>NW_027480638.1:0-321165 GCF_051401765.1 Calliopsis andreniformis | reverse complement strand
TCTCAATCCTCAATCCTCAATCATCAATCCTCAATCCTCAACCTTCAATCCTCAATACTCAATCTTCAATCCTCAATCCTCAATCCACAATCCTCAATCCTCAATCCTCAATCGTCAATCATCAATCCTCAATCATCAATCCTTAATCCTCAATTCTCAATCTTTAATCCCCAATACTCAATCTTCAATCCTCAATCCCCAATCCTCAATCCTCAAGCCTCAATCCTCAATACTCAATGTTCAATCCTCAGTACCCAATCCTCAATCTTCAATCCTCAATCCTCAATCCTCAATCCTCAATCCTCAGTCCTCAAACCACGATCCTGAATCCTCAATCCTGAATCCTCAATCTTCAGCACTCAGTCCTCAACAATCAGTTGTCAATCCTCAATCCTCAATAGAATATCCTCAGTTCAGAGTTTTCAATACGCAATACTCAATCTGCAATCTTCAAATCTCTATCCACAAACATCAATTCTCATCACTCAAACCTCAGCACTCAGTCCTCAATCCTCAATCTTCAACCCTCAATCCTCAATCCTCAATCCTCAATCCTCAATCTTCAATCCTCAATACTCAATCTTCAATGCTCAATCCTCAATCCTCAATCCTCAGTCTTCATTCCTCAATCCTCAATCCTCACTCCTCAATCCTCATTCCTCAATCCTCAATACCCAATCCTCAATCCTCAATCCTCAATCCTCAATCCTCAATTCTCAATCCTCAATCCTCAGTCCTCAGTCATCAAACATCAATCCTCAACCCTCAGACCTCATCGTCAATCCTCAATCCTCAATCCTCAATCCTCAATCTTCAATCCTCAATACACAATCTTCAATACTCAATCCTCAATCCACAATCCTCAATCCTCAATCCTCAATCGTCAATCATCAATCCTCAATCATCAATCCTCAATCCTCAATTCTCAATCTTTAATCCCCATTACTCAATCTTCAATCCTCAATCCCCAATCCTCAATCCTCAAGCCTCAATCCTCAATACTCAATGTTCAATCCTCAGTACCCAATCCTCAATCCTCAATCCTCAGTCTTCATTCCTCAATCCTCAATTCTCATTCCTCAATCCTCACTCCTCAATCCTCAATACCCAATCCTCAATCCTCAATCCTCAATCCTCAATCCTCAATTCTCAATCCTCAATCCTCAGTCCTCAGTCATCAAACCTCAATCCTCAACCCTCAGACCTCACCGTCAATCCTCAATCCTCAATCCTCAATTCTCAATTTTCAATACTCAATACTGAATCTTCAATCCGCAATCCTCAATCCTCAATCCTCAATACTCAATCCTCAATCCTCAGTCTTCAATCCTCAGTCCCCAATCCTCAATCCCTAATCCTCAATCTTCAATCCTCAATACTCTTTGTTCAATCCTCAATCCTCAATCCTCAATCCTCAATCCTCATTCTTCAATCCTCAATACCCAATCCTCAATCTTCAATCCTCAATCCTCAATCCTCAATTCTCAATCTTCAATCCTCAATCCTCAGACCTCACCCATCAATACTCAGCCCTCAGTCCTCGTCCTCAAACCACAACCCTCAATGCTCAATCCTCAATCTTCAATCATCAATATTCAATCTTCAATCCTCAATCCTCAACCCTCAATCCTCAATCCTCAATCCTCAATGTTCAATCCTCAATACCCAATCCTCAATCTTCAATCCTCAATCTTCAATCCTCAATCCTCAATCCTCAATCCTCAATCCTCAATCCTCAATCCTCAATCCTCATTCCTCAATCCTCAATCATTAATCCTCAATCTTCAATACTCAATCCTCAATCCACAATCCTCAATCCTCAATACTCAACCATCAATACTCAATTCTCAATACTCAACAGAATATCCTGAATTCTCAGGATTCTATACTCAAACCTCAATCCTCAACCCTGAGCCCTCATTCACAATCCTCAATCCTCAATCCTCAATCCTCAATTCTCAATCCTCAATCCTCAGCCATCAGTCCTCAAACCTCAATCCTGAACCCTCAGCCCTCATCCTCAATCTCCAATCCTCAATCCTCAATCCTCAATCCCTAATCCTCAATCTTCAATCCTCAATACTCTTTGTTTAATCCTCAATCCTCAATCCTCAATCCTCAATCCTCATTCTTCAATCCTCAATACCCAATCCTCAATCTTCAATCCTCAATCCTCAATCCTCAATTCTCAATCTTCAATCCTCAATCCTCAGACCTCACCCATCAATACTCAGCCCTCAGTCCTCGTCCTCAAACCACAACCCTCAATGCTCAATCCTCAATCTTCAATCATCAATATTCAATCTTCAATCCTCAATACTCAACCCTCAATCCTCAATCCTCAATCCTCAATGTTCAATCCTCAATACCCAATCCTCAATCTTCAATCCTCAATCTTCAATCCTCAATCCTCAATCCTCAATCCTCAATACTCAATCCTCAATCCTCAATCCTCATTCCTCAATCCTCAATCATCAATCCTCAATCTTCAATACTCAATCCTCAATCCACAATCCTCAATCCTCAATACTCAACCATCAATACTCAATTCTCAATACTCAACAGAATATCCTGAATTCTCAGGATTCTATACTCAAACCTCAATCCTCAACCCTGAGCCCTCATTCACAATCCTCAATCCTCAATCCTCAATCCTCAATTCTCAATCCTCAATCCTCAGCCATCAGTCCTCAAACCTCAATCCTGAACCCTCAGCCCTCATCCTCAATCTCCAATCCTCAATCCTCAATCCTCAATCCCTAATCCTCAATCTTCAATCCTCAATACTCTTTGTTCAATCCTCAATCCTCAATCCTCAATCCTCAATCCTCATTCTCCAATCCTCAATACCCAATCCTCAATCTTCAGTCCTCAATCCTCAATCCTCAATTCTCAATCCTCAATCCTCAATCCTCAGACCTCAAACATCAATACTCAGCCCTCAGTCCTCGTCCTCAATCCACAACCCTCAATGCTCAATCCTCAATCTTCAGTCATCAATATTCAATCTTCAATCCTCAATCCTCAATCCTCAATCCTCAATCCTCAATCCTCAATGTTCAATCCTCAATACCCAATCCTCAATCTTCAATCCTCAATCTTCAATCCTCAATCCTCAATGCTCAATCCTCAATTCTCAATCATCAATCCTCAATCTTCAATCCTCAATACTCAATCTTCAATGCTCAATCCTCAATCCTCAATCCTCAATCTTCATTCCTCAATCCTCAATCCTCACTCCTCGATCCTCATTCCTCAATCCTCAATACCCAATCCTCAATCCTCAATCCTCAATCCTCAGTCCTCAATTCTCAATCCTCAATCCTCAGTCCTCAGTCATCAAACCTCAATCCTCAACCCTCAGACCTCATCGTCAATCCACAATCCTCAATCCTCAATCCTCAATCTTCAATCCTCAATACACAATCCTCAATCTTCAATCCTCAATCCTCAATCCTCAATTCCCAATCCTCAATCCTCAGCCCTCAGTCCTCAAACCTCAATCCTCAACCCTCAGCCCTCATCCTCAAACTTCAATCCTCAATCCTCAATCCTCATTCCTCGAACCTCAATCTTCAATCCTCAATACTCAACCTTCAATCCTCAATCCTCAATACTCAATCCTCAGTCCTCAATCCTCAATCCTCAATCCTCAATCCTCAATCCTCAATCTTCAATCCTCAATACCCAATCCTCAATCTTGAATCCTCAATCCTCAATCCTCAATTCTCAATCCTCAATCCTCAATCCTCAGACCTCAAACATCAATACTCAGCCCTCAGTCCTCGTCCTCAATCCACAACCCTCAATGCTCAATCCTCAATCTTCAATCATCAATATTCAATCTTCAATCCTCAATCCTCAATCCTCAATCCTCAATCCTCAATCCTCAATGTTCAATCCTCAATACCCAATCCTCAATCTTCAATCCTCAATCTTCAATCCTCAATCCTCAATCCTCAATCCTCAATCCTCAATCCTCAATCCTCATTCCTCAATCCTTAATACCCAATCCTCAATCTTCAATGCTCAATCCTCAATCCTCAATTCTCAATCCTCAATCCTCAATCTTCAATCCACAATACACAATCCTCAATCCTCAATCCTCAATCCTCAATCCTCAATACTCAATCGTCAGTCTTCAATCCTCAATACTCAATCTTCAATCCTCAATCCTCAATCCTCAATCCTCAATCCTCAATTCTCAATCCTCAATCCTCAGCCCTCAGTCATCAAACCTCAATCCTCAACCCTCAGCCCTCATCCTCAAACTTCAATCCTCAATCCTCAATCCTCAATCCTCAATCCTCAATCTTCAATCCTCAATACTCATTCTTCAATCCTCAATCCTCAATCCTCAGTCCTCAATCCTCAATCCTCAATCGTCAGTCTTCAATCCTCAATACTCAATCTTCAATCCTCAATCCTCAATCCTCAATCGTCAATCCTCAATTCTCAATCCTCGATCCTCAGTCTTCAGTCCTCAAACCTCAATCCTAAACCCTCAGCCCTCATCCTCAATCCTCAATCCTCAATCTTCAATCCTCAGTCCTCCATCCTCAACCCTCAATCCTCAATCGTCAATCCTCAGTCCTCAATCTTCAATCCTCAATACTCAATCTTCAATCCTCAATCCTCAATCCACAATCCTCAATCCTCAATCCTCAATCGTCAATCATCAACCCTCAATCATCAATCCTCAATCCTCAGTTCTCAATCTTTAATCCCCAATACTCAATCTTCAATCCTCAATCCCCAATCCTCAATCCTCAAGCCTCAATCCTCAATACTCAATGTTCAATCCTCAGTACCCAATCCTCAATCTTCAATCCTCAATCCTCAATCCTGAATCCTCAATCCTCAGTCCTCAAACCACGATCCTGAATCCTCAATCCTGAATCCTCAATCCTCAGCACTCAGTCCTCAACAATCAGTTGTCAATCCTCAATCCTCAATAGAATATCGTCAGTTCAGAGTTTTCAATACGCAATACTCAATCTGCAATCTTCAAATCTCTATCCACAAACATCAATTCTCATCACTCAAACCTCAGCACTCAGTCCTCAATCCTCAATCTTCAATCCTCAATCCTCAATCCTCAATCTTCAATCCTCAATACTCAATCTTCAATGCTCAATCCTCAATCCTCAATCCTCAATCTTCATTCCTCAATCCTCAATCCTCACTCCTCAATCGTCATTCCTCAATCCTCAATACCCAATCCTCAATCTTCAATCCTCAATCCTCAATCCTCAATTCTCAATCCTCAATCCTCAGTCGTCAGTCATCAAACCTCTATCCTCAACCCTCAGACCTCATCGTGAATCCTCAATCCTCAATCCTCAATCCTCAATCTTCAATCCTCAATACTCAATCCTCAATCTTCAATCCTCAATCCTCAATCCTCAATTCTCAATCCTCAATCCTCAGCCCTCAGTCCTCAAACCTCAATCCAAAACCCTCAGCCCTCATCCTCAAACTTCAATCCTCAATCCTCAATCCTCAATCCTCGAACCTCAATCTTCAATCCTCAATACTCAATCTTCAATCCTCAATCCTCAATCCTCAATCCTCAATCCTCAATCCTCAATCCTCAATCCTCAATCCTCAATCCTCAATCTTCAATCCTCAATACTCAGTCTTCAATCCTCAATCCTCTATCCTCAATCCTCAATCCTGAATGTTCAATCCTCAATACACAATCCTCAATCTTCAATCCTCAATACTCAATCCTCAATCCTCAACCCTCAATCCTCCGTCCTCAAACCTCAATCCTGAATCCTCAATCCTGAATCCTCAATCTTCAGCCCTCAGTCCTCAACAATCAATTGTCAGTCCTCAATCCTGAATAGAATATACCCAATTCGCAGTTTTCAATACTCAATCCCCAATGTTCAATCTTCAAATCTCAATCCACAAACATCAATTCTCATCACTCAACGCTCAACACTCAGTCCCCAATCCTCAATCTTCAATCCTCAATCCTTTATCCTCAATCCTCAATCCTCAATCCTCAATCCTCATTCCTCAAACCTCAATCCTCAATCCTCAGTCCTCACCCTCAATTCTCAGTCCTCAATCCTCAATCCTCAATCATTAATCCCAAATCCTCAATCCTCAATCCGCAATCCTCAATCCTCAGTCCTCAAACGTCAATCCTGAATCCTCAATCTTCAGCCCTCAGTCCTCAACAATCAGTTGTCAATCCTCAATCCTCAATAGAATATCACCAATTCACAGTTTTCAATACTCAATACTCAATCTGCAATCTTCAAATCTCTATCCACAAACATCAATTCTCATCACTCAACCCTCAACACTCAGTCCCCAATCCTCAATATTCAATCCTCAATCCTCAATCCTCAATCCTCAATCCTCAATCCTCAATCTTCAATCCTCAATACTCAATCCTCAATCCTCAATCCTCAATCCCCAATCCTCAATCCTGAATACTCAATTTTCAATCCTCAATGCTCAATCCTCAACCCTCAATCCTCAATCCTCAATCCTCAATTCTCAGCCCTCAATCCTCAGCCCTCAGTCCTCAAACCTCAATCCTCAACCCTCTGCCCTCATCCTCAATCTTCAATCCTCAATCCTCAATCCTCAATCCCCAATCCTCAATCTTCAATCCTCAATACTCTTTCTTCAATCCTCAATCCTCAATCCTCAATCCTCATTCTTCAATCCTCAATACCCAATCATCAATCTTCAATCCTAAATCCTCAATCCTCAATTCTCAATCCTCAATCTTCAATCCTCAGACCTCAAACATCAATACTCAGCCCTCATCCTCAAACTTCAATCCTCAATCCTCAATCCTCAATCCTCAATCCTCAATCCTCAATCTTCTATCCTCAATACTCAATCTTCAATCCTCAATCCTCAATCCTCAATCCTCAATCCTCAATCCTCAATCGTCAGTCTTCAATCCTCAATACTCAATCTTCAATCCTCAATCCTCAATCCTCAATCGTCAATCCTCAATTCTCAATCCTCGATCCTCAGTCTTCAGTCCTCAAACCTCAATCATCAACCCTCAGCCCTCATCCTCAATCTTCAATCCTCAATCCTCAATCCTCAATCCCCAATCCTCAATCTTCAATCCTCAATACTCTTTCTTCAATCCTCAATCCTCAATCCTCAATCCTCATTCTTCAATCCTCAATACCCAATCATCAATCTTCAATCCTAAATCCTCAATCCTCAATTCTCAATCCTCAATCTTCAATCCTCAGACCTCAAACATCAATACTCAGCCCTCATCCTCAAACTTCAATCCTCAATCCTCAATCCTCAATCCTCAATCCTCAATCCTCAATCTTCTATCCTCAATACTCAATCTTCAATCCTCAATCCTCAATCCTCAATCCTCAATCCTCAATCCTCAATCGTCAGTCTTCAATCCTCAATACTCAATCTTCAATCCTCAATCCTCAATCCTCAATCGTCAATCCTCAATTCTCAATCCTCGATCCTCAGTCTTCAGTCCTCAAACCTCAATCATCAACCGTCAGCCCTCATCCTCAATACTCAATCCTCAATCTTCAATCCACAGTCCTCAATCCTCAGTCATCAATCCTCAATCCTCAATCCTCAGTCCTCAAACCTCAATCCTGAATCCTCAATCCTGAATCCTCAACCTTCAGAAATCAGACCTCTACTATCAGTTGTCAATCCTCAATCCTCAATAGAATATCATCAATTCACACCTTTCAATACTCAAAACTCAACCTGCAATCTTCAAATCTCTATCCACAAACATCAATTCTCATCACTCAACCCTCAACACTCAGTCCCCAATCCTCAATCTTCAATCCTCAATCATCAATCCTCAATCCTCAATTCTCAATCTTTAATCCCCAATACTCAATCTACAATTCTCAATCCTCAATCCTCAATCCTCAATCCTCAATCCTCAATCCTCAATCCTCAATCCTCAATCCTCAATCGTCAGTCTTCAATCCTCAATACTCAATCTTCAATCCTCAATCCTCAATGCTCAATCGTCAATCCTCAATTCTCAATCCTCGATCCTCAGTCTTCAGTCCTCAAACCTCAATCCTCAACCCTCAGCCCTCATCCTCTATCTTCAATCCTCAATCCTCAATCCTCAATCCCCAATCCTCAACCTTCAATCGTCAATACTCTTTCTTCAATCCTCAATCCTCAATCCTCAATCCTCAATCCTCATTCTTCAATCCTCAATACCCAATCCTCAATCTTCAGTCCTCAATCCCCAATCCTCAATTCTCAATCCTCAATCCACAATCCACAGATCTCAAACATCAATACTCAGCCCTCAGTCCTCGTCCTCAATCCACAACCCTCAATACTCAATCCTCAATCTTCAATCCTCAATCCTCAATCCTCAATCCTCAATCCTCAATCCTCAATCCTCATTCCTCAAACCTCAATCCTCAATCCTCAGTCCTCACCCTCAATTCTCAATCCTCAATCCTCAATCATCAATCCCCAATCCTCAATCCTCAATCCCCAATCCTCAATCCTCAGTCCTCAAACATCAATCCTGAATCCTAAATCTTCAGCCCTCAGTCCTCAACAATCAGTTGTCAATCCTCAATCCTCAATAGAATATCCCCAATTTACAGTTTTCAATACTCAATACTCAATCTGCAATCTTCAAATCTCTATCCACAAACATCAATTCTCATCACTCAACCCTCAACACTCAGTCCTCAATGTTCAGTCCTCAATCCTCAATTCTCAATATTCAATCCTCAATTCTGAATCTTCAATCCTAATTCCTCAATCCTCAATTCGCAATCCTCAATCCTCAATCTTCAATCCTCAGTCCCCAAACCTCAATCTTCAATCCTCAATCTTCAATCCTGAATCCTCAATCTTCAGCACTCAGTCTTCAACAATCAGTTGTCAATCCTCAATCCTCAATACAACATCACCAATGCACAGCTTTCAATACTCAATACTCAATCTGCAATCTTCAAATCTCTATCCACAAGCATCAATTCTCATCACTCAACCCTCAACCCTCCGTCCCCAATCCTCAATCTTCAATCCTCAATCCTCAATCCTCAATCCTCAATCCTCAATTTTCAATCCTCAATACTCAATCTTCCATCCCCAATCCTCAATCCTCAATCCTCAATCCTCAATCCTCAATCCTCAACCCTCAATCCTCAGTCCTGAAACATCAATTCCGAATCCTCAATCCTGAATCCTCAACCTTCAGCCCTCAGTCCTCAACAATCAGTTGTCAATCCTCAATCCTCAATAGAATATCCTCAATTCACAGCTTTCAATACTCAATCCCCATTCTTCAATCATCAAATCTCAATCCATAAACATCAATTCTCATCACTCAACCCTCAACACTCGGTCCTCAATCTTCAATCCTCAATCCTAAATCCTCAATCTTCAATCCTCAATCCTCAATCCTCAATACGCAATCCTCAATGCTCAATCCTCAGACCTCAAGCATCAATACCCAACCCTCCGTCCTCGTCCACAATCCACAACCCTTAATCCTCAATCCGCAATCTTCAATCATCAATATTCAACCTTCAATCCTCAATCCTCAATCCTCAATCCTCAATCCTCAATCCTCAATCCTCAAACCTCAATACCGGAGCCTCAATCTTCAATCCTCAATCCTCAATCCTCAGTCCTTAGTCCTCAAACCTCAACCCTCAACCCTCAACCCTCATCCTCAATCCTCAATCCTCAATCCTCAATCATCAATCCTCAATTTTCAATCCTCAATACTCAATCCTCAATCCTCAATCCTCAATACTCAATCCTCAATTCTCAATCCTCAATCCTCAACCCTCAATCCTCAGTCCTGAAACCTCAATCCCGAATCCTCAATCCTGAATCCGCAAACTTCAGTCCTCAGACCGCAACAATCAATTGTCAATCCTCAATCCTCAATAGAATATCCTCAATTCACAGTTTTCAATACTCAATCCCCATTCTTCAATCTTCAAATCTCAATCCACAAACATCAATTCTCATCACTCAACCCTCAACACTCAGTCCACGGTCTTCAATCCTCAATCCTCAATCCTCAATCTTGAATCCTCAATACTCAATCTTCAATCCTGAATCCTCAACCCTCAATCCTCAACACTCAATACTCAATCGTCAATCCTCAATCCCCAATCCTCAATCTTCAATCCTCTATCCTCAATCCTCAATCCTCAATCCTCAATCCTCAATCTTCAATACTCAATACTCAATCTTCAATCCTCAATCCTCAATCCTCAGTCCTCAGTCCTCAGTCCTCAATCCTCAATCCTCAATCCTCAATCTTCTATCCTCAATGCTCAATCCGCAATCCTCAATCCTCAATCCTCAATCCTCAATCCTAATTCGTCACTCCATGAAGCCCAGTCCTCAATCTTCAATCCTCAATCCTCAATCATCAATTCTCAATCCTCAATCCTCAATCCTCAATCCTCAACCTTCAATCCTCAATACTCAACCTTCAATACTCAATCCTCAATCCTCAATCCTCAATCCTCAATCCTCAATCCTCAATCCCAAATCCTCAATCCTCAATCCTCAATCCTCAACCCTCAATCATCAATCTTCAATCCTCAATTCCCAATCCTCAATCTTCAATCCACAATCCTCAATCTTCAATCCCTAATCCTCAATCCTCCATCCCCAATCCTCAATCTTCAATCCTCAATACTCAATCTTCAATCTTCAATCCTCAATCCTCAATCCTCAATCCTCAATCCTCAAACCTCAATCATCAATCTTCAATCCTCAATACTCAATCTTCAACACTCAATCTTCAATCCTCAATCCTCAATCCTCATTCTTCAATCCTCAACACCCAATCCTCAATCTTCAATCCTTAATCCTCAATCCTCAATTCTCAATCCTCAGTCCTCAATCCTCAGACCTCAAGCATCAATACTCAACCCTCAGTCCTCGTCCGCAGTCCACAACCCTCAATCCTCAATCCTCAATCTTCAATCATCAATATTCAATCTTCAATCCTCAATCCTCAATCCTCAATCCTCAATTCTCAATCCGCAATACTCAATCCTCAATCGTCAATCCTCAATCCTGAATCCTCAACCTTCAATCCTCAACAATCAATCTTCAATACTCAATCCTCAATCCTCAATCCTCAATCCTCAATCCTCAATCCTCAATCCCAAATCCTTAATCCTCAATCCTCAATTCCCAACCCACAATCCTCAGTCCTGATACCTCAATACCGAATCCTCAATCCTGAATCCTCAATCCTCAGCCCTCAGTCCTGAACAATCAATTGTCAATCCTCAATCCTCAATAGAATATCTTCAATTCACAGTTTTCAATACTCAATCCCCATTCTTCAATCTTCAAATCTCAATCCACACACATCAATTATCATCACTCAACCCTCAACACTCAGTCCTCAATCTTCAATCGTCAATCCTAAATCCGCAATCTTCAATCCTCAATACTCAATTCTCAATCCTCAATCCTCAATCCTCAATCCTCAATCCTCAATCTACAATCCTCAATACTCAATCTTCAACTCTCAACCTTCAATCCTCAATCCTCTATCCTCATTCTTCAATCCTCAACACCGAATCCTCAATCTTCAATCCTCAATCCTCAATCCTCAAATCTCAATCCTCAATCCTCAAGCCTCAGACCTCAAACATCAATACTCAACCCTCAGTCCTCGTCCGCAATCCACAACACTCAATCCTCAATCCTCAATCCTCAATCTTCAGTCATCAAAATTCAATCTTCAATCCTCAATCCTCAATCCTCAATCCTCTATCCTCAATCCTCAATCCTGAATGTTCAATACTCAATACCCAATCCTCAATATTCAATCCTCAATCATCAACCGTCAACCCTCAATTCCCAATCCTCAATCTTCAATCCTCAATCCTCAATCCTGAATCCTCAATCCTCAAACCTCAACCCTCATCCTCAATCCTCAATCCTCGATCCTCAATCTTCAATCCTCAATCCTCAATCCTCAATTCCCAATCCTGAATCCTCAATCCTCAGACCTCAAGCTTCAATACCCAACCCTCTGTCCTCGTCCTCAATCCTCAATCTTCTATCCTCAATACTCAATCTTCAATCCTCAATCCTCAACTCTCAATCCGCAATACTCAATCCTCAACCCTCAATCCTCAATCTTCAGACATCAAAATTCAATCTTCAATCCTCAATCCTCAATCCTCAATCCTCTATCCTCAATACTCAATCCTGAATGTTCAATCCTCAATACACAATCCTCAATCTTCAATCCTCAATACTCAATCCTCAATCCTCAACCCTCAATCCTCTGTCCTCAAACCTCAATCCTGAATCCTCAATCCTGAATCCTCAATCTTCAGCCCTCAGTCCTCAACAATCAATTGTCAGTCCTCAATCCTGAATAGAATATACCCAATTCGCAGTTTTCAATACTCAATCCCCAATGTTCAATCTTCAAATCTCAATCCACAAACATCAATTCTCATCACTCAACGCTCAACACTCAGTCCCCAATCCTCAATCTTCAATCCTCAATCCTTTATCCTCAATCCTCAATCCTCAATCCTCAATCCTCATTCCTCAAACCTCAATCCTCAATCCTCAGTCCTCACCCTCAATTCTCAGTCCTCAATCCTCAATCCTCAATCATTAATCCCAAATCCTCAATCCTCAATCCGCAATCCTCAATCCTCAGTCCTCAAACGTCAATCCTGAATCCTCAATCTTCAGCCCTCAGTCCTCAACAATCAGTTGTCAATCCTCAATCCTCAATAGAATATCACCAATTCACAGTTTTCAATACTCAATACTCAATCTGCAATCTTCAAATCTCTATCCACAAACATCAATTCTCATCACTCAACCCTCAACACTCAGTCCCCAATCCTCAATATTCAATCCTCAATCCTCAATCCTCAATCCTCAATCCTCAATCCTCAATCTTCAATCCTCAATACTCAATCTTCAACCCTCAATCTTCAATCCTCAATCCTCAATCCTCATTCTTCAATCCTCAACACCCAATCCTCAAACTTCAATCCTCAATCCTCAATCTTCAATTCTCAATCCTCAATCCTCAATCCTCAGACCTCAGACATCAATACTCAACCCTCAGTACTCGTCCGCAATCCACAACCCTCAATCTTCAATCCTCAATCTTCAATCATCAATATTCAATATTCAATCCTCAAACCTCAATCCTCTATCCTCAATCCTCAATCCTGAATGTTCAATCCTCAGTACACAATCCTCAATCTTCAATCCTCAATACTCAATCCTCAATCCTCAACCCTCAATCCTCAGTCCTGAAACCTCAATCCTGAATCCTCAATCCTGAATCCTCAATCTTCAGCCCTCAGTCCTCAACAATCAATTGTCAGTCCTCAATCCTCAATAGAATATACCCAATTCGCAGGTTTCAATACTCAATCCCCAATGTTCAATCTTCAAATCTCAATCCACAAACATCAATTCTCATCACTCAACGCTCAACACTCAGTCCCCAATCCTCAATCTTCAATCCTCAATCCTCAATCCTCAATCCTCAATCCTCAATCCTCAATCCTCATTCCTCAAACCTCAATCCTCAATCTTCAGTCCTCACCCTCAATTCTCAATCCTCAATCCTCAATCCTCAATCATCAATCCCCAATCCTCAATCCTCAATCCCCAATCCTCAATCCTCAGTCCTCAAACATCAATCCTGAATCCTAAATCTTCAGCCCTCAGTCCTCAACAATCAGTTGTCAATCCTCAATCCTCAATAGAATATCACCAATTCACTGTTTTCAATACTCAATACTCAATCTGCAATCTTCAAATCTCTATCCACAAACATCAATTCTCATCACTCAACCCTCAACACTCAGTCCCCAATCCCCAATATTCAATCCTCAATCCTCAATCCTCAATCCTCAATCCTCAACCTTCAATCCTCAATGCTCAATCTTCAATCCTCAATCCTCAATCCTCAGTCCTCAATCCTCAATCCCCAATCCTCATTCTTCAATCCTCAATACCCAATCCTCAATCTTCAATCCTCAATCCTCAATCCTCAATTCTCAATCCTCAATCCACAGTCCTGAGTCCTCAGACCACAATCCTCAACCCTCAGCCCTAATCCTCAATCCTCAATCCTCGATCTTCAATCCTCAATCCTCAATCTTCAATCCTCAATACTCAATCTTTAATCCTCAATCCTCAGTCCTCAAACCCCAATTCTGAGTACTCAGACCTGAATACTCAACCTTCAGCCCTCAGTCCTCAACAATCAGTTGCCAATCCTCAGTCCTCAATAGAATATCCTCAATTCACAGCTTTCAATACTCAATACTCAATCTGCATTCTTCAAATCTCTATCCACAAACATCAATTCTCATAACGCAACCCTCAACACTCAGTCCTCAATGTTCAGTCCTCAATCCTCAATTATCAATATCCAATCCTCAATTCTGAATCTTCAATCCTAATTCCTCAATCCTCAATTCGCAATCCTCAATCCTCAATCTTCAATCCTCAGTCCCCAAACCTCAATCTTCAATCCTCAATCTTCAATCCTGAATCCTCAATCTTCAGCACTCAGTCTTCAACAATCAGTTGTCAATCCTCAATCCTCAATAGAACATCACCAATGCACAGTTTTCAATACTCAATACTCAATCTGCAATCTTCAAATCTCTATCCACAAGCATCAATTCTCATCACTCAACCCTCAACCCTCCGTCCCCAATCCTCAATCTTCAATCCTCAATCCTCAATCCTCAATCCTCAATCATCAATTTTCAATCCTCAATACTCAATCTTCAATCCCCAATCCCCAATCCTCAATCCTCAATCCTCAATCCTCAATCCTCAACCCTCAATCCTCAGTCCTGAAACATCAATTCCGAATCCTCAATCCTGAATCCTCAACCTTCAGCCCTCAGTCCTCAACAATCAGTTGTCAATCCTCAATCCTCAATAGAATATCCTCAATTCACAGCTTTCAATACTCAATCCCCATTCTTCAATCATCAAATATCAATCCATAAACATCAATTCTCATCACTCAACCCTCAACACTCGGTCCTCAATCTTCAATCCTCAATCCTAAATCCTCAATCTTCAATCCTCAATACTCAATCTTCAATCCTCAATCCTCAATTCTCAATCCTCAATACTCAATCCTCAATCTTCAATCCTCAATTCCCAATCCTCAATCTTCAATCCTCAATCCTCAATCTTCAATCCTTAATCCTCAATCCTCCATCCCCAATCCTCAATCTTCAAACCTCAATACTCATCCTTCAATCCTCAACCCTCAATCCTCAATCCTCAATATTCAATCCTCAATCGTCAATCCTCAATTCCCAATCCTCAATCTTCAATCCTCAATCCTCAATCTTCAATCCTGAATTGTCAATCCTCAATCCTCAATCCTCAATCTTCAATCCTCAATACTCAATCTTCAATCCTCAATCCTCAATCCTCAATCCTCAATCCTCAATCCTCAATCCTTATTCTTCAATCCTCAATACTGAATCTTCAACCCTCAATCTTCAATCCTCTATCCTCTTTCTTCAATCCACAACACCCAATCCTGAATCTTCAATCCTCAATCCTCAATACTCAATTCTCAATCCTCAACCCTCAATCCTCAGACCTCAAACATCAATACTCAACCCTCAGTGCTCGTCCGCAATCCACAACCCTCAATCCTCAATCCTCAATCGTCAATCATCAATATTCAATCTTCAATCCTCAATCCTCAATCCTCTATCCTCAATCCTCAATCCTGAATGTTCAATCCTCAATACCCAATCCTCAGTATTCAATCCCCAATACTCAATCCTCAATCCTCAATCCTCAATCCTCAGTCCTCAATCCTCAATCCTCAATCCTCAGACCTCAAACATCAATACTCAACCCTCAGCCCTCGTCCGCAATCCACAACCCTCAATCCTCAATCCTCAATCTTCAATCATCAATATACAATCTTCAATCCTCAATCCTCAATCCTCTATCCTCAATCCTCAATCCTGAATGTTCAATCCTCAATACCCAATCCTCAACCTTCAATCCTCAATCCTCAATCCTCAATCCTCAAACCTCAATCCTCAGTCCTGAAACCTCAATACCGAATCCTCAATCCTGAATCCTCAATCTTCAGCCCTCAGTCCTCAACAATCAATTGTCAATCCTCAATCCTCAATAGAATATCCTCAATTCACACTTTTCAATACTCAATCCCCGTTCTTCAATCTTCGAATCTCAATTCACAAACATCAATTCTCATCACTCAACCCTCAACACTCAGTCCTCAATCTTCAATCCTCAATCCTAAATCCTCAATTTTCAATCCTCAATACTCAATCTTCAATCCTCAATCCTCAATTCTCTATCCTCAATCCTCAATCCTCAATCCTCAATCCTCAATCCTCAATCCTCAATCCTCAATCTTCAATCCTCAATACTCAATATTCAACCCTTAATCTTCAATCCACAATACTCTATCCTCATTCTTCAATCCTCAACACCCAATCCTCAATCTTCAATACTCAATCCTCAATCCTCAATTCTCAATCCTCAATCCTCAATCCTCACACCTCAAACATCAATACTCAACCCTCAGTCCTCGTCCGCAATCCACAACCCTCAATCGTCAATCCTCAATACTCAACCCACAATCCTCAGTCCTGATACCTCAATACCGAATCCTCAATCCTGAATCCTCAATCCTCAGCCCTCAGTCCTCAACAATCAATTGTCAAGCCTCAATCCTCAATAGAATATCTTCAATTCACAGTTTTCAATACTCAATCCCCATTCTTCAATCTTCAAACCTCAATCCACAAACATCAATTCTCATCACTCAACCCTCAACACTCAGTCCTCAATCTTCAATCCTCAATCCTAAATCCTCAACCTTCAATCCTCAATACTCAATCTTCAATCCTCAATCCTCTATACTCAATCATCAATACTCATTCCTCAATCGTCAATCCTCAATCCTCAATCCTCAATCCTCAGTCCTCAGTCCTCAAACCTCAATCCTCAAACCTCAACCCTCATCCTCAATCCTCAATCCTCGATCCTCAATCTTCAATCCTCAATCCTCAATCCTCAATTCCCAATCCTCAATCCTCAATCCTCAAACCTCAAGCATCAACACCCAACCCTCTGTCCTCGTCCTCAATCCTCAATCTTCTATACTCAATACTCAATCTTCAATCCTCAATCCTCAATTCTCAATCCTCAATACTCAATCCTCAATCGTCAATCCTCAATTCCCAATCCTCAATCTTCAATCCTCAATCCACAATATTCAATCCTCAATCCTCAATCCTCAATACTCAATCCTCAATCTTCAATCCTCAGTACTCAATCTTCAATCCTCAATCCTCAATCCTCAGTCCTCAATCCTCAATCCTCAATCCTCAATCGTCAATCTCCAATCCTGAATACTCAATCTTCAATCCTCAATCCTCAATCATCAATTCTCAATCCTCAATCCTTAATCCTCAATCCTCAATCCTCAATCCTCAATCCCAAATCCTCAATCATCAATCCTCAATCCTCAACCCTCGATCCTCAGTCCTGAAACATCAATTCCGAATCCTCAATCCTGAATCCTCAACCTTCAGCCCTCAGTCCTCAACAATCAGTTGTCAATCCTCAATCCTCAATAGAATATCCTCAATTCACAGCTTTCAATACTCAATCCCCATTCTTCAATCATCAAATCTCAACCCACAAACATCAATTCTCATCACTCAACCCTCAACACTCAGTCCTCAATCTTCAATCCTCAATCCTAAATCCTCAATCTTCAATCCTCAATACTCAATCTTCAATCCTCAATCCTCAATTCTCAATCCTTAATACTCAATCCTCAATCTTCAATCCTCAATTCCCAATCCTCAATCTTCAATCCTCAATCCTCAATCTTCAATCCTTAATCCTCAATCCTCCATCCCCAATCCTCAATCTTCAATCCTCAATACTCAATCTTCAATCTTCAATCCTCAATCCTCAATCCTCAATCCTCAAACCTCAATCATCAATCTTCAATCCTCAATACTCAATCTTCAACACTCAATCTTCAATCCTCAATCCTCAATCCTCAATTCTCAATCCGCAATACTCAATCCTCAATCCTCATTCTTCAATCCTCAACACCCAATCCTCAAACTTCAATCCTCAATCCTCAATCTTCAATTCTCAATCCTCAATCCTCAATCCTCAGCCCTCAGTCCTCAAACCTCAATCCTCAACCCTCAGCCCTCATCCTCAATCTTCAATCCTCAATCCTCAATCCTCAATCCCCAATCCTCAATCTTCAATCCTCAATACTCTTTCTTCAATCCTCAATCCTCAATCCTCAATCCTCATTCTTCAATCCTCAATACCCAATCATCAATCTTCAATCCTAAATCCTCAATCCTCAATTCTCAATCCTCAATCTTCAATCCTCAGACCTCAAACATCAATACTCAGCCCTCATCCTCAAACTTCAATCCTCAATCCTCAATCCTCAATCCTCAATCCTCAATCCTCAATCTTCTATCCTCAATACTCAATCTTCAATCCTCAATCCTCAATCCTCAATCCTCAATCCTCAATCCTCAATCGTCAGTCTTCAATCCTCAATACTCAATCTTCAATCCTCAATCCTCAATCCTCAATCGTCAATCCTCAATTCTCAATCCTCGATCCTCAGTCTTCAGTCCTCAAACCTCAATCATCAACCCTCAGCCCTCATCCTCAATACTCAATCCTCAATCTTCAATCCACAGTCCTCAATCCTCAGTCATCAATCCTCAATCCTCAATCCTCAGTCCTCAAACCTCAATCCTGAATCCTCAATCCTGAATCCTCAACCTTCAGAAATCAGACCTCTACTATCAGTTGTCAATCCTCAATCCTCAATAGAATATCATCAATTCACACCTTTCAATACTCAAAACTCAACCTGCAATCTTCAAATCTCTATCCACAAACATCAATTCTCATCACTCAACCCTCAACACTCAGTCCCCAATCCTCAATCTTCAATCCTCAATCATCAATCCTCAATCCTCAATTCTCAATCTTTAATCCCCAATACTCAATCTACAATTCTCAATCCTCAATCCTCAATCCTCAATCCTCAATCCTCAATCCTCAATCCTCAATCCTCAATCCTCAATCGTCAGTCTTCAATCCTCAATACTCAATCTTCAATCCTCAATCCTCAATGCTCAATCGTCAATCCTCAATTCTCAATCCTCGATCCTCAGTCTTCAGTCCTCAAACCTCAATCCTCAACCCTCAATCCTCAATCCTCAGTCCTCACCCTCAATTCTCAATCCTCAATCCTCAATCATCAATCCCCAATCCTCAATCCTCAATCCTCATTCCTCAAACCTCAATCCTCAATCCTCAGTCCTCACCCTCAATTCTCAATCCTCAATCCTCAATCATCAATCCCCAATCCTCAATCCTCAATCCCCAATCCTCAACCTTCAATCGTCAATACTCTTTCTTCAATCCTCAATCCTCAATCCTCAATCCTCAATCCTCATTCTTCAATCCACAATACCCAATCCTCAATCTTCAGTCCTCAATCCTCAATCCTCAATTCTCAATCCTCAATCCACAATCCACAGATCTCAAACATCAATACTCAGCCCTCAGTCCTCGTCCTCAATCCACAACCCTCAATACTCAATCCTCAATCTTCAATCCTCAATCCTCAATCCTCAATCCTCAATCCTCAATCCTCAATCCTCATTCCTCAAACCTCAATCCTCAATCCTCAGTCCTCACCCTCAATTCTCAATCCTCAATCCTCAATCATCAATCCCCAATCCTCAATCCTCAATCCCCAATCCTCAATCCTCAGTCCTCAAACATCAATCCTGAATCCTAAATCTTCAGCCCTCAGTCCTCAACAATCAGTTGTCAATCCTCAATCCTCAATAGAATATCACCAATTCACAGTTTTCAATACTCAATACTCAATCTGCAATCTTCAAATCTCTATCCACAAACATCAATTCTCATCACTCAACCCTCAACACTCAGTCCTCAATGTTCAGTCCTCAATCCTCAATTCTCAATATTCAATCCTCAATTCTGAATCTTCAATCCTAATTCCTCAATCCTCAATTCGCAATCCTCAATCCTCAATCTTCAATCCTCAGTCCCCAAACCTCAATCTTCAATCCTCAATCTTCAATCCTGAATCCTCAATCTTCAGCACTCAGTCTTCAACAATCAGTTGTCAATCCTCAATCCTCAATACAACATCACCAATGCACAGATTTCAATACTCAATACTCAAACTGCAATCTTCAAATCTCTATCCACAAGCATCAATTCTCATCACTCAACCCTCAACCCTCCGTCCCCAATCCTCAATCTTCAATCCTCAATCCTCAATCCTCAATCCTCAATCCTCAATTTTCAATCCTCAATACTCAATCTTCCATCCCCAATCCTCAATCCTCAATCCTCAATCCTCAATCCTCAATCCTCAACCCTCAATCCTCAGTCCTGAAACATCAATTCCGAATCCTCAATCCTGAATCCTCAACCTTCAGCCCTCAGTCCTCAACAATCAGTTGTCAATCCTCAATCCTCAATAGAATATCCTCAATTCACAGCTTTCAATACTCAATCCCCATTCTTCAATCATCAAATCTCAATCCATAAACATCAATTCTCATCACTCAACCCTCAACACTCGGTCCTCAATCTTCAATCCTCAATCCTAAATCCTCAATCTTCAATCCTCAATCCTCAATCCTCAATACGCAATCCTCAATGCTCAATCCTCAGACCTCAAGCATCAATACCCAACCCTCCGTCCTCGTCCACAATCCACAACCCTTAATCCTCAATCCGCAATCTTCAATCATCAATATTCAACCTTCAATCCTCAATCCTCAATCCTCAATCCTCAATCCTCAATCCTCAATCCTCAAACCTCAATACCGGAGCCTCAATCTACAATCCTCAATCCTCAATCCTCAGTCCTTAGTCCTCAAACCTCAACCCTCAACCCTCAACCCTCATCCTCAATCCTCAATCCTCAATCCTCAATCATCAATCCTCAATTTTCAATCCTCAATACTCAATCCTCAATCCTCAATCCTCAATACTCAATCCTCAATTCTCAATCCTCAATCCTCAACCCTCAATCCTCAGTCCTGAAACCTCAATCCCGAATCCTCAATCCTGAATCCGCAAACTTCAGTCCTCAGACCGCAACAATCAATTGTCAATCCTCAATCCTCAATAGAATATCCTCAATTCACAGTTTTCAATACTCAATCCCCATTCTTCAGTCTTCAAATCTCAATCCACAAACATCAATTCTCATCACTCAACCCTCAACACTCAGTCCACGGTCTTCAATCCTCAATCCTCAATCCTCAATCTTGAATACTCAATACTCAATCTTCAATCCTGAATCCTCAACCCTCAATCCTCAACACTCAATACTCAATCGTCAATCCTCAATCCCCAATCCTCAATCTTCAATCCTCTATCCTCAATCCTCAATCCTCAATCCTCAATCCTCAATCTTCAATACTCAATACTCAATCTTCAATCCTCAATCCTCAATCCTCAGTCCTCAGTCCTCAGTCCTCAATCCTCAATCCTCAATCCTCAATCTTCTATCCTCAATGCTCAATCCGCAATCCTCAATCCTCAATCCTCAATCCTCAATCCTAATTCGTCACTCCATGAAGCCCAGTCCTCAATCTTCAATCCTCAATCCTCAATCATCAATTCTCAATCCTCAATCCTCAATCCTCAATCCTCAACCTTCAATCCTCAATACTCAACCTTCAATACTCAATCCTCAATCCTCAATCCTCAATCCTCAATCCTCAATCCTCAATCCCAAATCCTCAATCCTCAATCCTCAATCCTCAACCCTCAATCCTCAATCTTCAATCCTCAATTCCCAATCCTCAATCTTCAATCCACAATCCTCAATCTTCAATCCCTAATCCTCAATCCTCCATCCCCAATCCTCAATCTTCAATCCTCAATACTCAATCTTCAATCTTCAATCCTCAATCCTCAATCCTCAATCCTCAATCCTCAAACCTCAATCATCAATCTTCAATCCTCAATACTCAATCTTCAACACTCAATCTTGAATCCTCAATCCTCAATCCTCATTCTTCAATCCTCAACACCCAATCCTCAATCTTCAATCCTTAATCCTCAATCCTCAATTCTCAATCCTCAGTCCTCAATCCTCAGACCTCAAGCATCAATACTCAACCCTCAGTCCTCGTCCGCAGTCCACAACCCTCAATCCTCAATCCTCAATCTTCAATCATCAATATTCAATCTTCAATCCTCAATCCTCAATCCTCAATCCTCAATTCTCAATCCGCAATACTCAATCCTCAATCGTCAATCCTCAATCCTGAATCCTCAACCTTCAATCCTCAACAATCAATCTTCAATACTCAATCCTCAATCCTCAATCCTCAATCCTCAATCCTCAATCCTCAATCCCAAATCCTTAATCCTCAATCCTCAATTCTCAACCCACAATCCTCAGTCCTGATACCTCAATACCGAATCCTCAATCCTGAATCCTCAATCCTCAGCCCTCAGTCCTCAACAATCAATTGTCAATCCTCAATCCTCAATAGAATATCTTCAATTCACAGTTTTCAATACTCAATCCCCATTCTTCAATCTTCAAATCTCAATCCACACACATCAATTATCATCACTCAACCCTCAACACTCAGTCCTCAATCTTCAATCGTCAATCCTAAATCCGCAATCTTCAATCCTCAGTACTCAATTCTCAATCCTCAATCCTCAATCCTCAATCCTCAATCCTCAATCTACAATCCTCAATACTCAATCTTCAACTCTCAACCTTCAATCCTCAATCCTCTATCCTCATTCTTCAATCCACAACACCGAATCCTCAATCTTCAATCCTCAATCCTCAATCCTCAAATCTCAATCCTCAATCCTCAATCCTCAGACCTCAAACATCAATACTCAACCCTCAGTCCTCGTCCGCAATCCACAACACTCAATCCTCAATCCTCAATCCTCAACCTTCAGTCATCAAAATTCAATCTTCAATCCTCAATCCTCAATCCTCAATCCTGAATGTTCAATACTCAATACCCAATCCTCAATATTCAATCCTCAATCATCAACCGTCAACCCTCAATTCCCAATCCTCAATCTTCAATCCTCAATCCTCAATCCTGAATCCTCAATCCTCAAACCTCAACCCTCATCCTCAATCCTCAATCCTCGATCCTCAATCTTCAATCCTCAATCCTCAATCCTCAATTCCCAATCCTGAATCCTCAATCCTCAGACCTCAAGCTTCAATACCCAACCCTCTGTCCTCGTCCTCAATCCTCAATCTTCTATCCTCAATACTCAATCTTCAATCCTCAATCCTCAACTCTCAATCCGCAATACTCAATCCTCAACCCTCAATCCTCAATCTTCAGACATCAAAATTCAATCTTCAATCCTCAATCCTCAATCCTCAATCCTCTATCCTCAATCCTCAATCCTGAATGTTCAATCCTCAATACACAATCCTCAATCTTCAATCCTCAATACTCAATCCTCAATCCTCAACCCTCAATCCTCTGTCCTCAAACCTCAATCCTGAATCCTCAATCCTGAATCCTCAATCTTCAGCCCTCAGTCCTCAACAATCAATTGTCAGTCCTCAATCCTGAATAGAATATACCCAATTCGCAGTTTTCAATACTCAATCCCCAATGTTCAATCTTCAAATCTCAATCCACAAACATCAATTCTCATCACTCAACGCTCAACACTCAGTCCCCAATCCTCAATCTTCAATCCTCAATCCTTTATCCTCAATCCTCAATCCTCAATCCTCAATCCTCATTCCTCAAACCTCAATCCTCAATCCTCAGTCCTCACCCTCAATTCTCAGTCCTCAATCCTCAATCCTCAATCATTAATCCCAAATCCTCAATCCTCAATCCGCAACCCTCAATCCTCAGTCCTCAAACGTCAATCCTGAATCCTCAATCTTCAGCCCTCAGTCCTCAACAATCAGTTGTCAATCCTCAATCCTCAATAGAATATCACCAATTCACAGTTTTCAATACTCAATACTCAATCTGCAATCTTCAAATCTCTATCCACAAACATCAATTCTCATCACTCAACCCTCAACACTCAGTCCCCAATCCTCAATATTCAATCCTCAATCCTCAATCCTCAATCCTCAATCCTCAATCCTCAACCTTCAATCCTCAATGCTCAATCTTCAATCCTCAATCCTCATTACTCAATCCTCAATCCTCAATCATCAATCCCCAATCCTCAATCCTCAATCCTCAATCCCCAATCCTCAATCCTCAGTCCTCAAACATCAATCCTGAATCCTAAATCTTCAGCCCTCAGTCCTCAACAATCAGTTGTCAATCCTCAATCCTCAATAGAATATCACCAATTCACAGTTTTCAATACTCAATACTCAATCCTCAATACTCAATCTTCAATCTTCAATCCTCAATCCTCAATCCTCAATCCTCAATCCTCAAACCTCAATCATCAATATTCAATCTTCAATCCTCAATCCTCAATCCTCAATCCTCAATCCTCAATCCTCAATGTTCAATCCTCAATACCCAATCCTCAATCTTCAATCCTCAATCCTCAATAGAATATCATCAATTCACAGTTTTCAATACTCAATACTCAATCTGCAATCGTCATATCTCTATCCGCAAACATCAATTCTCATCAATCAACCTTCAACACTCAGTCCCCAATTATCAATCTTCAATCCTCAATCCTCAATCCTCAGTCTTCAATCCTCAATACCCAATCCTCAATCTTCAACCCTCAATCCTCAATCCTCAATTCTCAATCCTCAATCCTCAGTCCACTGTCCTCAAACCTCAATCCTCAACCCTCAGCCCTCATCCTCAATACTCAATCCTCAATCCTCAATCGTCAATCTTCAATCCTCATTACTCAATCCTCAATCCTCAATCCTCAATCCTCAATCCTCAATCCTGAATACTCAATTTTCAATCCTCAATGCTCAATCCTCAACCCTCAATCCTCAATCCTCAATCCTCAATTCTCAGCCCTCAATCCTCAGCCCTCAGGCCTCAAACCTCAATCCTCAACCCTCAGCCCTCATCCTCAATCTTCAATCCTCAATCCTCAATCCTCAATCCCCAATCCTCAATCTTCAATCCTCAATACTCTTTCTTCAATCCTCAATCCTCAATCCTCAATCCTCATTCTTCAATCCTCAATACCCAATCATCAATCTTCAATCCTAAATCCTCAATCCTCAATTCTCAATCCTCAATCTTCAATCCTCAGACCTCAAACATCAATACTCAGCCCTCATCCTCAAACTTCAATCCTCAATCCTCAATCCTCAATCCTCAATCCTCAATCCTCAATCTTCTATCCTCAATACTCAATCTTCAATCCTCAATCCTCAATCCTCAATCCTCAATCCTCAATCCTCAATCGTCAGTCTTCAATCCTCAATACTCAATCTTCAATCCTCAATCCTCAATCCTCAATCGTCAATCCTCAATTCTCAATCCTCGATCCTCAGTCTTCAGTCCTCAAACCTCAATCATCAACCCTCAGCCCTCATCCTCAATACTCAATCCTCAATCTTCAATCCACAGTCCTCAATCCTCAGTCATCAATCCTCAATCCTCAATCCTCAGTCCTCAAACCTCAATCCTGAATCCTCAATCCTGAATCCTCAACCTTCAGAAATCAGACCTCTACTATCAGTTGTCAATCCTCAATCCTCAATAGAATATCATCAATTCACACCTTTCAATACTCAAAACTCAACCTGCAATCTTCAAATCTCTATCCACAAACATCAATTCTCATCACTCAACCCTCAACACTCAGTCCCCAATCCTCAATCTTCAATCCTCAATCATCAATCCTCAATCCTCAATTCTCAATCTTTAATCCCCAATACTCAATCTACAATTCTCAATCCTCAATCCTCAATCCTCAATCCTCAATCCTCAATCCTCAATCCTCAATCCTCAATCCTCAATCCTCAATCGTCAGTCTTCAATCCTCAATACTCAATCTTCAATCCTCAATCCTCAATGCTCAATCGTCAATCCTCAATTCTCAATCCTCGATCCTCAGTCTTCAGTCCTCAAACCTCAATCCTCAACCCTCAGCCCTCATCCTCTATCTTCAATCCTCAATCCTCAATCCTCAATCCCCAATCCTCAACCTTCAATCGTCAATACTCTTTCTTCAATCCTCAATCCTCAATCCTCAATCCTCAATCCTCATTCTTCAATCCTCAATACCCAATCCTCAATCTTCAGTCCTCAATCCTCAATCCTCAATTCTCAATCCTCAATCCACAATCCACAGATCTCAAACATCAATACTCAGCCCTCAGTCCTCGTCCTCAATCCACAACCCTCAATACTCAATCCTCAATCTTCAATCCTCAATCCTCAATCCTCAATCCTCAATCCTCAATCCTCAATCCTCATTCCTCAAACCTCAATCCTCAATCCTCAGTCCTCACCCTCAATTCTCAATCCTCAATCCTCAATCATCAATCCCCAATCCTCAATCCTCAATCCCCAATCCTCAATCCTCAGTCCTCAAACATCAATCCTGAATCCTAAATCTTCAGCCCTCAGTCCTCAACAATCAGTTGTCAATCCTCAATCCTCAATAGAATATCACCAATTCACAGTTTTCAATACTCAATACTCAATCTGCAATCTTCAAATCTCTATTCACAAACATCAATTATCATCACTCAACCCTCAACACTCAGTCCTCAATCTTCAATCGTCAATCCTAAATCCGCAATCTTCAATCCTCAGTACTCAATTCTCAATCCTCAATCCTCAATCCTCAATCCTCAATCCTCAATCTACAATCCTCAATACTCAATCTTCAACTCTCAACCTTCAATCCTCAATCCTCTATCCTCATTCTTCAATCCACAACACCGAATCCTCAATCTTCAATCCTCAATCCTCAATCCTCAAATCTCAATCCTCAATCCTCAATCCTCAGACCTCAAACATCAATACTCAACCCTCAGTCCTCGTCCGCAATCCACAACACTCAATCCTCAATCCTCAATCCTCAACCTTCAGTCATCAAAATTCAATCTTCAATCCTCAATCCTCAATCCTCAATCCTCTATCCTCAATCCTCAATCCTGAATGTTCAATACTCAATACCCAATCCTCAATATTCAATCCTCAATCATCAACCGTCAACCCTCAATTCCCAATCCTCAATCTTCAATCCTCAATCCTCAATCCTGAATCCTCAATCCTCAAACCTCAACCCTCATCCTCAATCCTCAATCCTCGATCCTCAATCTTCAATCCTCAATCCTCAATCCTCAATTCCCAATCCTGAATCCTCAATCCTCAGACCTCAAGCTTCAATACCCAACCCTCTGTCCTCGTCCTCAATCCTCAATCTTCTATCCTCAATACTCAATCTTCAATCCTCAATCCTCAACTCTCAATCCGCAATACTCAATCCTCAACCCTCAATCCTCAATCTTCAGACATCAAAATTCAATCTTCAATCCTCAATCCTCAATCCTCAATCCTCTATCCTCAATCCTCAATCCTGAATGTTCAATCCTCAATACACAATCCTCAATCTTCAATCCTCAATACTCAATCCTCAATCCTCAACCCTCAATCCTCTGTCCTCAAACCTCAATCCTGAATCCTCAATCCTGAATCCTCAATCTTCAGCCCTCAGTCCTCAACTATCAATTGTCAGTCCTCAATCCTGAATAGAATATACCCAATTCGCAGTTTTCAATACTCAATCCCCAATGTTCAATCTTCAAATCTCAATCCACAAACATCAATTCTCATCACTCAACGCTCAACACTCAGTCCCCAATCCTCAATCTTCAATCCTCAATCCTTTATCCTCAATCCTCAATCCTCAATCCTCAATCCTCATTCCTCAAACCTCAATCCTCAATCCTCAGTCCTCACCCTCAATTCTCAGTCCTCAATCCTCAATCCTCAATCATTAATCCCAAATCCTCAATCCTCAATCCGCAACCCTCAATCCTCAGTCCTCAAACGTCAATCCTGAATCCTCAATCTTCAGCCCTCAGTCCTCAACAATCAGTTGTCAATCCTCAATCCTCAATAGAATATCACCAATTCACAGTTTTCAATACTCAATACTCAATCTGCAATCTTCAAATCTCTATCCACAAACATCAATTCTCATCACTCAACCCTCAACACTCAGTCCCCAATCCTCAATATTCAATCCTCAATCCTCAATCCTCAATCCTCAATCCTCAATCCTCAACCTTCAATCCTCAATGCTCAATCTTCAATCCTCAATCCTCATTACTCAATCCTCAATCCTCAATCATCAATCCCCAATCCTCAATCCTCAATCCTCAATCCCCAATCCTCAATCCTCAGTCCTCAAACATCAATCCTGAATCCT
Source organism: Calliopsis andreniformis (assembly GCF_051401765.1). Taxonomy (NCBI): domain Eukaryota; kingdom Metazoa; phylum Arthropoda; class Insecta; order Hymenoptera; family Andrenidae; genus Calliopsis; species Calliopsis andreniformis. Next base: position 292,695 of record NW_027480638.1, on the reverse strand, counting down.
AAATCTTCAGCCCTCAGTCCTCAACAATCAGTTGTCAATCCTCAATCCTCAATAGAATATCACCAATTCACAGTTTTCAATACTCAATACTCAATCCTCAATACTCAATCTTCAATCTTCAATCCTCAATCCTCAATCCTCAATCCTCAATCCTCAAACCTCAATCATCAATATTCAATCTTCAATCCTCAATCCTCAATCCTCAATCCTCAATCCTCAATCCTCAATGTTCAATCCTCAATACCCAATCCTCAATCTTCAATCCTCAATCCTCAATAGAATATCATCAATTCACAGTTTTCAATACTCAATACTCAATCTGCAATCGTCATATCTCTATCCGCAAACATCAATTCTCATCAATCAACCTTCAACACTCAGTCCCCAATTATCAATCTTCAATCCTCAATCCTCAATCCTCAGTCTTCAATCCTCAATACCCAATCCTCAATCTTCAACCCTCAATCCTCAATCCTCAATTCTCAATCCTCAATCCTCAGTCCACTGTCCTCAAACCTCAATCCTCAACCCTCAGCCCTCATCCTCAATACTCAATCCTCAATCCTCAATCGTCAATCTTCAATCCTCATTACTCAATCCTCAATCCTCAATCCTCAATCCTCAATCCTCAATCCTGAATACTCAATTTTCAATCCTCAATGCTCAATCCTCAACCCTCAATCCTCAATCCTCAATCCTCAATTCTCAGCCCTCAATCCTCAGCCCTCAGTCCTCAAACCTCAATCCTCAACCCTCAGCCCTCATCCTCAATCTTCAATCCTCAATCCTCAATCCTCAATCCCCAATCCTCAATCTTCAATCCTCAATACTCTTTCTTCAATCCTCAATCCTCAATCCTCAATCCTCATTCTTCAATCCTCAATACCCAATCATCAATCTTCAATCCTAAATCCTCAATCCTCAATTCTCAATCCTCAATCTTCAATCCTCAGACCTCAAACATCAATACTCAGCCCTCATCCTCAAACTTCAATCCTCAATCCTCAATCCTCAATCCTCAATCCTCAATCCTCAATCTTCTATCCTCAATACTCAATCTTCAATCCTCAATCCTCAGTCCTCAATCCTCAATCCTCAATCCTCAATCGTCAGTCTTCAATCCTCAATACTCAATCTTCAATCCTCAGTCCTCAATCCTCAATCGTCAATCCTCAATTCTCAATCCTCGATCCTCAGTCTTCAGTCCTCAAACCTCAATCATCAACCCTCAGCCCTCATCCTCAATACTCAATCCTCAATCTTCAATCCACAGTCCTCAATCCTCAGTCATCAATCCTCAATCCTCAATCCTCAGTCCTCAAACCTCAATCCTGAATCCTCAATCCTGAATCCTCAATCTTCAGAAATCAGACCTCTACTATCAGTTGTCAATCCTCAATCCTCAATAGAATATCATCAATTCACACCTTTCAATACTCAAAACTCAACCTGCAATCTTCAAATCTCTATCCACAAACATCAATTCTCATCACTCAACCCTCAACACTCAGTCCCCAATCCTCAATCTTCAATCCTCAATCATCAATCCTCAATCCTCAATTCTCAATCTTTAATCCCCAATACTCAATCTACAATTCTCAATCCTCAATCCTCAATCCTCAATCCTCAATCCTCAATCCTCAATCCTCAATCCTCAATCCTCAATCGTCAGTCTTCAATCCTCAATACTCAATCTTCAATCCTCAATCCTCAATGCTCAATCGTCAATCCTCAATTCTCAATCCTCGATCCTCAGTCTTCAGTCCTCAAACCTCAATCCTCAACCCTCAGCCCTCATCCTCTATCTTCAATCCTCAATCCTCAATCCTCAATCCCCAATCCTCAACCTTCAATCGTCAATACTCTTTCTTCAATCCTCAATCCTCAATCCTCAATCCTCAATCCTCATTCTTCAATCCTCAATACCCAATCCTCAATCTTCAGTCCTCAATCCTCAATCCTCAATTCTCAATCCTCAATCCACAATCCACAGATCTCAAACATCAATACTCAGCCCTCAGTCCTCGTCCTCAATCCACAACCCTCAATACTCAATCCTCAATCTTCAATCCTCAATCCTCAATCCTCAATCCTCAATCCTCAATCCTCAATCCTTATTCCTCAAACCTCAATCCTCAATCCTCAGTCCTCACCCTCAATTCTCAATCCTCAATCCTCAATCATCAATCCCCAATCCTCAATCCTCAATCCCCAATCCTCAATCCTCAGTCCTCAAACATCAATCCTGAATCCTAAATCTTCAGCCCTCAGTCCTCAACAATCAGTTGTCAATCCTCAATCCTCAATAGAATATCACCAATTCACAGTTTTCAATACTCAATACTCAATCTGCAATCTTCAAATCTCTATCCACAAACATCAATTCTCATCACTCAACCCTCAACACTCAGTCCTCAATGTTCAGTCCTCAATCCTCAATTCTCAATATTCAATCCTCAATTCTGAATCTTCAATCCTAATTCCTCAATCCTCAATTCGCAATCCTCAATCCTCAATCTTCAATCCTCAGTCCCCAAACCTCAATCTTCAATCCTCAATCTTCAATCCTGAATCCTCAATCTTCAGCACTCAGTCTTCAACAATCAGTTGTCAATCCTCAATCCTCAATACAACATCACCAATGCACAGCTTTCAATACTCAATACTCAATCTGCAATCTTCAAATCTCTATCCACAAGCATCAATTCTCATCACTCAACCCTCAACCCTCCGTCCCCAATCCTCAATCTTCAATCCTCAATCCTCAATCCTCAATCCTCAATCCTCAATTTTCAATCCTCAATACTCAATCTTCCATCCCCAATCCTCAATCCTCAATCCTCAATCCTCAATCCTCAATCCTCAACCCTCAATCCTCAGTCGTGAAACATCAATTCCGAATCCTCAATCCTGAATCCTCAACCTTCAGCCCTCAGACCTCAACAATCAGTTGTCAATCCTCAATCCTCAATAGAGTATCCTCAATTCACAGCTTTCAATACTCAATCCCCATTCTTCAATCATCAAATCTCAATCCATAAACATCAATTCTCATCACTCAACCCTCAACACTCGGTCCTCAATCTTCAATCCTCAATCCTAAATCCTCAATCTTCAATCCTCAATCCTCAATCCTCAAACGCAATCCTCAATGCTCAATCCTCAGACCTCAAGCATCAATACCCAACCCTCCGTCCTCGTCCACAATCCACAACCCTTAATCCTCAATCCGCAATCTTCAATCATCAATATTCAACCTTCAATCCTCAATCCTCAATCCTCAATCCTCAATCCTCAATCCTCAATCCTCAATCTACAATCCTCAATACTCAATCTTCAACTCTCAACCTTCAATCCTCAATCCTCTATCCTCATTCTTCAATCCTCAACACCGAATCCTCAATCTTCAATCCTCAATCCTCAATCCTCAAATCTCAATCCTCAGTCCTCAATCCTCAGACCTCAAACATCAATACTCAACCCTCAGTCCTCGTCCGCAATCCACAACACTCAATCCTCAATCCTCAATCCTCAATCTTCAGTCATCAAAATTCAATCTTCAATCCTCAATCCTCAATCCTCAATCCTCTATCCTCAATCCTCAATCCTGAATGTTCAATACTCAATACCCAATCCTCAATATTCAATCCTCAATCATCAACAGTCAACCCTCAATTCCCAATCCTCAATCTTCAATCCTCAATCCTCAATCCTGAATCCTCAATCCTCAAACCTCAACCCTTATCCTCAATCCTCAATCCTCGATCCTCAATCTTCAATCCTCAATCCTCAATCCTCAATTCCCAATCCTGAATCCTCAATCCTCAGACCTCAAGCTTCAATACCCAACCCTCTGTCCTCGTCCTCAATCCTCAATCTTCTATCCTCAATACTCAATCTTCAATCCTCAATCCTCAACTCTCAATCCGCAATACTCAATCCTCAACCCTCAATCCTCAATCTTCAGACATCAAAATTCAATCTTCAATCCTCAATCCTCAATCCTCAATCCTCTATCCTCAATCCTCAATCCTGAATGTTCAATCCTCAATACACAATCCTCAATCTTCAATCCTCAATACTCAATCCTCAATCCTCAACCCTCAATCCTCTGTCCTCAAACCTCAATCCTGAATCCTCAATCCTGAATCCTCAATCTTCAGCCCTCAGTCCTCAACAATCAATTGTCAGTCCTCAATCCTCAATAGAATATACCCAATTCGCAGGTTTCAATACTCAATCCCCAATGTTCAATCTTCAAATCTCAATCCACAAACATCAATTCTCATCACTCAACGCTCAACACTCAGTCCCCAATCCTCAATCTTCAATCCTCAATCCTCAATCCTCAATCCTCAATCCTCAATCCTCAATCCTCATTCCTCAAACCTCAATCCTCAATCTTCAGTCCTCACCCTCAATTCTCAATCCTCAATCCTCAATCCTCAATCATCAATCCCCAATCCTCAATCCTCAATCCCCAATCCTCAATCCTCAGTCCTCAAACATCAATCCTGAATCCTAAATCTTCAGCCCTCAGTCCTCAACAATCAGTTGTCAATCCTCAATCCTCAATAGAATATCACCAATTCACAGTTTTCAATACTCAATACTCAATCTGCAATCTTCAAATCTCTATCCACAAACATCAATTCTCATCACTCAACCCTCAACACTCAGTCCCCAATCCCCAATATTCAATCCTCAATCCTCAATCCTCAATCCTCAATCCTCAACCTTCAATCCTCAATGCTCAATCTTCAATCCTCAATCCTCAATCCTCAGTCCTCAATCCTCAATCCCCAATCCTCATTCTTCAATCCTCAATACCCAATCCTCAATCTTCAATCCTCAATCCTCAATCCTCAATTCTCAATCCTCAATCCACAGTCCTGAGTCCTCAGACCACAATCCTCAACCCTCAGCCCTAATTCTCAATCCTCAATCCTCGATCCTCAATCCTCAATCCTCAATCTTCAATCCTCAATACTCAATCTTTAATCCTCAATCCTCAGTCCTCAAACCCCAATTCTGAGTACTCAGACCTGAATACTCAACCTTCAGCCCTCAGTCCTCAACAATCAGTTGCCAATCCTCAGTCCTCAATAGAATATCCTCAATTCACAGCTTTCAATACTCAATACTCAATCTGCATTCTTCAAATCTCTATCCACAAACATCAATTCTCATAACGCAACCCTCAACACTCAGTCCTCAATGTTCAGTCCTCAATCCTCAATTATCAATATCCAATCCTCAATTCTGAATCTTCAATCCTAATTCCTCAATCCTCAATTCGCAATCCTCAATCCTCAATCTTCAATCCTCAGTCCCCAAACCTCAATCTTCAATCCTCAATCTTCAATCCTGAATCCTCAATCTTCAGCACTCAGTCTTCAACAATCAGTTGTCAATCCTCAATCCTCAATAGAACATCACCAATGCACAGTTTTCAATACTCAATACTCAATCTGCAATCTTCAAATCTCTATCCACAAGCATCAATTCTCATCACTCAACCCTCAACCCTCCGTCCCCAATCCTCAATCTTCAATCCTCAATCCTCAATCCTCAATCCTCAATCCTCAATTTTCAATCCTCAATACTCAATCTTCAATCCCCAATCCCCAATCCTCAATCCTCAATCCTCAATCCTCAATCCTCAACCCTCAATCCTCAGTCCTGAAACATCAATTCCGAATCCTCAATCCTGAATCCTCAACCTTCAGCCCTCAGTCCTCAACAATCAGTTGTCAATCCTCAATCCTCAATAGAATATCCTCAATTCACAGCTTTCAATACTCAATCCCCATTCTTCAATCATCAAATATCAATCCATAAACATCAATTCTCATCACTCAACCCTCAACACTCGGTCCTCAATCTTCAATCCTCAATCCTAAATCCTCAATCTTCAATCCTCAATACTCAATCTTCAATCCTCAATCCTCAATTCTCAATCCTCAATACTCAATCCTCAATCTTCAATCCTCAATTCCCAATCCTCAATCTTCAATCCTCAATCCTCAATCTTCAATCCTTAATCCTCAATCCTCCATCCCCAATCCTCAATCTTCAAACCTCAATACTCATCCTTCAATCCTCAACCCTCAATCCTCAATCCTCAATATTCAATCCTCAATCGTCAATCCTCAATTCCCAATCCTCAATCTTCAATCCTCAATCCTCAATCTTCAATCCTGAATTGTCAATCCTCAATCCTCAATCCTCAATCTTCAATCCTCAATACTCAATCTTCAATCCTCAATCCTCAATCCTCAATCCTCAATCCTCATTCCTCAATACTGAATCTTCAACCGTCAATCTTCAATCCTCTATCCTCTTTCTTCAATCCACAACACCCAATCCTGAATCTTCAATCCTCAATCCTCAATACTCAATTCTCAATCCTCAACCCTCAATCCTCAGACCTCAAACATCAATACTCAACCCTCAGTGCTCGTCCGCAATCCACAACCCTCAATCCTCAATCCTCAATCGTCAATCATCAATATTCAATCTTCAATCCTCAATCCTCAATCCTCTATCCTCAATCCTCAATCCTGAATGTTCAATCCTCAATACCCAATCCTCAGTATGCAATCCCCAATACTCAATCCTCAATCCTCAATCCTCAATCCTCAGTCCTCAATCCTCAATCCTCAATCCTCAGACCTCAAACATCAATACTCAACCCTCAGCCCTCGTCCGCAATCCACAACCCTCAATCCTCAATCCTCAATCTTCAATCATCAATATACAATCTTCAATCCTCAATCCTCAATCCTCTATCCTCAATCCTCAATCCTGAATGTTCAATCCTCAATACCCAATCCTCAACCTTCAATCCTCAATCCTCAATCCTCAATCCTCAAACCTCAATCCTCAGTCCTGAAACCTCAATACCGAATCCTCAATCCTGAATCCTCAATCTTCAGCCCTCAGTCCTCAACAATCAATTGTCAATCCTCAATCCTCAATAGAATATCCTCAATTCACAGTTTTCAATACTCAATCCCCGTTCTTCAATCTTCGAATCTCAATTCACAAACATCAATTCTCATCACTCAACCCTCAACACTCAGTCCTCAATCTTCAATCCTCAATCCTAAATCCTCAATTTTCAATCCTCAATACTCAATCTTCAATCCTCAATCCTCAATTCTCTATCCTCAATCCTCAATCCTCAATCCTCAATCCTCAATCCTCAATCCTCAATCCTCAATCTTCAATCCTCAATACTCAATATTCAACCCTTAATCTTCAATCCACAATACTCTATCCTCATTCTTCAATCCTCAACACCCAATCCTCAATCTTCAATACTCAATCCTCAATCCTCAATTCTCAATCCTCAATCCTCAATCCTCACACCTCAAACATCAATACTCAACCCTCAGTCCTCGTCCGCAATCCACAACCCTCAATCCTCAATCCTCAATACTCAACCCACAATCCTCAGTCCTGATACCTCAATACCGAATCCTCAATCCTGAATCCTCAATCCTCAGCCCTCAGTCCTCAACAATCAATTGTCAAGCCTCAATCCTCAATAGAATATCTTCAATTCACAGTTTTCAATACTCAATCCCCATTCTTCAATCTTCAAATCTCAATCCACAAACATCAATTCTCATCACTCAACCCTCAACACTCAGTCCTCAATCTTCAATCCTCAATCCTAAATCCTCAACCTTCAATCCTCAATACTCAATCTTCAATCCTCAATCCTCTATACTCAATCATCAATACTCATTCCTCAATCGTCAATCCTCAATCCTCAATCCTCAATCCTCAATCCTCAGTCCTCAGTCCTCAAACCTCAATCCTCAAACCTCAACCCTCATCCTCAATCCTCAATCCTCGATCCTCAATCTTCAATCCTCAATCCTCAATCCTCAATTCCCAATCCTCAATCCTCAATCCTCAAACCTCAAGCATCAACACCCAACCCTCTGTCCTCGTCCTCAATCCTCAATCTTCTATACTCAATACTCAATCTTCAATCCTCAATCCTCAATTCTCAATCCTCAATACTCAATCCTCAATCGTCAATCCTCAATTCCCAATCCTCAATCTTCAATCCTCAATCCACAATATTCAATCCTCAATCCTCAATCCTCAATACTCAATCCTCAATCTTCAATCCTCAGTACTCAATCTTCAATCCTCAATCCTCAATCCTCAGTCCTCAATCCTCAATCCTCAATCCTCAATCGTCAATCTCCAATCCTGAATACTCAATCTTCAATCCTCAATCCTCAATCATCAATTCTCAATCCTCAATCCTTAATCCTCAATCCTCAACCTTCAATCCTCAATACTCAACCTTCAATACTCAATCCTCAATCCTCAATCCTCAATCCTCAATCCTCAATCCTCAATCCTCAATCCCAAATCCTCAATCCTCAATCCTCAATCCTCAACCCTCGATCCTCAGTCCTGAAACATCAATTCCGAATCCTCAATCCTGAATCCTCAACCTTCAGCCCTCAGTCCTCAACAATCAGTTGTCAATCCTCAATCCTCAATAGAATATCCTCAATTCACAGCTTTCAATACTCAATCCCCATTCTTCAATCATCATATCTCAACCCACAAACATCAATTCTCATCACTCAACCCTCAACACTCAGTCCTCAATCTTCAATCCTCAATTCCCAATCCTCAATCTTCAATCCTCAATCCTCAATCTTCAATCCTTAATCCTCAATCCTCCATCCCCAATCCTCAATCTTCAATCCTCAATACTCAATCTTCAATCTTCAATCCTCAATCCTCAATCCTCAATCCTCAAACCTCAATCATCAATCTTCAATCCTCAATACTCAATCTTCAACACTCAATCTTCAATCCTCAATCCTCAATCCTCATTCTTCAATCCTCAACACCCAATCCTCGATCTTCAATCCTCAATCCTCTATCCTCAATTCTCAATCCTCAGTCCTCAATCCTCAGACCTCAAGCATCAATACTCAACCCTCAGTCCTCGTCCGCAATCCACAACCCTCAATCCTCAATCCTCAATCTTCAATCATCAATATTCAATCTTCAATCCTCAATCCTCAATCCTCAATTCTCAATCCGCAATACTCAATCCTCAATCGTGAATCCTCAATCCTGAATCCTCAACATTCAATCCTCAACACTTAATCTTCAATACTCAATCCTCAATCCTCAATCCTCAATCCTCAATCCCAAATCCTTAATCCTCAATCCTCAATTCTCAACCCACAATCCTCAGTCCTCATACCTCAATACCGAATCCTCAATCCTGAATCCTCAATCCTCAGCCCTCAGTCCTCAACAATCAATTGTCAATCCTCAATCCTCAATAGATTATCTTCAATTCACAGCTTTCAATACTCAATCCCCATTCTTCAGCCTTCAAATCTCAATCCACACACATCAATTATCATCACTCAACCCTCAACACTCAGTCCTCAATCTTCAATCCTCAATCCTCAATCCTCAATCCTCAAACCTCAATCCTCAGTCCTGAAACCTCAATACCGTAACCTCAATCCTGAATCCTCAATCTTCAGCCCTCAGTCCTCAACAATCAATTGTCAATCCTCAATCCTCAACAGAATATCCTCAATTCACAGTTTTCAATACTCAATCCCCATTCTTCAATCTTCAAATCTCAATTCACAAACATCAATTCTCATCACTCAACCCTCAACACTCAGTCCTCAATCTTCAATCCTCAATCCTAAATCCTCAATTTTCAATCCTCAATACTCAATCTTCAATCCTCAATCCTCAATTCTCTATCCTCAATCCTCAATCCTCAATCCTCAATCCTCAATCCTTAATCCTCAATCCTCAATCTTCAATCCTCAATACTCAATCTTCAACCCTCAATCTTCAATCCTCAATCCTCAATCCTCATTCTTCAATCCTCAACACCCAATCCTCAAACTTCAATCCTCAATCCTCAATCTTCAATTCTCAATCCTCAATCCTCAATCCTCAGACCTCAGACATCAATACTCAACCCTCAGTACTCGTCCGCAATCCACAACCCTCAATCTTCAATCCTCAAGCTTCAATCATCAATATTCAATATTCAATCCTCAAACCTCAATCCTCTATCCTCAATCCTCAATCCTGAATGTTCAATCCTCAATACACAATCCTCAATCTTCAATCCTCAATACTCAATCCTCAATCCTCAACCCTCAATCCTCAGTCCTCAAACCTGAATTCTGAATCCTCAATCCTGAATCCTCAATCTTCAGCCCTCAGTCCTCAACAATCAATTGTCAGTCCTCAATCCTCAATAGAATATACCCAATTCGCAGGTTCCAATACTCAATCCCCAATGTTCAATCTTCAAATCTCAATCCACAAACATCAATTCTCATCACTCAACGCTCAACACTCAGTCCCCAATCCTCAATCTTCAATCCTCAATACTCAATCCTCAATCCTCAATCCTCAATCCTCAATCCTCATTCCTCAAACCTCAATCCTCAATCCTCAGACCTCACCCTCAATTCTCAATCCTCAATCTTCAATCCTCAATCCTCAATCCTCAATCCTCAATCCTCAATCCTCAATCCTCATTCCTCAACCTTCAATCCTCAATGCTCAATCTTCAATCCTCAATCCTCAATCCTCAGTCCTCAATCCTCAATCCCCAATCCTCATTCTTCAATCCTCAATACCCAATCCTTAATCTTCAATCCTCAATCCTCAATCCTCAATTCTCAATCCTCAATCCACAGTCCTGAGTCCTCAGACCACAATCCTCAACCCTCAGCCCTAATCCTCAATCCTCAATCCTCGTTCCTCAATCCTCAGTCCTCAATCTTCAATCCTCAATACTCAACCTTTAATCCTCAATCCTCAGTCCTCAAACCTCAATTCTGAGTACTCAGACCTGAATACTCAACCTTCAGCCCTCAGTTCTCAACAATCAGTTGCCAATCCTCAGTCCTCAATAGAATATCCTCAATTCACAGCTTTCAATACTCAATACTCAATCTGCATTCTTCAAATCTCTATCCACAAACATCAATTCTCATAACTCAACCCTCAACACTCAGTCCTCAATGTTCAGTACTCAATCCTCAATTCTCAATATTCAATCCTCAATTCTGAATCTTCAATCCTAATTCCTCAATCCTCAATTCGCAATCCTCAATCCTCAATCTTCAATCCTCAGTCCCCAAACCTCAATCTTCAATCCTCAATCTTCAATCCTGAATCCTCAATCTTCAGCACTCAGTCTTCAACAATCAGTTGTCAATCCTCAATCCTCAATAGAACATCACCAATGCACAGTTTTCAATACTCAATACTCAATCTGCAATCTTCAAATCTCTATCCACAAGCATCAATTCTCATCACTCAACCCTCAACCCTCCGTCCCCAATCCTCAATCTTCAATCCTCAATCCTCAATCCTCAATCCTCAATCCTCAATTTTCAATCCTCAATACTCAATCCTCAATCCCCAATCCTCAATCCTCAATCCTCAATCCTCAATCCTCAATCCTCAACCCTCAATCCTCAGTCCTGAAACATCAATTCCGAATCCTCAATCCTGAATCCTCAACCTTCAGCCCTCAGTCCTCAACAATCAGTTGTCAATCCTCAATCCTCAATAGAATATCCTCAATTCACAGCTTTCAATACTCAATCCCCGTTCTTCAATCATCAAATATCAATCCATAAACATCAATTCTCATCACTCAACCCTCAACACTCGGTCCTCAATCTTCAATCCTCAACCCTAAATCCTCAATCTTCAATCCTCAATACTCAATCTTCAATCCTCAATCCTCAATTCTCAATCCTCAATACTCAATCCTCAATCTTCAATCCTCAATTCCCAATCCTCAATCTTCAATCCTCAATCCTCAATCTTCAATCCTTAATCCTCAATCCTCCATCCCCAATCCTCAATCTTCAATCCTCAATACTCAACCTTCAATCCTCAACCCTCAATACTCAATCCTCAATCGTCAATCCTCAATTCCCAATCCTCAATCTTCAATCCTCAATCCTCAATCTTCAATCCTGAATCGTCAATCCTCAATCCTCAATCTTCAATCCTCAATACTCAATCTTCAATCCTCAATCCTCAATCCTCAATCCTCAATCCTCAATCCTCAATCCTCATTCTTCAATCCTCAATACTGAATCTTCAACCCTCAATCTTCAATCCTCAATCCTCTATCCTCATTCTTCAATCCACAACACCCAATCCTGAATCTTCAATCCTCAATCCTCAATCCTCAATTCTCAATCCTCAATCCTCAATCCTCAGACCTCAAACATCAATACTCAACCCTCAGTGCTCGTCCGCAATCCACAACCCTCAATCCTCATTCCTCAATCGTCAATCATCAATATTCAATATTCAATCCTCAATCCTCAATCCTCTATCCTCAATCCTCAATCCTGAATGTTCAATCCTCAATACCCAATCCTCAATCTTCAATCCCCAATACTCAATCCTCAATCCTCAATCCTCAATCCCCAGTCCTCAATCCTCAATTCTCAATCCTCAATCCTCAATCCTCAGACCTCAAACATCAATACTCAACCCTCAGCCCTCGTCCGCAATCCACAACCCTCAATCCTCAATCCTCAATCTTCAATCATCAATATTCAATCTTCAATCCTCAATCCTCAATCCTCTATCCTCAATCCTCAATCCTGAATGTTCAATCCTCAATACCCAATCCTCAACCTTCAATCCTCAATCCTCAATCCTCAATCCTCAAACCTCAATCCTCTGTCCTGAAACCGCAATACCGAATCCTCAATCCTGAATCCTCAATCTTCAGCCCTCAGTCCTCAACAATCAATTGTCAATCCTCAATCCTCAATAGAATATCCTCAATTCACAGTTTTCAATACTCAATCCCCATTCTTCAATCTTCAAATCTCAATTCACAAACATCAATTCTCATCACTCAACCCTCAACACTCAGTCCTCAATCTTCAATCCTCAATCCTAAATCCTCAATTTTCAATCCTCAATACTCAATCTTCAATCCTCAATCCTCAATTCTCTATCCTCAATCCTCAATCCTCAATCCTCAATCCTCAATCCTCTATCCTCAATCCTCAATCTTCATTCCTCAATACTCAATCTTCAACCCTTAATCGACAATCCTCAATCCTCTATCCTCATTCTTCAATCCTCAACACCCAATCCTCAATCTTCAATCCTCAATCCTCAATCCTCAATTCTCAATCCTCAATCCTCAATCCTCAGACCTCAAACATCAATACTCAACCCTCAGTCCTCGTCCGCAATCCACAACCCTCAATCCTCAATCCTCAATTCTCAACCCACAATCCTCAGTCCTGATACCTCAATACCGAATCCTCAATCCTGAATCCGCAAACTTCAGTCCTGAGACCTCAACAATCAATTGTCAATCCTCAATTCTCAATAGTATATCCTCAATTCACAGTTTTCAATACTCAATCCCCATTCTTCAATCTTCAAATCTCAATCCACAAACATCAATTCTCATCACTCAACCCTCAACACTCAGTCCTCAATCTTCAATCCTCAATCCTAAGTCCTCAACCTTCAATCCTCAATACTCAATCTTCAATCCTCAATCCTCTATTCTCAATCATCAATACTCATTCCTCAATCGTCAATCCTCAATACCCAATCCTCAATCTTCAATCCTCAATCCACAATATTCAATGCTGAATCGTCAATCCTCAATCCTCAATCCTCAATCGTCAATCATCAATATTCAATCTTCAATCTTCAATCCTCAATCCTCTATCCTCAATCCTCAATCCTGAATGTTCAATCCTCAATACCCAATCCTCAATCTTCAATCCTCAATACTCAATCCTCAATCCTCAATCCTCAATCCTCAGTCCTCAATCCTCAATTCTCAATCCTCAATCCTCAATCCTCGGACCTCAAACATCAATAGTCAACCCTCAGCCCTCGTCCGCAATCCACAACCCTCAATCCTCAATCCTCAATCTTCAATCATCAATATTCAATCTTCAATCCTCAATCCTCAATCCTCTATCCTCAATCCTCAATCCTGAATGTTCAATCCTCAATACCCAATCCTCAACCTTCAATCCTCAATCCTCAATCCTCAATCCTCAAACCTCAATCCTCAGTCCTGAAACCTCAATACCGAATCCTCAATCCTGAATCCTCAATCTTCAGCCCTCAGTCCTCAACAATCAATTGTCAATCCTCAATCCTCAATAGAATATCCTCAATTCACAGTTTTCAATACTCAATCCCCATTCTTCAATCTTCAGATCTCAATTCACAAACATCAATTCTCATCACTCAACCCTCAACACTCAGTCCTCAATCTTCAATCCTCAATCCTAGATCCTCAATTGTCAATCCTCAATACTCAATCTTCAATCCTCAATCCTCAATTCTCAATCGTCAATCCTCAATCCTCAATCCTCAATCCTCAATATACAATTCTCAATACTCAATCTCCAACTCTCAACCTTCAATCCTCAATCCTCTATCCTCATTCTTCAATCCTCAACACCGAATCCTCAATCTTCAATCCTCAACCTCAATCCTCAATTCTCAATCCTCAATCCTCAATCCTCAGACCTCAAACATCAATACTCAACCCTCAGTACTCGTCCGCAATCCACAACACTCAATCCTCAATCCTCAATCCTCAATCTTCAATCATCAATATTCAATCTTCAATCCTCAATCCTCAATACTCTATCCTCAATCCTCAATCCTGAATGTTCAATACTCAATACCCAATCCTCAATATTCAATCCTCAACCCTCAACCGTCAACCCTCAATTCCCAATCCTCAATATTCAATCCTCAATCCTCAATCCTGAATCCTCAATCCCCAATACCAAATCCTCAATCTTCAATCCTCAACACTCAATCCTCAATACGCAATCCTCAATCCTCAATCCTCAATCCTCAATCCTCAGTCCTCAGTCCTCAAACCTCAATCCTCAAACCTCAACCCTCATCCTCAATCCTCAATCCTCGATCCTCAATCTTCAATCCTCAATCCTCAATCCTCAATTCCCAATCCTCAATCCTCGCTCCTCAAACCTCAAGCATCAACACCCAACCCTCTGTCCTCGTCCTCAATCCTCAATCTTCTATCCTCAATACTCAATCTTCAATCCTCAGTCCTCAATTCTCAATCCTCAATACTCAATCCTCAATCGTCAATCCTCAATTCCCAATCCTCAATCTTCAATCCTCAATCCACAATATTCAATCCTCAATCCTCAATCCTCAATACTCAATCCTCAATCTTCAATCCTCAGTACTCAACCTTCAATCCTCAATCCTCAATCCTCAGGCCTCAATCCTCAATCCTCAATCCTCAATCGTCAATCTCCAATCCTGAATACTCAATCTACAATCCTCAATCCTCAATCATCAATTCTCAATCCTCAATCCTCAATCCTCAATCCTCAACCTTCAATCCTCAATACTCAACCTTCAATACTCAATCCTCAATCCTCAATCCTCAATCCTCAATCCTCAATCCTCAATCCTCAATCCCAAATCCTCAATCCTCAATCCTCAATCCTCAACCCTCAATCCTCAGTCCTGAAACATCAATTCCGAATCCTCAATCCTGAATCCTCAACCTTCAGCCCTCAGTCCTCAACAATCAGTTGTCAATCCTCAATCCTCAATAGAATATCCTCAATTCACAGCTTTCAATACTCAATCCCCATTCTTCAATCATCAAATCTCAACCCACAAACATCAATTCTCATCACTCAACCCTCAACACTCAGTCCTCAATCTTCAATCCTCAATCCTAAATCCTCAATCTTCAATCCTCAATACTCAATCTTCAATCCTCAATCCTCAATTATCAATCCTTAATACTCAATCCTCAATCTTCTATCCTCAATTCCCAATCCTCAATCTTCAATCCTCTATCCTCAATCTTCAATCCTTAATCCTCAATCCTCCATCCCCAATCCTCAATCTTCAATCCTCAATACTCAATCTTCAATCTTCAATCCTCAATCCTCAATCCTCAATCCTCAAACCTCAATCATCAATCTTCAATCCTCAATACTCAATCTTCAACACTCAATCTTCAATCCTCAACCCTCAATCCTCATTCTTCAATCCTCAACACCCAATCCTCAATCTTCAATCCTCAATCCTCTATCCTCAATTCTCAATCCTCAGTCCTCAATCCTCAGACCTCAAGCATCAATACTCAACCCTCAGTCCTCGTCCGCAATCCACAACCCTCAATCCTCAATCCTCAATCTTCAATCATCAATATTCAATCTTCAATCCTCAATCCTCAATCCTCAATTCTCAATCCGCAATACTCAATCCTCAATCGTCAATCCTCAATCCTGAATCCTCAACATTCAATCCTCAACACTCAATCTTCAATACTCAATCCTCAATCCTCAATCCTCAATCCTCAATCCTCAATCCTCAATCCTCAATCCCAAATCCTTAATCCTCAATCCTCAATTCTCAACCCACAATCCTCAGTCCTGATACCTCAATACCGAATCCTCAATCCTGAATCCTCAATCCTCAGCCCTCAGTCCTCAACAATCAATTGTCAATCCTCAATCCTCAACAGAATATCTTCAATTCACAGTTTTCAATACTCAATCCCCATTCTTCAATCTTCAAATCTCAATCCACACACATCAATTATCATCACTCAACCCTCAACACTCAGTCCTCAATCTTCAATCGTCAATCCTAAATCCGCAATCTTCAATCCTCAATACTCAATTCTCAATCCTCAATCCTCAATCCTCAATCCTCAATCCTCAATCTACAATCCTCAATACGCAATCCTCAATCGTCAAGCCTCAATTCCCAATCCTCAATCCTCAATCCTCAGTCCTCAAACATCAATCCTGAATCCTAAATCTTCAGCCCTCAGTCCTCAACAATCAGTTGTCAATCCTCAATCCTCAATAGAATATCACCAATTCACAGTTTTCAATACTCAATACTCAATCTGCAATCTTCAAATGTCTATCCACAAACATCAATTCTCATCACTCAACCCTCAACACTCAGTCCCCAATCCCCAATATTCAATCCTCAATCCTCAATCCTCAATCCTCAATCCTCAACCTTCAATCCTCAATGCTCAATCTTCAATCCTCAATCCTCAATCCTCAGTCCTCAATCCTCAATCCCCAATCCTCATTCTTCAATCCTCAATACCCAATCCTCAATCTTCAATCCTCAATCCTCAATCCTCAATTCTCAATCCTCAATCCACAGTCCTGAGTCCTCAGACCACAATCCTCAACCCTCAGCCCTAATCCTCAATCCTCAATCCTCGTTCCTCAATCCTCAATCCTCAATCTTCAATCCTCAATACTCAACCTTTAATCCTCAATCCTCAGTCCTCAAACCTCAATTCTGAGTACTCAGACCTGAATACTCAACCTTCAGCCCTCAGTCCTCAACAATCAGTTGCCAATACTCAGTCCTCAATAGAATATCCTCAATTCACAGCTTTCAATACTCAATACTCAATCTGCATTCTTCAAATCTCTATCCACAAACATCAATTCTCATAACTCAACCCTCAACACTCAGTCCTCAATGTTCAGTCCTCAATCCTCAATTCTCAATATTCAATCCTCAATTCCGAATCTTCAATCCTAATTCCTCAATCCTCAATTCGCAATCCTCAATCCTCAATCTTCAATCCTCAGTCCCCAAACCTCAATCTTCAATCCTCAATCTTCAATCCTGAATCCTCAATCTTCAGCACTCAGTCTTCAACAATCAGTTGTCAATCCTCAATCCTCAATAGAACATCACCAATGCACAGTTTTCAATACTCAATACTCAATCTGCAATCTTCAAATCTCTATCCACAAGCATCAATTCTCATCACTCAACCCTCAACCCTCCGTCCCCAATCCTCAATCTTCAATCCTCAATCCTCAATCCTCAATCCTCAATCCTCAATTTTCAATCCTCAATACTCAATCTTCAATCCCCAATCCTCAATCCTCAATCCTCAATCCTCAATTCTCAATCCTCAATCCTCAATCCTCAGACCTCAAACATCAATACTCAAACCTCAGTCCTCGTCCGCAATCCACAACACTCAATCCTCAATCCCCAATGCTCAATCTTCAATCATCAATATTCAACCTTCAATCCTCAATCCTCAATCCTCTATCCTCAATCCTCAATCCTGAATGTTCAATACTCAATACCCAATCCTCAATATTCAATCCTCAATCCTCAACCGTCAACCCTCAATTCCCAATCCTCAATATTCAATCCTCAATCCTCAATCCTGAATCCTCAATCCTCAATACCAAATCCTCAATCTTAAATCCTCAACACTCAATCCTCAATACGCAATCCTCAATCCTCAATCCTCAATCCTCAATCCTCAGTCCTCAGTCCTCAAACCTCAATCCTCAAACCTCAACCCTCATCCTCAATCCTCAATCCTCGATCCTCAATCTTCAATCCTCAATCCTCAATCCTCAATTCCCAATCCTCAATCCTCAATCCTCAAACCGCAAGCATCAATACCCAACCCTCTGTCCTCGTCCTCAATCCTCAATCCTCCATCCCCAATCCTCAATCTTCAATCCTCAGTACTCAATCTTCAACACTCAATCTTCAACCCTCAATCCTCAATCCTCAGCCCTCAGTCCACAACAATCAATTGTCAATCCTCAATCCTCAATAGAATATCTTCAATTCACAGTTTTCAATACTCAATCCCCATTCTTCAATCTTCAAATCTCAATCCACACACATCAATTATCATCACTCAACCCTCGACACTCAGTCCTCAATCTTCAATCGTCAATACTAAATCTGCAATCTTCAATCCTCAATACTCAATTCTCAATCCTCAATCCTCAATCCTCAATCCTCAATCCTCAATCTACAATCCTCAATACTCAATCTTCAACTCTCAACCTTCAATCCTCAATCCTCTATCCTCATTCTTCAATCCTCAACACCGAATCCTCAATCTTCAATCCTCAATCCTCAATACTCAATTCTCAATCCTCAATCCTCAATCGTCAGACCTCAAACATCAATACTCAACCCTCAGTCCTCGTCCGCAATCCACAACACTCAATCCTCAATCCTCAATCCTCAATCTTCAATCATCAATATTCAATCTTCAATCCTCAATCCTCAATCCTCTATCCTCAACCCTCAATCCTGAATGTTCAATACTCAATACCCAATCCTCAATATTCAATCCTCAATCCTCAACCGTCAACCCTCAATTCCCAATCCTCAATATTCAATCCTCAATCCTCAATCCTGAATCCTCAATCCTCAATACCAAATCCTCAATCTTCAATCCTCAACACTCAATCCTCAATACGCAATCCTCAATCCTCAATCCTCAATCCTCAGTCCTCAATCCTCAATCCTCAATCCTCAATCGTCAATCTCCAATCCTGAATACTCAATCTTCAATCCTCAATCCTCAATCCTCAATCCTCAATCCTCATTCTTCAATCCTCAATACCCAATTCTCAATCTTCAATCCTCAATCCTCAATTCTCAACACTCAATCCTCAATCGTCAGACCTCAAGCATCAATACTCAACCCTCAGTTGTCGTCCGCAATCCACAACCCTCAATCCTCAATCCTCAACCTTCAATCATCAATATTCAATCTTCAATCCTCAATCATCAATCCTCTATACTCAATTCTCAATCCTGAATGTTCAATCCACAATACCCAATCCTCAATCTTCAATCCTCAATCCTCAATCCTCAATCCTCAATCCTCAATCCTCAATCCTCAATCCTCAATCCTCATTCTTCAATCCTCAATACCAAATCCTCAATCTTCAATCCTCAATCCTCAATCCTCAATTCGCAATCTTCAATGCTCAATCCTCAGACCTCAATCATCAATACCCAACCTTCAATACTCAATCCTCAATCCTCAATCCTCAATCCTCAATCCTCAATCCTCAATCCTCAATCCCAAATCCTCAATCCTCAATCCTCAATCCTCAGACCTCAAACATCAATACTCAACCCTCAGTCCTCGTCCGCAATCCACAGCACTCAATCCTCAATCCTCAATTCTCAACCCACAATCCTCAGTCCTGACACCTCAATACCGAATCCTCAATCCTGAATCCTCAATCCTCAGCCCTCAGTCCTCAACAATCAATTGTCAATCCTCAATCCTCAATAGAATATCTTCAATTCACAGTTTTCAATACTCAATCCCCATTCTTCAATCTTCAAATCTCAATCCACAAACATCAATTCTCATCACTCAACCCTCAACACTCAGTCCTCAATCTTCAATCCTCAATCCTAAATCCTCAACCTTCAATCCTCAATACTCAATCTTCAAACCTCAATCCTCTATTCTCAATCCTCAATACTCATTCCTCAATCGTCAATCCTCAATACCCAATCCTCAATCTTCAATCCTCAATCCACAATATTCTATCCTCATTCCTCAATCCTCAATCCCCAATCCTCAATCTTCAATCATCAATACTCAATCTTCAATCCTCAATCCTCAATCCTCAATCCTCAATCCTCAATCCTCAATCCTCAATCTTCAATCCTCAATACTCAATCTTCAACCCTCAATCTTCAATCCTCAATCCTCAATCCTCATTCTTCGATCCTCA
Organism: Calliopsis andreniformis; assembly: GCF_051401765.1. Classification (NCBI taxonomy): domain Eukaryota; kingdom Metazoa; phylum Arthropoda; class Insecta; order Hymenoptera; family Andrenidae; genus Calliopsis; species Calliopsis andreniformis. The sequence continues at coordinate 272,068 of NW_027480638.1, read as the reverse complement.
ACGCCCAATCCTCAAACTTCAATCCTCAATCCTCAATCTTCAATTCTCAATCCTCAATCCTCAATCCTCAGACCTCAGACATCAATACTCAACCCTCAGTACTCGTCCGCAATCCACAACCCACAATCTTCAATCCTCAATACTCAATCTTTAATCCTCGACCCTCAGTCCTCAAACCTCAATTCTGAGTACTCAGTCCTGAATACTCAACCTTCAGCCCTCAGTCCTCAACAATCAGTTGCCAATCCTCAATCCTCAATAGAATATCCTCAATTCACAGTTTTCAATACTCAATCCCCATTCTTCAATCTTCAAATCTCAATTCACAAACATCAATTCTCATCACTCAACCCTCAACACTCAGTCCTCAATCTTCAATCCTCAATCCTAAATCCTCAATTTTCAATCCTCAATACTCAATCTTCAATCCTCAATCCTCAATTCTCTATCCTCAATCCTCAATCTTCAATCCTCAATCCTCAATCCTCAATCCTCAATCTTCAATCCTCAATACTCAATCTTCAACCCTTAATCTTCAATCCTCAATCCTCTATCCTCATTCTTCAATCCTCAACACCCAATCCTCAATCTTCAATCCTCAATCCTCAATCCTCAATTCTCAATCCTCAATCCTCAATCCTCAGACCTCAAACATCAATACTCGACCCTCAGTCCTCGTCCGCAATCCACAACCCTCAATCCTCAATCCTCAATTCTCAACCCACAATCCTCAGTCCTGATACCTCAATACCGAATCCTCAATCCTGAATCCTCAATCCTCAGCCCTCAGTCCTCAACAATCAATTGTCAATCCTCAATCCTCAATCGAATATCTTCAATTCACAGCTTTCAATACTCAATCCCCATTCTTCAATCTTCAAATCTCAATCCACAAACATCAATTCTCATCACTCAACCCTCAACACTCAGTCCTCAATCTTCAATCCTCAATCCTAAATCCTCAACCTTCAATCCTCAATACTCAATCTTCAATCCTCAATCCTCTATTCTCAATCATCAATCCTGAATGTTCAATCCTCAATACCCAATCCTCAACCTTCAATCCTCAATCCTCAATCCTCAATCCTCAAACCTCAATCCTCAGTCCTGAAACCTCAATACCGAATCCTCAATCCTGAATCCTCAATCTTCAGCCCTCAGTCCTCAACAATCAATTGTCAATCCTCAATCCTCAATAGAATATCTTCAATTCACAGTTTTCAATACTCAATCCCCATTCTTCAATCTTCAAATCTCAATCCACACATATCAATTATCATCACTCAACCCTCAACACTCAGTCCTCAATCTTCAATCGTCAATCCTAAATCCGCAATCTTCAGTCCTCAATACTCAACCTTCAATCCTCAACCCTCAATCCTCAATCCTCAATACTCAATCCTCAATCGTCAATCCTCAATTCCCAATCCTCAATCTTCAATCCTCAATCCTCAATCTTCAATCCTGTACCGTCAATCCTCAATCCTCAATCCTCAATCTTCAATCCTCAATACTCAATCTTCAATCCTCAATCCTCAATCCTCAATCCTCAATCCTCAATCCTCAATCCTCATTCTTCAATCCTCAATACTGAATCTTCAACCCTCAATCTTCAATCCTCAATCCTCTATCCTCATTCTTCAATCCTCAACACCCAATCCTGAATCTTCAATCCTCAATCCTCAATCCTCAATTCTCAATCCTCAATCCTCAATCCTCAGACCTCAAACATCAATACTCAACCCTCAGTGCTCGTCCGCAATCCACAACCCTCAATCCTCAATCCTCAATCGTCAATCATCAATATTCAATCTTCAATCCTCAATCCTCAATCCTCTATCCTCAATCCTCAATCCTGAATGTTCAATCCTCAATACCCAATCCTCAATCTTCAATCCTCAATACTCAATCCTCAATCCTCAATCCTCAATCCTCAGTCCTCAATCCTCAATTCTCAAACCTCAATCCTCAATCCTCAGACCTCAAACATCAATACTCAACCCTCAGCCCTCGTCCGCAATCCACAACCCTCAATCCTCAATCCTCAATCTGCAATCATCAATATTCAATCATCAATCCTCAATCCTCAATCCTCTATCCTCAATCCTCAATCCTGAATGTTCAATCCTCAATACCCAATCCTCAACCTTCAATCCTCAATCCTCAATCCTCAATCCTCAAACCTCAATCCTCAGTCCTGAAACCTCAGTACCGAATCCTCAATCCTGAATCCTCAATCTTCAGCACTCAGTCCTCAACAATCAGTTGTCAATCCTCAATCCTCAATAGAATATCCTCAATTCACAGTTTTCAATACTCAATCCCCATTCTTCAATCTTCAAATCTCAATTCACAAACATCAATTCTCATCACTCAATCCTCAACACTCAGTCCTCAATCTTCAATCCTCAATCCTAAATCCTCAATTTACAATCCTCAATACTCAATCTTCAATCCTCAATCCTCAATTCTGTATCCTCAATCGTCAATCCTCAATCCTCAATCCTCAATCCTCAATCCTCCATCTTCAATCCTCAATACTCAATCTTCAACACTTAATCTTCAATCCTCAATCCTCTATCCTCATTCTTCAATCTTCAACACCTAATCCTCAATCTTCAATCCTCAATCCTCAATCCTCAATTCTCAATCCTCAATCCTGAATCCTCAGACCTCAAACATCAATACTCAACCCTCAGTCCTCGTCCGCAATCCACAACCCTCAATCCTCAATCCTCAATTCTCAACCCACAATCCTCAGTCCTGATACCTCAATACCGAATCCTCAATCCTGAATCCTCAATCCTCAGCCCTCAGTCCACAACAATCAATTGTCAATCCTCAATCCTCAATAGAATATCTTCAATTCACAGTTTTCAATACTCAATCCCCATTCTTCAATCTTCAAATCTCAATCCACAAACATCAATTCTCATCACTCAACCCTCAACACTCAGTCCTCAATCTTCAATCCTCAATCCTAAATCCTCAACCTTCAATCCTCAATACTCAATCTTCAATCCTCAATCCTCTATTCTCAATCACCAATACTCATTCCTCAATCGTCAATCCTCAATACCCAATACTCAATCTTCAATCCTCAATCCACAATATTCAATCCTGAATCGTCAATCCTCAATCCTCAATCCTCAATCTTCAATTCTCAATACTCAATCTTCAATCCTCAATCCTCAATCCTCAATCCTCAATCCTCAATCCTCAATCCTCATTCTTCAATCCTCAATACTCAATCTTCGACCCTCAATCTTCAATCCTCAATTCTCTATCCTCATTCTTCATTCCTCAACACCCAATCCTGAATCTTCAATCCTCAATCCTCAATCCTCAATTCTCAATCCTCAATTCTCAATCCTCAGACCTCAAACATCAATATTCAACCCTCAGTGCTCGTCCGCAATCCACAACCCTCAATCCTCAATCCTCAATCGTCAATCATCAATATTCAATCTTCAATCCTCAATCCTCAATCCTCTATCCTCAATCCTCAATCCTGAATGTTCAATCCTCAATACCCAATCCTCAATCTTCAATCCTCAATACTCAATCCTCAATCCTCAATCCTCAATCCTCAGTCCTCAATCCTCAATTGTCAATCCTCAATCCTCAATCCTCAGACCTCAAACATCAATAGTCAACCCTCAGACCTCGTCCGCAATCCACAACCCTCAATCCTCAATCCTCAATCTTCAATCATCAATATTCAATCTTCAATCCTCAATCCTCAATCCTCTATCCTCAATCCTCAATCCTGAATGTTCAATCCTCAATACCCAATCCTCAACCTTCAATCCTCAATCCTCAATCCTCAATCCTCAAACCTCAATCCTCAGTCCTGAAACCTCAATACCGAATCCTCAATCCTGAATCCTCAATCTTCAGCCCTCAGTCCTCAACAATCAATTGTCAATCCTCAATCCTCAATAGAATATCCTCAATTCACAGTTTTCAATACTCAATCCCCATTCTTCAATCTTCAAATCTCAATTCACAAACATCAATTCTCATCACTCAACCCTCAACACTCGGTCCTCAATCTTCAATCCTCAATCCTAAATTCTCAATCTTCAATCCTCAATACTCAATCTTCAATCCTCAATCCTCAATTCTCAATCCTCAATACTCAATCCTCAATCTTCAATCCTCAATTCCCAATCCTCAATCTTCAATCCTCAATCCTCAATCTTCAATCCTTAATCCTCAATCCTCCATCCCCAATCCTCAATCTTCAATCCTCAATACTCAATCTTCAATCCAAAATCCTCAATCCTCAATCCTCAATCCTCAATCCTCAATCCTCAATCTTCAATCCTCAATACTCAATCTTCAACCCTTAATCTTCAATCCTCAATCCTCTATCCTCATTCTTCAATCCTCAACACCCAATCCTCAATCTTCAATCCTCAATCCTCAATCCTCAATTCTCAATCCTCAATCCTCAATCCTCAGACCTCAAACATCAATACTCAACCCTCAGTCCTCGTCCGCAATCCACAACCCTCAATTCTCAATCCTCAATTCTCAATCCTCAATCCTCAATCCTCAGACCTCAAACATCAATACTCAACCCTAAGTCCTCGTCCGCAATCCACAACCCTCAATCCTCAATCCTCAATTCTCAACCCACAATCCTCAGTCCTGATACCTCAATACCGAATCCTCAACCCTGAATCCTCAATCCTCAGCCCTCAGTCCTCAACAATCAATTGTCAATCCTGAATCCTCAATAGAATATCTCCAATTCACAGTTTTCAATACTCAATCCTCATTCTTCAATCTTCAAATCTCAATCCACACACATCAATTATCATCACTCAACCCTCAACACTCAGTCCTCAATCTTCAATCGTCAATCCTAAATCCGCAATCTTCAATCCTCAATACTCAACCTTCTATCCTCAACCCTCAATCCTCAATCCTCAATACTCAATCCTCAATCGTCAATCCTCAATTCCCAATCCTCAATCTTCAATCCTCAATCCTCAATCTTCAATCCTGAATCGTCAATCCTCAATCCTCAATCCTCAATCTTCAATCCTCAATACTCAATCTTCAATCCTCAATCCTCAATCCTCAATCCTCAATCCCCAATCCTCAATCTTCAATCCTAAATACTCAATCTTCAATCCTCAATCCTCAATCCTCAATCCTCAATCCTCCATCCTCAATCCTCAATCTTCAATCCTCAATACTCAATCTTCAGCCCTCAGTCCTCAACAATCAGTTGTCAATCCTCAATCCTCAATAGAATATCACCAATTCACAGTTTTCAATACTCAATCCCCATTCTTCAATCTTCAAATCTCAATCCACACACATCAATTATCATCACTCAACCCTCGACACTCTGTCCTCAATCTTCAATCGTCAATACTAAATCTGCAATCTTCAATCCTCAATACTCAATTCTCAATCCTCAATCCTCAATCCTCAATCCTCAATCCTCAATCTACAATCCTCAATACTCAATCTTCAACTCTCAACCTTCAATCCTCAATCCTCTATCCTCATTCTTCAATCCTCAACACCGAATCCTCAATCTTCAATCCTCAATCCTCAATACTCAATTCTCAATCCTCAATCCTCAATCCTCAGACCTCAAACATCAATACTCAACCCTCAGTCCTCGTCCGCAATCCACAACACTCAATCCTCAATCCTCAATCCTCAATCTTCAATCATCAATATTCAATCTTCAATCCTCAATCCTCAATCCTCTATCCTCAACCCTCAATCCTGAATGTTCAATACTCAATACCCAATCCTCAATATTCAATCCTCAATCCTCAACCGTCAACCCTCAATTCCCAATCCTCAATATTCAATCCTCAATCCTCAATCCTGAATCCTCAATCCTCAATACCAAATCCTCAATCTTCAATCCTCAACACTCAATCCTCAATACGCAATCCTCAATCCTCAATCCTCAATCCTCAGTCCTCAATCCTCAATCCTCAATCCTCAATCGTCAATCTCCAATCCTGAATACTCAATCTTCAATCCTCAATCCTCAATCCTCAATCCTCAATCCTCATTCTTCAATCCTCAATACCCAACTCTCAATCTTCATTCCTCAATCCTCAATTCTCAACACTCAATCCTCAATCGTCAGACCTCAAGCATCAATACTCAACCCTCAGTAGTCGTCCGCAATCCACAACCCTCAATCCTCAATCCTCAACCTTCAATCATCAATATTCAATCTTCAATCCTCAATCATCAATCCTCTATACTCAATCCTCAATCCTGAATGTTCAATCCACAATACCCAATCCTCAATCTTCAATCCTCAATCCTCAATCCTCAATCCTCAATCCTCAATCCTCAATCCTCAATCCTCAATCCTCATTCTTCAATCCTCAATACCAAATCCTCAATCTTCAATCCTCAATCCTCAATCCTCAATTCGCAATCCTCAATGCTCAATCCTCAGACCTCGATCATCAATACCCAACCCTCCGTCCTCGTCCTCAATCCACAACCCTTAATCCTCAATCCGCAACTTTCAATCATCAATATTCAACCTTCAATCCTCAATCCTCAATCCTCAATCCTCAATCCTCAATCCTCAATCCTCAAACCTCAATACCGGAGCCTCAATCTTCAATCCTCAATCCTCAATCCTCAATTCTCTATCCTCAATCCTCAGTCCTTAGTCCTCAAACCTCAACCCTCAACCCTCAACCCTCATCCTCAATCCTCAATCCTCAATCCTCAATCATCAATCCTCAATTTTCAATCCTCAATACTCAGTCCTCAATCCTCAATCCTCAATACTCAATCCTCAATCCTCAATCCTCAATCCTCAACCCTCAATCCTCAGTCCAGAAACCTCAATCCCGAATCCTCAATCCTGAATCCGCAAACTTCAGTCCTCAGACCTCAACAATCAATTGTCAATCCTCAATCCTCAATAGAATATCCTCAATTCACAGTTTTCAATACTCAATCCCCATTCTTCAATCTTCAAATCTCAATCCACAAACATCAATTCTCATCACTCAACCCTCAACACTCAGTCCACGGTCTTCAATCCTCAATCCTCAATCCTCAATCTTGAATCCTCAATACTCAATCTTCAATCCTGAATCCTCAATTCTCAATCCTCAACACTCATTCCTCAATCGTCAATCCTCAATCCCCAATCCTCAATCTTCACTCCTCTATCCTCAATCCTCAATCCTCAATCCTCAATCCTCAATCTTCAATACTCAATACTCAATCTTCAATCCTCAATCCTCAATCCTCAGTCCTCAGTCCTCAATCCTCAATCCTCAATTCTCAATCTTCTATCCTCAATGCTCAATCCGCAATCCTGAATCCTCAATCCCCAATCCTCAATCCTAATTCGTCACTCCATGAAGCCCAGTCCTCAATCTTCAATCCTCAATCCTCAATCATCAATTCTCAATCCTCAATCCTCAATCCTCAATCCTCAATCCTCAACCTTCAATCCTCAATACTCAACCTTCAATACTCAATCCTCAATCCTCAATCCTCAATCCTCAATCCTCAATCCTCAACCCTCAATCCCAAATCCTCAATCCTCAATCCTCAATCCTCAACCCTCAATCCTCAGTCCTGAAACATCAATTCCGAATTCTCAATCCTGAATCCTCAACCTTCAGCCCTCAGTCCTCAACAATCAGTTGTCAATCCTCAATCCTCAATAGAATATCCTCAATTCACAGCTTTCAATACTCAATCCCCATTCTTCAATCATCAAATCTCAATCCATAAACATCAATTCTCATCACTCAACCCTCAACACTCGGTCCTCAATCTTCAATCCTCAATCCTAAATCCTCAATCTTCAATCCTCAATACTCAATCTTCAATCCTCAATCCTCAATTGTCAGTCCTCAATACTCAATCCTCAATCTTCAACCCTCAATTCCCAATCGTCAATCTTCAATCCTCAATCCTCAATCTTCAATCCTTAATCCTCAATCCTCCATCCCCAATCCTCAATCTTCAATCCTCAATACTCAATCTTCAATCCTAAATACTCAATCCTCAATCCTCAATCCTCAATCCTCAATCCTCAATCTTCAATCCTCAATACTCAATCTTCAACCCTCAGTCCTCAACAATCAGTTGTCAATCCTCAATCCTCAATAGAATATCACCAATTCACAGTTTTCAATACTCAATCCCCATTCTTCAATCTTCAAATCTCAATCCACACACATCAATTATCATCACTCAACCCTCGACACTCTGTCCTCAATCTTCAATCGTCAATACTAAATCTGCAATCTTCAATCCTCAATACTCAATTCTCAATCCTCAATCCTCAATCCTCAATCCTCAATCCTCAATCTACAATCCTCAATACTCAATCTTCAACTCTCAACCTTCAATCCTCAATCCTCTATCCTCATTCTTCAATCCTCAACACCGAATTCTCAATCTTCAATCCTCAATCCTCAATACTCAATTCTCAATCCTCAATCCTCAATCCTCAGACCTCAAACATCAATACTCAACCCTCAGTCCTCGTCCGCAATCCACAACACTCAATCCTCAATCCTCAATCCTCAATCTTCAATCATCAATATTCAATCTTCAATCCTCAATCCTCAATCCTCTATCCTCAACCCTCAATCCTGAATGTTCAATACTCAATACCCAATCCTCAATATTCAATCCTCAATCCTCAACCGTCAACCCTCAATTCCCAATCCTCAATATTCAATCCTCAATCCTCAATCCTGAATCCTCAATCCTCAATACCAAATCCTCAATCTTCAATCCTCAACACTCAATCCTCAATACGCAATCCTCAATCCTCAATCCTCAATCCTCAGTCCTCAATCCTCAATCCTCAATCCTCAATCGTCAATCTCCAATCCTGAATACTCAATCTTCAATCCTCAATCCTCAATCCTCAATCCTCAATCCTCATTCTTCAATCCTCAATACCCAACTCTCAATCTTCATTCCTCAATCCTCAATTCTCAACACTCAATCCTCAATCGTCAGACCTCAAGCATCAATACTCAACCCTCAGTAGTCGTCCGCAATCCACAACCCTCAATCCTCAATCCTCAACCTTCAATCATCAATATTCAATCTTCAATCCTCAATCATCAATCCTCTATACTCAATCCTCAATCCTGAATGTTCAATCCACAATACCCAATCCTCAATCTTCAATCCTCAATCCTCAATCCTCAATCCTCAATCCTCAATCCTCAATCCTCAATCCTCAATCCTCATTCTTCAATCCTCAATACCAAATCCTCAATCTTCAATCCTCAATCCTCAATCCTCAATTCGCAATCCTCAATGCTCAATCCTCAGACCTCGATCATCAATACCCAACCCTCCGTCCTCGTCCTCAATCCACAACCCTTAATCCTCAATCCGCAACTTTCAATCATCAATATTCAACCTTCAATCCTCATCCTCAATCCTCAATCCTCAATCCTCAATCCTCAATCCTCAAACCTCAATACCGGAGCCTCAATCTTCAATCCTCAATCCTCAATCCTCAATTCTCTATCCTCAATCCTCAGTCCTTAGTCCTCAAACCTCAACCCTCAACCCTCAACCCTCATCCTCAATCCTCAATCCTCAATCCTCAATCATCAATCCTCAATTTTCAATCCTCAATACTCAGTCCTCAATCCTCAATCCTCAATACTCAATCCTCAATCCTCAATCCTCAATCCTCAACCCTCAATCCTCAGTCCAGAAACCTCAATCCCGAATCCTCAATCCTGAATCCGCAAACTTCAGTCCTCAGACCTCAACAATCAATTGTCAATCCTCAATCCTCAATAGAATATCCTCAATTCACAGTTTTCAATACTCAATCCCCATTCTTCAATCTTCAAATCTCAATCCACAAACATCAATTCTCATCACTCAACCCTCAACACTCAGTCCACGGTCTTCAATCCTCAATCCTCAATCCTCAATCTTGAATCCTCAATACTCAATCTTCAATCCTGAATCCTCAATTCTCAATCCTCAACACTCATTCCTCAATCGTCAATCCTCAATCCCCAATCCTCAATCTTCAATCCTCTATCCTCAATCCTCAATCCTCAATCCTCAACCCTCAATCTTCAATACTCAATACTCAATCTTCAACTCTCAACCTTCAATCCTCAATCCTCTATCCTCATTCTTCAATCCTCAACACCGAATTCTCAATCTTCAATCCTCAATCCTCAATACTCAATTCTCAATCCTCAATCCTCAATCCTCAGACCTCAAACATCAATACTCAACCCTCAGTCCTCGTCCGCAATCCACAACACTCAATCCTCAATCCTCAATCCTCAATCTTCAATCATCAATATTCAATCTTCAATCCTCAATCCTCAATCCTCTATCCTCAACCCTCAATCCTGAATGTTCAATACTCAATACCCAATCCTCAATATTCAATCCTCAATCCTCAACCGTCAACCCTCAATTCCCAATCCTCAATATTCAATCCTCAATCCTCAATCCTGAATCCTCAATCCTCAATACCAAATCCTCAATCTTCAATCCTCAACACTCAATCCTCAATACGCAATCCTCAATCCTCAATCCTCAATCCTCAGTCCTCAATCCTCAATCCTCAATCCTCAATCGTCAATCTCCAATCCTGAATACTCAATCTTCAATCCTCAATCCTCAATCCTCAATCCTCAATCCTCATTCTTCAATCCTCAATACCCAACTCTCAATCTTCATTCCTCAATCCTCAATTCTCAACACTCAATCCTCAATCGTCAGACCTCAAGCATCAATACTCAACCCTCAGTAGTCGTCCGCAATCCACAACCCTCAATCCTCAATCCTCAACCTTCAATCATCAATATTCAATCTTCAATCCTCAATCATCAATCCTCTATACTCAATCCTCAATCCTGAATGTTCAATCCACAATACCCAATCCTCAATCTTCAATCCTCAATCCTCAATCCTCAATCCTCAATCCTCAATCCTCAATCCTCAATCCTCAATCCTCATTCTTCAATCCTCAATACCAAATCCTCAATCTTCAATCCTCAATCCTCAATCCTCAATTCGCAATCCTCAATGCTCAATCCTCAGACCTCGATCATCAATACCCAACCCTCCGTCCTCGTCCTCAATCCACAACCCTTAATCCTCAATCCGCAACTTTCAATCATCAATATTCAACCTTCAATCCTCAATCCTCAATCCTCAATCCTCAATCCTCAATCCTCAATCCTCAAACCTCAATACCGGAGCCTCAATCTTCAATCCTCAATCCTCAATCCTCAATTCTCTATCCTCAATCCTCAGTCCTTAGTCCTCAAACCTCAACCCTCAACCCTCAACCCTCATCCTCAATCCTCAATCCTCAATCCTCAATCATCAATCCTCAATTTTCAATCCTCAATACTCAGTCCTCAATCCTCAATCCTCAATACTCAATCCTCAATCCTCAATCCTCAATCCTCAACCCTCAATCCTCAGTCCAGAAACCTCAATCCCGAATCCTCAATCCTGAATCCGCAAACTTCAGTCCTCAGACCTCAACAATCAATTGTCAATCCTCAATCCTCAATAGAATATCCTCAATTCACAGTTTTCAATACTCAAACCCCATTCTTCAATCTTCAAATCTCAATCCACAAACATCAATTCTCATCACTCAACCCTCAACACTCAGTCCACGGTCTTCAATCCTCAATCCTCAATCCTCAATCTTGAATCCTCAATACTCAATCTTCAATCCTGAATCCTCAATTCTCAATCCTCAACACTCATTCCTCAATCGTCAATCCTCAATCCCCAATCCTCAATCTTCAATCCTCTATCCTCAATCCTCAATCCTCAATCCTCAACCCTCAATCTTCAATACTCAATACTCAATCTTCAATCCTCAATCCTCAATCCTCAGTCCTCAGTCCTCAATCCTCAATCCTCAATACTCAATCTTCTATCCTCAATGCTCAATCCGCAATCCTCAATCCTCAATCCCCAATCCTCAATCCTAATTCGTCACTCCATGAAGCCCAGTCCTCAATCTTCAATCCTCAATCCTCAATCATCAATTCTCAATCCTCAATCCTCAATCCTCAATCCTCAATCCTCAACCTTCAATCCTCAATACTCAACCTTCAATACTCAATCCTCAATCCTCAATCCTCAATCCTCAATCCTCAATCCTCAACCCTCAATCCCAAATCCTCAATCCTCAATCCTCAATCCTCAACCCTCAATCCTCAGTCCTGAAACATCAATTCCGAATTCTCAATCCTGAATCCTCAACCTTCAGCCCTCAGTCCTCAACAATCAGTTGTCAATCCTCAATCCTCAATAGAATATCCTCAATTCACAGCTTTCAATACTCAATCCCCATTCTTCAATCATCAAATCTCAATCCATAAACATCAATTCTCATCACTCAACCCTCAACACTCGGTCCTCAATCTTCAATCCTCAATCCTAAATCCTCAATCTTCAATCCTCAATACTCAATCTTCAATCCTCAATCCTCAATTGTCAGTCCTCAATACTCAATCCTCAATCTTCAACCCTCAATTCCCAATCGTCAATCTTCAATCCTCAATCCTCAATCTTCAATCCTTAATCCTCAATCCTCCATCCCCAATCCTCAATCTTCAATCCTCAATACTCAATCTTCAATCCTAAATACTCAATCCTCAATCCTCAATCCTCAATCCTCAATCCTCAATCTTCAATCCTCAATACTCAATCTTCAACACTTAATCTTCAATCCTCAATCCTCTATCCTCATTCTTCAATCCTCAACACCCAATCCTCAATCTTCAATCCTCAATCCTCAATCCTCAGACCTTAAACATCAATACTCAACCCTGAGTCCTCGTCCGCAATCCACAACACTCAATCCTCAATCCTCAATTCTCAACCCACAATCCTCAGTCCTGGTACCTCAATACCGAATCCTCAATCCTGAATCCTCAATCCTCAGCCCTCAGTCCTCAACAATCAATTGTCAATCCTCAATCCTCTATAGAATATCTTCAATTCACAGTTTTCAATACTCAATCCCCATTCTTCAGTCTTCAAATCTCAATCCACACACATCAATTATAATCACTCAACCCTCAACACTCAGTCCTCAATCTTCAATCGTCAATCCTAAATCCGCAATCTTCAGTCCTCAATGCTCAACCTTCAATCCTCAACCCTCAATACTCAATCCTCAATACTCAATCCTCAATCGTCAATCCTCAATTCCCAATCCTCAATCTTCAATCCTCAATCCTCAATCTTCAATCCTGTATCGTCAATCCTCAATCCTCAATCCTCAATCTTCAATCCTCAATACTCAATCTTCAATCCTCAATCCTCAATCCTCAATCCTCAATCCTCAATCCTCAATCCTCATTCTTCAATCCTCAATGCTGAATCTTCAACCCTCAATCTTCAATCCTCAATCCTCTATCCTCATTCTTCAATCCTCAACACCCAATCCTGAATCTTCAATCCTCAATCCTCAATCCTCAATTCTCAATCCTCAATCCTCAATCCTCAGACCTCAAACATCAATACTCAACCCTCAGTGCTCGTCCGCAATCCACAACCCTCAATCCTCAATCCTCAATCGTCAATCATCAATATTCAATCTTCAATCCTCAATCCTCAATCCTATATCCTCAATCCTCAATCCTGAATGTTCAGTCCTCAATACCCAATCCTCAATCTTCAATCCTCAATACTCAATCCTCAATCCTCAATCCTCAATCCTCAGTCCTCAATCCTCAATTCTCAATCCTCAATCCTCAATCCTCAGACCTCAAACATCAATACTCAACCCTCAGCCCTCGTCCGCAATCCACAACCCTCAATCCTCAATCCTCAATTTTCAATCATCAATATTCAATCTTCAATCCTCAAACCTCAATCCTCTATCCTCAATCCTCAATCCTGAATGTTCAATCCTCAATACCCAATCCTCAACCTTCAATCCTCAATCCTCAATCCTCAATCCTCAAACCTCAATCCTCAGTCCTGAAACCTCAATGCCGAATCCTCAATCCTGAATCCTCAATCTTCAGCCCTCAGTCCTCAACAATCAATTGTCAATCCTCAATCCTCAATAGAATATCCTCAATTCACAGTTTTCAATACTCAATCCCCATTCTTCAATCTTCAAATCTCAATTCACAAACATCAATTCTCATCACTCAACCCTCAACACTCAGTCCTCAATCTTCAATCCCCAATCCTAAATACTCAACTTTCAATCCTCAATACTCAATCTTCAATCCTCAATCCTCAATTCTCTATCCACAATCCTCAATCCTCAATCCTCAATCCTCAATCCTCAATCCTCAATCTTCAATCCTCAATACTCAATCTTCAACCCTTAATCTTCAATCCTCAATCCTCTATCCTCATTCTTCAATCCTCAACACCCAATCCTCAATCTTCAATCCTCAATCCTCAATCCTCAATTCTCAATCCTCAATCCTCAATCCTCAGACCTCAAACATCAATACTCAACCCTCAGTCCTCGTCCGCAATCCACAACACTCAATCCTCAATCCTCAATTCTCAACCCACAATCCTCAGTCCTGACACCTCAATACCGAATCCTCAATCCTGAATCCTCAATCCTCAGCCCTCAGTCCTCAACAATCAATTGTCAATCCTCAATCCTCAATAGAATATCTTCAATTCACAGTTTTCAATACTCAATCCCCATTCTTCGATCTTCAAATCTCAATCCACAAACATCAATTCTCATCACTCAACCCTCAACACTCAGTCCTCAATCTTCAATCCTCAATCCTAAATCCTCAACCTTCAATCCTCAATACTCAATCTTCAAACCTCAATCCTCTATTCTCAATCCTCAATACTCATTCCTCAATCGTCAATCCTCAATACCCAATCCTCAATCTTCAATCCTCAATCCACAATATTCTATCCTCATTCCTCAATCCTCAATCCCCAATCCTCAACCTTCAATCCTCAATACTCAATCTTCAATCCTCAATCCTCAATCCTCAATCCTCAATCCTCAATCCTCAATCCTCAATCCTCAATCTTCAATCCTCAATACTCAATCTTCAACACTCAATCTTCAATCCTCAATCCTCAATCCTCATTCTTCGATCCTCAACGCCCAATCCTCAAACTTCAATCCTCAATCCTCAATCTTCAATTCTCAATCCTCAATCCTCAATCCTCAGACCTCAGACATCAATACTCAACCCTCAGTACTCGTCCGCAATCCACAACCCACAATCTTCAATCCTCAATACTCAATCTTTAATCCTCGACCCTCAGTCCTCAAACCTCAATTCTGAGTACTCAGTCCTGAATACTCAACCTTCAGCCCTCAGTCCTCAACAATCAGTTGCCAATCCTCAGTCCTCAATAGAATATCCTCAATTCACAGCTTTCAATACTCAATACACAATCTGCATTCTTCAAATCCCTATCCACAAACATCAATTCTCATGACTCAACCCTCAACACTCAGTCCTCAATGTTCAGTCCTCAATCCTCAATTCTCAATATTCAATCCTCAATTCTGAATCTTCAATCCTAATTCCTCAATCCTCAATTCGCAATCCTCAATCCTCAATCCTCAATCATCAATCCTCAATCCTAAATCCTCAATCTTCAATCCTCAATACTCAATCTTCAATCCTCAATCCTCAATTCTCAATCCTCAATACTCAATCCTCAATCTTCAATCCTCAATTCCCAATCCTCAATCTTCAATCCTCAATCCTCAATCTTCAATCCTTAATCCTCTATCCTCCATCCCCAATCCTCAATCTTCAATCCTCAATACTCAATCTTCAATCCTAAATCCTCAATCCTCAATCCTCAATCCTCAATCCTCAAACCTCAACCTTCAATCCTCAATACTCAATCTTCAACCCTTAATCTTCAATCCTCAATCCTCAATTCTCAATCCTCAATCCTCAATCCTCAGACCTCAAACATCAATACTCAACCCTCAGACCTCGTCCGCAATCCACAACCCTCAATCCTCAATCCTCAATTCTCAACCCACAATCCTCAGTCCTGATACCTCAATACCGAATCCTCAATCCTGAATCCTCAATTCTCAGCCCTCAGTCCTCAACAATCAATTGTCAATCCTCAATCCTCAATAGAATATCTTCAATTCACAGTTTTCAATACTCAATCCCCATTCTTCAATCTTCAAATCTCAATCCACACACATCAATTATCATCACTCAACCCTCAACACTCAGTCCTCAATCTTCAATCGTCAATCCTAAATCCCCAATCTTCAATCCTCAATACTCAACCTTCAATCCTCAACCCTCAATCCTCAATCCTCAATACTCAATCCTCAATCGTCAATCCTCAATTCCCAATCCTCAATCTTCAATCCTCAATCCTCAATCTTCAATCCTGTATCGTCAATCCTCAATCCTCAATCCTCAATCTTCAATCCTCAATACTCAATCTTCAATCCTCAATCCTCAATCCTCAATCCTCAATCCTCAATCCTCAATCCTCATTCTTCAATCCTCAATACTGAATCTTCAACCCTCAATCTTCAATCCTCAATCCTCTATCCTCATTCTTCAATCCTCAACACCCAATCCTGAATCTTCAATCCTCAATCCTCAATCCTCAATTCTCAATCCTCAATCCTCAATCCTCAGACCTCAAACATCAATACTCAACCCTCGGTGCCCGTCCGCAATCCACAACCCTCAATCCTCAATCCTCAATCGTCAATCATCAATATTCAATCTTCAATCCTCAATCCTCAATCCTCTATCCTCAATCCTCAATCCTGAATGTTCAATCCTCAATACCCAATCCTCAATCTTCAATCCTCGATACTCAATCCTCAATCCTCAATCCTCAATCCTCAGTCCTCAATCCTGAATTCTCAATCCTCAATCCTCAATCCTCAGACCTCAAACATCAATACTCAACCCACAGCCCTCGTCCGCAATCCACAACCCTCAATCCTCAATCCTCAATCTTCAATCATCAATATTCAATCTTCAATCCTCAATCTTCAATCCTCAATACTCAATCTTCAATCCTCAATCCTCAATCCTCAATCCTCAATCCTCAATCCTCAATCCTCAATCTTCAATCCTCAATACTCAATCTTCAGCCCTCAGTCCTCAACAATCAGTTGTCAATCCTCAATCCTCAATAGAATATCACCAATTCACAGTTTTCAATACTCAATACTCAATCTGCAATCTTCAAATCTCTATCCACAAACATCAATTCTCATCACTCAACCCTCAACACTCAGTCCCCAATCCTCAATATTCAATCCTCAATCCTCAATCCTCAATCCTCAATCCTCAACCTTCAATCCTCAATGCTCAATCTTCAATCCTCAATCCTCAATACTCAATTCTCAATTCTCAATACTCAATCGTCAATCTTCAATCCTCAATACTCAATCTTCAATCCTCAGTCCACAATCCTCAATCCCCAATCCTCATTCTTCAATTCTCAATACCCAATCCTCAATCCTCAATCCTTAATCCTCAATCCTCATTCCTCAAACCTCAATCCTCAATCCTCAGCCCTCACCCTCAATTCTCAATCCTGAATCCTCAATCCTCAATCATCAATCCCCAATCCTCAATCCTCAATCCCCAATCCTCAATCCTCTATCCTCAATCCTCAATCCTGAATGTTCAATCCTCAATACCCAATCCTCAACCTTCAATCCTCAATCCTCAATCCTCAATCCTCAAAGCTCAATCCTCAGTCCTGAAACCTCAATGCCGAATCCTCAATCCTGAATCCTCAATCTTCAGCCCTCAGTCCTCAACAATCAATTGTCAATCCTCAATCCTCAATAGAATATCCTCAATTCACAGTTTTCAATACTCAATCCCCATTCTTCAATCTTCAAATCTCAATTCACAAACATCAATTCTCATCACTCAACCCTCAACACTCAGTCCTCAATCTTCAATCCTCAATCCTAAATCCTCAACTTTCAATCCTCAATACTCAATCTTCAATCCTCAATCCTCAATTCTCTATCCTCAATCCTCAATCCTCAATCCTCAATCCTCAATCCTCAATCCTCAATCTTCAATCCTCAATACTCAATCTTCAACCCTTAATCTTCAATCCTCAATCCTCTATCCTCATTCTTCAATCCTCAACACCCAATCCTCAATCTTCAATCCTCAATCCTCAATCCTCAATTCTCAATCCTCAATCCTCAATCCTCAGACCTCAAACATCAATACTCAACCCTCAGTCCTCGTCCGCAATCCACAACACTCAATCCTCAATCCTCAATTCTCAACCCACAATCCTCAGTCCTGACACCTCAATACCGAATCCTCAATCCTGAATCCTCAATCCTCAGCCCTCAGTCCTCAACAATCAATTGTCAATCCTCAATCCTCAATAGAATATCTTCAATTCACAGTTTTCAATACTCAATCTCCATTCTTCAATCTTCAAATCTCAATCCACAAACATCAATTCTCATCACTCAACCCTCAACACTCAGTCCTCAATCTTCAATCCTCAATCCTAAATCCTCAACCTTCAATCCTCAATACTCAATCTTCAATCCTCTGTCCTCCTTTCTCAATCATCAATACTCATTCCTCAATCGTCAATCCTCAATACCCAATACTCAATCTTCAATCCTCAATCCACAATATTCAATCCTGAATCGTCAATCCTCAATCCTCAATCCTCAATCTTCAATTCTCAATACTCAATCTTCAATCCTCAATCCTCAATCCTCAATCCTCAATCCTCAATCCTCAATCCTCATTCTTCAATCCTCAATACTCAATCTTCAACCCTCAATCTTCAATCCTCAATTCTCTATCCTCATTCTTCATTCCTCAACACCCAATCCTGAATCTTCAATCCTCAATCCTCAATCCTCAATTCTCAATCCTCAATCCTCAATCCTCAGACCTCAAACATCAATACTCAACCCTCAGTGCTCGTCCGCAATCCACAACCCTCAATCCTCAATCCTCAATCGTCAATCATCAATATTCAATCTTCAATCCTCAATCCTCAATCCTCTATCCTCAATCCTCAATCCTGAATGTTCAATCCTCAATACCCAATCCTCAATCTTCAATCCTCAATACTCAATCCTCAATCCTCAATCCTCAATCCTCAGTCCTCAATCCTCAATTCTCAATCCTCAATCCTCAATCCTCAGACCTCAAACATCAATAGTAAACCCTCAGCCCTCGTCCGCAATCCACAACACTCAATCCTCAATCCTCAATCTTCAATCATCAATATTCAATCTTCAATCCTCAATCCTCAATCCTCTATCCTCAATCCTCAATCCTGAATGTTCAATCCTCAATACCCAATCCTCAACCTTCAATACTCAATCCTCAATCCCCTATTCTCAATCCTCAATCCTCAATCCTCAATCCTCAATCTTCAATCCTCAATCCTCAATCCTCAATTCTCAATCCTCAATCCTCAATCCTCAATCCTCAATACTCAACCCTCAATCCTCAGTCCAGAAACATCAATACCGAATCCTCAATCCTCAATCCTCAACCCTCAATCCTCAGACCTGAAACCTCAATCCCGAATCCTCAATCCTGAATCCTCATTCTTCAGTCCTCAGTCCTCAACAATCAATTGTCAATCCTCAATCCTCAATAGAATATCCTCAATTCACAGTTTTCAATACTCAATCCCCATTCTTCAATCTTCAAATCTCAATCCACAAACATCAATTCTCATCACTCAACCCTCAACACTCAGTCCTCAATCTTCAATCCTCAATCCTAAATCCTCAACCTTCAATCCTCAATACTCAATCTTCAAACCTCAATACTCTATTCTCAATCCTCAATACTCATTCCTCAATCGTCAATCCTCAATACCCAATCCTCAATCTTCAATCCTCAATCCACAATATTCTATCCTCAATCCTCAATCCTCAATCCCCAATCCTCAATCTTCAATCCTCAATACTCAATCTTCAATCCTCAATCCTCAATCCTCAATCCTCAATCCTCAATCCTCAATCCTCAATCCCCAATCCTCAATCCTCAATCCTCAACCTTCAATCCTCAATGCTCAATCTTCAATCCTCAATCCTCAATCCTCAGTCCTCAATCCTCAATCCCCAATCCTCATTCTTCAATCCTCAATACCCAATCCTCAATCTTCAATCCTCAATCCTCAATCCTCAATTCTCAATCCTCAATCCACAGTCCTGAGTCCTCAGACCACAATCCTCAACCCTCAGCCCTCATCCTCAATCCTCAATCCTCGATCCTCAATCCTCAATCCTCAATCTTCAATCCTCAATACTCAATCTTTAATCCTCAATCCTCAGTCCTCAAACCTCAATTCTGAGTACTCAGTCCTGAATACTCAACCTTCAGCCCTCAGTCCTCAACAATCAGTTGCCAATCCTCAGTCCTCAATAGAATATCCTCAATTGACAACTTTCAATACTCAATACTCAATCTGCATTCTTCAAATCTCTATCCACAAACATCAATTCTCATAACTCAACCCTCAACACTCAGTCCTCAATGTTCAGTCCTCAATCCTCAATTCTCAATATTCAATCCTCAATTCTGAATCTTCAATTCTAATTCCTCAATCCTCAATTCGCAATCCTCAATCCTCAATCTTCAATCCTCCATCCCCAATCCTCAATCTTCAATCCTCAATACTCAATCTTCAATCCTCAATCCTCAATCCTCAATCCTCAATCCTCAATCCTCAATCCTCAATCTTCAATCCTCAATACTCTATCTTCAACCCTTAATCTTCAATCCTCAATCCTCTATCCTCATTCTTCAATCCTCAACACCCAATCCTCAATCTTCAATCCTCAATCCTCAATCCTCAATTCTCAATCCTCAATCCTCAATCCTCAGACCTCAAACATCAATACTCAACCCTCAGTCCTCGTCCGCAATCCACAACCCTCAATCCTCAATCCTCAATCGTCAATCATCAATATTCAATCTTCAATCTTCAATCCTCAATCCTCTATCCTCAATCCTCAATCCTGAATGTTCAATCCTCAATACCCAATCCTCAATCTTCAATCCTCAATCCTCAGTCTTCAATCCTGAATCGTCAATCCTCAATCCTCAATCCTCAATCTTCAATCCTCAATACTCAATCTTCAATCCTCAATCCTCAATCCTCAATCCTCAATCCCCAATCCTCAATCTTCAATCCTCAATACTCAATCTTCAATCCTCAATCCTCAATCCTCAATCCTCAATCCTCAATCCTCAATCCTCAATCCTCAATCTTCAATCCTCAATACTCAATCTTCAGCCCTCAGTCCTGAACAATCAGTTGTCAATCCTCAATCCTCAATAGAATATCACCAATTCACAGTTTTCAATACTCAATACTCAATCTGCAATCTTCAAATCTCTATCCACAAACATCAATTCTCATCACTAAACCCTCAACACTCAGTCCCCAATCCTCAATATTCAATCCTCAATCCTCAATCCTCACTCCTCAATCCTCAACCTTCAATCCTCAATGCTCAATCTTCAATCCTCAATCCTCAATACTCAATTCTCAATTCTCAATACTCAATCGTCAATCTTCAATCCTCAATACTCAATCTTCAATCCTCAGTCCTCAATCCTCAA
Source organism: Calliopsis andreniformis (assembly GCF_051401765.1). Taxonomy (NCBI): domain Eukaryota; kingdom Metazoa; phylum Arthropoda; class Insecta; order Hymenoptera; family Andrenidae; genus Calliopsis; species Calliopsis andreniformis. The sequence continues at coordinate 250,466 of NW_027480638.1, read as the reverse complement.
TCCCCAATCCTCATTCTGCAATCCTCAATACCCAATCCTCAGTCCTCAATCCTCAATCCTCAATCCTCAATCCTCATTCCTCAAACCTCAATCCTCAATCCTCAGTCCTCACCCTCAATTCTCAATCCTCAATCCTCAATCCTCAATCATCAATCCCCAATCCTCAATCCTAAATCCCCAATCCTAAATCCTCAGTCCTCAAACATCAATCCTGAATCCTAAATCTTCAGCCCTCAGTCCTCAACAATCAGTTGTCAATCCTCAATCCTCAATAGAATATCACCAATTCACAGTTTTCAATACTCAATACTCAATCTGCAATCTTCAAATCTCTATCCACAAACATCAATTCTCATCACTCAACCCTCAACACTCAGTCCCCAATCCTCAATATTCAATCCTCAATCCTCAATCATCAATCCTCAATCCTCAACCTTCAATCCTCAATGCTCAATCTTCAATCCTCAATCCTCAATCCTCAGTCCTCAATCCTCAATCCCCAATCCTCATTCTTCAATCCTCAATACCCAATCCTCAATCTTCAATCCTCAATCCTCAATCCTCAATTCTCAATCCTCAATCCACAGTCCTGAGCCTTCAGACCACAATCCTCAACCCTCAGCCCTCATCCTCAATCCTCAATCCTCGATCCTCAATCCTCAATCCTCAATCTTCAATCCTCAATACTCAATCTTCAATCCTCAATCCTCAATTCTCTATCCTCAATCCTCAATCCTCAATCCTCAATCCTCAATCCTCAATCCTCAATCTTCAATCCTCAATACTCAATCTTCAACCCTTAATCTTCAATCCTCAATCCTCTATCCTCATTCTTCAATCCTCAACACCCAATCCTCAATCTTCAATCCTCAATCCTCAATCCTCAATTCTCAATCCTCAATCCTCAATACTCAATCTTCAACCCTTAATCTTCAATCCTCAATCCTCTATCCTCATTCTTCAATCCTCAACACCCAATCCTCAATCTTCAATCCTCAATCCTCAATCCTCAATTCTCAATCCTCAATCCTCAATCCTCAGACCTCAAACATCAATACTCAACCCTCAGTCCTCGTCCGCAATCCACAACACTCAATCCTCAATCCTCAATTCTCAACCCACAATCCTCAGTCCTGACACCTCAATACCGAATCCTCAATCCTGAATCCTCAATCCTCAGCCCTCAGTCCTCAACAATCAATTGTCAATCCTCAATCCTCAATAGAATATCTTCAATTCACAGTTTTCAATACTCAATCCCCATTCTTCGATCTTCAAATCTCAATCCACAAACATCAATTCTCATCACTCAACCCTCAACACTCAGTCCTCAATCTTCAATCCTCAATCCTAAATCCTCAACCTTCAATCCTCAATACTCAATCTTCAAACCTCAATCCTCTATTCTCAATCCTCAATACTCATTCCTCAATCGTCAATCCTCAATACCCAATCCTCAATCTTCAATCCTCAATCCACAATATTCTATCCTCATTCCTCAATCCTCAATCCCCAATCCTCAACCTTCAATCCTCAATACTCAATCTTCAATCCTCAATCCTCAATCCTCAATCCTCAATCCTCAATCCTCAATCCTCAATCTTCAATCCTCAATACTCAATCTTCAACACTCAATCTTCAATCCTCAATCCTCAATCCTCATTCTTCGATCCTCAACGCCCAATCCTCAAACTTCAATCCTCAATCCTCAATCTTCAATTCTCAATCCTCAATCCTCAATCCTCAGACCTCAGACATCAATACTCAACCCTCAGTATTCGTCCGCAATCCACAACCCACAATCTTCAATCCTCAATACTCAATCTTTAATCCTCGACCCTCAGTCCTCAAACCTCAATTCTGAGTACTCAGTCCTGAATACTCAACCTTCAGCCCTCAGTCCTCAACAATCAGTTGCCAATCCTCAGTCCTCAATAGAATATCCTCAATTCACAGCTTTCAATACTCAATACTCAATCTGCATTCTTCAAATCCCTATCCACAAACATCAATTCTCATGACTCAACCCTCAACACTCAGTCCTCAATGTTCAGTCCTCAATCCTCAATTCTCAATATTCAATCCTCAATTCTGAATCTTCAATCCTAATTCCTCAATCCTCAATTCGCAATCCTCAATCCTCAATCCTCAATCATCAATCCTCAATCCTAAATCCTCAATCTTCAATCCTCAATACTCAATCTTCAATCCTCAATCCTCAATTCTCAATCCTCAATACTCAATCCTCAATCTTCAATCCTCAATTCCCAATCCTCAATCTTCAATCCTCAATCCTCAATCTTCAATCCTTAATCCTCTATCCTCCATCCCCAATCCTCAATCTTCAATCCTCAATACTCAATCTTCAATCCTAAACCCTCAATCCTCAATCCTCAATCCTCAATCCTCAAACCTCAACCTTCAATCCTCAATACTCAATCTTCAACCCTTAATCTTCAATCCTCAATCCTCAATTCTCAATCCTCAATCCTCAATCCTCAGACCTCAAACATCAATACTCAACCCTCAGTCCTCGTCCGCAATCCACAACCCTCAATCCTCAATCCTCAATTCTCAACCCACAATCCTCAGTCCTGATACCTCAATACCGAATCCTCAATCCTGAATCCTCAATTCTCAGCCCTCAGTCCTCAACAATCAATTGTCAATCCTCAATCCTCAATAGAATATCTTCAATTCACAGTTTTCAATACTCAATCCCCATTCTTCAATCTTCAAATCTCAATCCACACACATCAATTATCATCACTCAACCCTCAACACTCAGTCCTCAATCTTCAATCGTCAATCCTAAATCCCCAATCTTCAATCCTCAATACTCAACCTTCAATCCTCAACCCTCAATCCTCAATCCTCAACCCTCAATCCTCAATCCTCAATACTCAATCCTCAATCGTCAATCCTCAATTCCCAATCCTCAATCCTAAATCCTCAACCTTCAATCCTCAATACTCAATCTTCAATCCTCAATCCTCTATTCTCAATCATCAATACTCATTCCTCAATCGTCAATCCTCAATACCCAATCCTCAATCTTCAATCCTCAGTCCACAATATTCAATCCTCAATCCTCAATCCTCAATCCCCAATCCTCAATCTTCAATCCTCAATACTCAATCTTCAATCCTCAATCCTCAATCCTCAAACCTCAATCCTCAATCCTCAATCCTCAATCTTCAATCCTCAATACTCAATCTTCAGCCCTCAGTCCTCAACAATCAGTTGTCAATCCTCAATCCTCAATAGAATATCACCAATTCACAGTTTTCAATACTCAATACTCAATCTGCAATCTTCAAATCTCTATCCACAAACATCAATTCTCATCACTCAAACCTCAACACTCAGTCCCCAATCCTCAATATTCAATCCTCAATCCTCAATCCTCAATCCTCAATCCTCAACCTTCAATCCTCAATGCTCCACCTTCAATCCTCAATCCTCAATACTCAATTCTCAATTCTCAATACTCAATCGTCAATCTTCAATCCTCAATACTCAATCTTCAATCCTCAGTCCACAATCCTCAATCCCCAATCCTCATTCTTCAATCCTCAATACCCAATCCTCAATCCTCAATCCTTAATCCTCAATCCTCATTCCTCAAACCTCAATCCTCAATCCTCAGTCCTCACCCTCAATTCTCAATCCTCTATCCTCAATCCTCAATCATCAATCCCCAATCCTCAATCCTCAATCCCCAATCCTCAATCCTCAGTCCTCAATCCTCAATCTTCAATCCTCAATACTCAATCTTCAGCCCTCAGTCCTCAACAATCAATTGTCAATCCTCAATCCTCAATAGAATATCCTCAATTCACAGTTTTCAATACTCAATCCCCATTCTTCAATCTTCAAATCTAAATCCACAAACATCAATTCTCATCACTCAACCCTCAACACTCAGTCCTCTATCTTCAATCCTCAATCCTAAATCCTCAATCTTCAATCCTCAATACTCATTCTGCAATCCTCAATCCTCAATCCTCAATCCTCAATCCTCTATCCTCAATCCTCAATCGTCAATCCTCAATTCCCAATCCTCAATCTTCAATCCTCAACCCTCAATCTTCAATCCTCAATCATCAATCCTCAAGTTTCAATCCTCAATACTCAGTCTTCAATCCTCAATCCTCAATCCTCATTCCTCAATCCTGAATCCTCAATCCTCAACCCTCAATCCTCAGTCCTGAAACCTCAATCGCGAATCCTCAATCCTGAATCCTCAACCTTCAGTCCTCAGTCCTTAACAATCAATTGTCAATCCTCAATCCTCAATAGAATATCCTCAATTCACAGTTTTCAATACTCAACCCCCTTTTTCAATCTTCAAATCTCAATCCACAAACATCAATTCTCATCACTCAACCCTCAACACTCAGTCCTCAATCTTCAATCCTCAATCCTAAATCCTCAATCTTCAATCCTCAATACTCATTCTGCAATCCTCAATCCTCGATCCTCAATCCTCAATCCTAATTCGTCACTCCTCAATACCCAATCCTCAATCTTCATGCCTCAATCCTCAATACTCAATTCTCAATCCTTAATCCTCAATCCTCATTCCTCAATCTTCAATCCTCAATACTCAATCTTCAATACTCAATCCTCAATCCTCAATCCTCTATCCTCAATACTCAATCGTCAATCCTCAATTCCCAATCCTCAATCTTCAATCCTCAACCCTCAATCTTCAATCCTCAATCATCAATCCTCAAGTTTCAATCCTCAATACTCAGTCTTCAATCCTCAATCCTCAATCCTCAATCCTCAATCCTCAATCCTCAATCCTCAACCCTCAATCCTCAGTCCTGAAACCTCAATCCCGAATCCTCAATCCTGAATCCGCAAACTTCAGTCCTCAGACCTCAACAATCAATTGTCAATCCTCAATCCTCAATAGAATATCCTGAATTCACAGTTTTCAATACTCAATCCCCATTCTTCAATCTTCAAATCTCAATCCACAAACATCAATTCTCATCACTCAACCCTCAACACTCAGTCCACGGTCTTCAATCCTCAATCCTCAATCCTCAATCTTGAATCCTCAATACTCAATCTTCAATCCTGAATCCTCAACTCTCAATCCTCAACACTTAATCCTCAATCGTCAATCCTCAATCCCCAATCCTCAATCTTCAATCCTCTATCCTCAATCCTCAATCCTCAATCCTCAATCCTCAATCCCCAATCCTCGATCGTCAATCCTCAATACTCAATCTTCAATCCTCAATCCTCAATCCTCAATCCTCAATCCTCAATCCACAATCCTCAATCTTCAATCCTCAATACTGAATCTTCAGCCCTCAGTCCTCAACAATCAGTTGTCAATCCTCAATCCTCAATAGAATATCACCAATTCACAGTTTTCAATACTCAATACTCAATCTGCAATCTTCAAATCTCTATCCACAAACATCAATTCTCATCACTCAACCCTCAACACTCAGTCCTCAATGTTCAGTCCTCAATCCTCAATTCCCAATATTCAATCCTCAATTCTGAATCTTCAATCCTAATTCCTCAATCCTCAATTCGCAATCCTCAATCCTCAATCTTCAATCCTCCATCCCCAATCCTCAATCTTCAATCCTCAATACTCAATCTTCAATCCTCAATCCTCAATCCTCAATCCTCAATCCTCAATCCTCAATCCTCAATCTTCAATCCTCAATACTCAATCTTCAACCCTTAATCTTCAATCCTCAATCCTCTATCCTCATTCTTCAATCCTCAACACCCAATCCTCAATCTTCAATCCTCAATCCTCAATCCTCAATTCTCAATCCTCAATACTCAATCCCCAATCCTCATTCTTCAATCCTCAATACCCAATCCTCAATCCTCAATCCTTAATCCTCAATCCTCATTCCTCAAACCTCAATCCTCAATCCTCAGTCCTCACCCTCAATTCTCAATCCTCAATCCTCAATCCTCAATCATCAATCCCCAATCCTCAATCCTCAATCCCCAATCCTCAATCCTCAGTCCTCAAACATCAATCCTGAATCCTAAATCTTCAGCCCTCAGTCCTCAACAATCAGTTGTCAATCCTCAATACTCAATAGAATATCACCAATTCACAGTTTTCAATACTCAATACTCAATCTGCAATCTTCAAATCTCTATCCACAAACATCAATTCTCATCACTCAACCCTCAACACTCAGTCCCCAATCCTCAATATTCAATCCTCAATCCTCAATCCTCAATCCTCAATCCTCAACCTTCAATCCTCAATGCTCAATCTTCAATCCTCAATCCTCAATCCTCAGTCCTCAATCCTCAATCCCCAATCCTCATTCTTCAATCCTCAATACCCAATCCTCAATCTTCAATCCTCAATCCTCAATCCTCAATTCTCAATCCTCAATTAACAGTCCTGAGTCCTCAGACCACAATCCTCAACCCTCAGCCCTCATCCTCAATCCTCAATCCTCGATCCTCAATCCTCAATCCTCAATCTTCAATCCTCAATACTCAATCTTTAATCCTCAATCCTCAGTCCTCAAACCTCAATTCTGAGTACTCAGTCCTGAATACTCAACCTTCAGCCCTCAGTCCTCAACAATCAGTTGCCAATCCTCAGTCCTCAATAGAATATCCTCAATTGACAACTTTCAATACTCAATACTCAATCTGCATTCTTCAAATCTCTATCCACAAACATCAATTCTCATAACTCAACCCTCAACACTCAGTCCTCAATGTTCAGTCCTCAATCCTCAATTCCCAATATTCAATCCTCAATTCTGAATCTTCAATTCTAATTCCTCAATCCTCAATTCGCAATCCTCAATCCTCAATCTTCAATCCTCCATCCCCAATCCTCAATCTTCAATCCTCAATACTCAATCTTCAATCCTCAATCCTCAATCCTCAATCCTCAATCCTCAATCCTCAATCCTCAATCCTCAATCTTCAATCCTCAATACTCTATCTTCAACCCTTAATCTTCAATCCTCAATCCTCTATCCTCATTCTTCAATCCTCAACACCCAATCCTCAATCTTCAATCCTCAATCCTCAATCCTCAATTCTCAATCCTCAATCCTCAATCCTCAGACCTCAAACATCAATACTCAACCCTCAGTCCTCGTCTGCAATCCACAACCCTCAATCCTCAATCCTGAATTCTCAACCCACAATCCTCAGTCCTGATACCTCAATACCGAATCCTCAATCCTGAATCCTCAATCCTCAGCCCTCAGTCCTCAACAATCAATTGTCAATCCTCAATCCTCAGTAGAACATCTTCAATTCACAGTTTTCAATACTCAGTCCCCATTCTTCAATCTTCAAATCTCAATCCACACACATCAATTATCATCACTCACCCCTCAACACTCAGTCCTCAATCTTCAATCGTCAATCCTAAATCCGCTATCTTCAATCCTCAATACTCAACCTTCAATCCTCAACCCTCAATCCTCAATCCTCAATACTCAATCCTCAATCGTCAATCCTCAATTCCCAATCCTCAATCTTCAATCCTCAATCCTCAATCTTCAATCCTGAATCGTCAATCCTCAATCCTCAATCCTCAATCTTCAATCCTCAATACTCAATCTTCAATCCTCAATCCTCAATCCTCAATCCTCAATCCTCAATCCTCAATCCTCATTCTTCAATCCTCAATACTCAATCTTCAACCCTCAATCTTCAATCCTCAATCCTCTGTCCTCATTCTTCAATCCTCAACACCCAATCCTGAATCTTCAATCCTCAATCCTCAATCCTCAATTCTCAATCCTCAATCCTCAATCCTCAGACCTCAAACATCAATACTCAACCCTCAGTGATCGTCCGCAATCCACAACCCTCAATCCTCAATCCTCAATCGTCAATCATCAATATTCAATCTTCAATCCTCAATCCTCAATCCTCTATCCTCAATCCTCAATCCTGAATGTTCAATCCTCAATACCCAATCCTCAATCTTCAATCCTCAATCCTCAGTCTTCAATCCTGAATCGTCAATCCTCAATCCTCAATCCTCAATCTTCAATCCTCAATCATCAATCCTCAAGTTTCAATCCTCAATACTCAGTCTTCAATCCTCATTCTTCAATCCTCAATACCCAATCCTCAATCCTCAATCCTTAATCCTCAATCCTCATTCCTCAAACCTCAATCCTCAATCCTCAGTCCTCACCCTCAATTCTCAATCCTCAATCCTCAATCCTCAATCATCAATCCCCAATCCTCAATCCTCAATCCCCAATCCTCAATCCTCAGTCCTCAAACATCAATCCTGAATCCTAAATCTTCAGCCCTCAGTCCTCAACAATCAGTTGTCAATCCTCAATACTCAATAGAATATCACCAATTCACAGTTTTCAATACTCAATACTCAATCTGCAATCTTCAAATCTCTATCCACAAACATCAATTCTCATCACTCAACCCTCAACACTCAGTCCCCAATCCTCAATATTCAATCCTCAATCCTCAATCCTCAATCCTCAATCCTCAACCTTCAATCCTCAATGCTCAATCTTCAATCCTCAATCCTCAATCCTCAGTCCTCAATCCTCAATCCCCAATCCTCATTCTTCAATCCTCAATACCCAATCCTCAATCTTCAATCCTCAATCCTCAATCCTCAATTCTCAATCCTCAATTAACAGTCCTGAGTCCTCAGACCACAATCCTCAACCCTCAGCCCTCATCCTCAATCCTCAATCCTCGATCCTCAATCCTCAATCCTCAATCTTCAATCCTCAATACTCAATCTTTAATCCTCAATCCTCAGTCCTCAAACCTCAATTCTGAGTACTCAGTCCTGAATACTCAACCTTCAGCCCTCAGTCCTCAACAATCAGTTGCCAATCCTCAGTCCTCAATAGAATATCCTCAATTGACAACTTTCAATACTCAATACTCAATCTGCATTCTTCAAATCTCTATCCACAAACATCAATTCTCATAACTCAACCCTCAACACTCAGTCCTCAATGTTCAGTCCTCAATCCTCAATTCCCAATATTCAATCCTCAATTCTGAATCTTCAATTCTAATTCCTCAATCCTCAATTCGCAATCCTCAATCCTCAATCTTCAATCCTCCATCCCCAATCCTCAATCTTCAATCCTCAATACTCAATCTTCAATCCTCAATCCTCAATCCTCAATCCTCAATCCTCAATCCTCAATCCTCAATCCTCAATCTTCAATCCTCAATACTCTATCTTCAACCCTTAATCTTCAATCCTCAATCCTCTATCCTCATTCTTCAATCCTCAACACCCAATCCTCAATCTTCAATCCTCAATCCTCAATCCTCAATTCTCAATCCTCAATCCTCAATCCTCAGACCTCAAACATCAATACTCAACCCTCAGTCCTCGTCTGCAATCCACAACCCTCAATCCTCAATCCTGAATTCTCAACCCACAATCCTCAGTCCTGATACCTCAATACCGAATCCTCAATCCTGAATCCTCAATCCTCAGCCCTCAGTCCTCAACAATCAATTGTCAATCCTCAATCCTCAGTAGAACATCTTCAATTCACAGTTTTCAATACTCAGTCCCCATTCTTCAATCTTCAAATCTCAATCCACACACATCAATTATCATCACTCACCCCTCAACACTCAGTCCTCAATCTTCAATCGTCAATCCTAAATCCGCTATCTTCAATCCTCAATACTCAACCTTCAATCCTCAACCCTCAATCCTCAATCCTCAATACTCAATCCTCAATCGTCAATCCTCAATTCCCAATCCTCAATCTTCAATCCTCAATCCTCAATCTTCAATCCTGAATCGTCAATCCTCAATCCTCAATCCTCAATCTTCAATCCTCAATACTCAATCTTCAATCCTCAATCCTCAATCCTCAATCCTCAATCCTCAATCCTCAATCCTCATTCTTCAATCCTCAATACTCAATCTTCAACCCTCAATCTTCAATCCTCAATCCTCTGTCCTCATTCTTCAATCCTCAACACCCAATCCTGAATCTTCAATCCTCAATCCTCAATCCTCAATTCTCAATCCTCAATCCTCAATCCTCAGACCTCAAACATCAATACTCAACCCTCAGTGATCGTCCGCAATCCACAACCCTCAATCCTCAATCCTCAATCGTCAATCATCAATATTCAATCTTCAATCCTCAATCCTCAATCCTCTATCCTCAATCCTCAATCCTGAATGTTCAATCCTCAATACCCAATCCTCAATCTTCAATCCTCAATCCTCAGTCTTCAATCCTGAATCGTCAATCCTCAATCCTCAATCCTCAATCTTCAATCCTCAATACTCAATCTTCAATCCTCAATCCTCAATCCTCAATCCTCAATCCCCAATCCTCAATCTTCAATCCTCAATACTCAATCTTCAATCCTCAATCCTCAATCCTCAATCCTCAATCCTCAATCCTCAATCCTCAATCCTCAATCTTCAATCCTCAATACTCAATCTTCAGCCCTCAGTCCTGAACAATCAGTTGTCAATCCTCAATCCTCAATAGAATATCACCAATTCACAGTTTTCAATACTCAATACTCAATCTGCAATCTTCAAATCTCTATCCACAAACATCAATTCTCATCACTAAACCCTCAACACTCAGTCCCCAATCCTCAATATTCAATCCTCAATCCTCAATCCTCACTCCTCAATCCTCAACCTTCAATCCTCAATGCTCAATCTTCAATCCTCAATCCTCAATACTCAATTCTCAATTCTGAATACTCAATCGTCAATCTTCAATCCTCAATACTCAATCTTCAATCCTCAGTCCTCAATCCTCAATCCCCAATCCTCATTCTGCAATCCTCAATACCCAATCCTCAGTCCTCAATCCTCAATCCTCAATCCTCAATCCTCATTCCTCAAACCTCAATCCTCAATCCTCAGTCCTCACCCTCAATTCTCAATCCTCAATCCTCAATCCTCAATCATCAATCCCCAATCCTCAATCCTCAATCCCCAATCCTAAATCCTCAGTCCTCAAACATCAATCCTGAATCCTAAATCTTCAGCCCTCAGTCCTCAACAATCAGTTGTCAATCCTCAATCCTCAATAGAATATCACCAATTCACAGTTTTCAATACTCAATACTCAATCTGCAATCTTCAAATCTCTATCCACAAACATCAATTCTCATCACTCAACCCTCAACACTCAGTCCCCAATCCTCAATATTCAATCCTCAATCCTCAATCATCAATCCTCAATCCTCAACCTTCAATCCTCAATGCTCAATCTTCAATCCTCAATCCTCAATCCTCAGTCCTCAATCCTCAATCCCCAATCCTCATTCTTCAATCCTCAATACCCAATCCTCAATCTTCAATCCTCAATCCTCAATCCTCAATTCTCAATCCTCAATCCACAGTCCTGAGCCTTCAGACCACAATCCTCAACCCTCAGCCCTCATCCTCAATCCTCAATCCTCGATCCTCAATCCTCAATCCTCAATCTTCAATCCTCAATACTCAATCTTTAATCCTCAATCCTCAGTCCTCAAACCTCAATTCTGAGTACTCAGTCCTGAATACTCAACCTTCAGCCCTCAGTCCTCAACAATCAGTTGCCAATCCTCAGTCCTCAATAGAATATCCTCAATTCACAGCTTTCAATACTCAATACTCAATCTGCATTCTTCAAATCTCTATACACAAACATCAATTCTCATAACTCAACCCTCAACACTCAGTCCTCAATGTTCAGTCCTCAATCCTCAATTCTCAATATTCAATCCTCAATTCTGAATCTTCAACCCTAATTCCTCAATCCTCAATTCGCAATCCTCAATCCTCAATCTTCAATCCTCCATCCCCAATCCTCAATCCTCAATACTCAATCCTCAATCCTCAATCCTCAGACCTCAAACATCAATACTCAACCCTCAGTCCTCGTCCGCAATCCACAACCCTCAATCCTCAATCCTCAATTCTCATCCCACAATTCTCAGTCCTGATACCTCAATACCGAATCCTCAATCCTGAATCCTCAATCCTCAGCCCTCAATCCTCAACAATCAATTGTCAATCCTCAATCCTCAGTAGAATATCTTCAATTCACAGTTTTCAATACTCAATCCCCATTCTTCAATCTTCAAATCTCAATCCACACACATCAATTATCATCACACAATCCTCAACACTCAGTCCTCAATCTTCAATCGTCAATCCTAAATCCGCAATCTTCAATCGTCAATACTCAACATTCAATCCTCAACCCTCAATCCTCAATCCTCAATGCTCAATCCTCAATCGTCAGTCCTCAATTCCCAATCCTCAATCTTCAATCCTCAATCCTCAATATTCAATCCTGAATCGTCAATCCTCAATCCTCAATCCTCAATCTTCAATTCTCAATACTCAATCTTCAATCGTCAATCCTCAATCCTCAATCCTCAATCCTCAATCCTCAATCCTCAATCATCAATCTTCAATCCTCAATACTCAATCTTCAACCCTCAATCTTCAATCCTCAAACCTCTATCCTCATTCTTCAATCCTCAACACCCAATCCTCAATCTTCAATCCTCAATCCTCAATCCTCAATTCTCAATCCTCAATCCTCAATCCTCAGACCTCAAACATCAATACTCAACCCTCAGTCCTCGTCCGCAATCCACAAACCTCAATCCTCAATCCTCAATCTTCAATCAACAATATTCAATCTTCAATCCTCAATCCTCAATCCTCTATCCTCAATCCTCGATCCTGAATGTTCAATCCTCAATACCCAATCCTCAATCTTCAATCCTCAGTACTCAATCCTCAATCCTCAATCCTCAATCCTCAGTCCTCAATCCTCAATTCTCAATCCTCAATCCTCAATCCTCAGACCTCAAACATCAATACTCAACCCTCAGCCCTCGTCCGCAATCCACAACCCTCAATCCTCAATCCTCAAACTTCAATCATCAATCCTCAATCCTCAATCCTCAATTCTCAATCCTCAGTCCTCAATCCTCAGACCTCAAGCATCAATACTCAACCCTCAGTCCTCGTCCGCAATCCACAACCCTCAATCCTCAATCCTCAATCTTCAATCATCAATATTCAATCTTCAATCCTCAATCCTCAATCCTCAATTCTCAATCCGCAATAGTCAATCCTCAATCGTCAATCCTCAACCCTGAATGATCAACCTTCAATCCTCAACACTCAATCTTCAATACTCAATCCTCAATCCTCAATCCTCAATCCTCAATCCTCAATCCCAAATCCTCAATCCTCAATCCTGATACCTCAATACCGAATCCTCAATCCTGAATCCTCATCCCTCATCCTACATCAATTCAATCCTCAATCCTCAATAGAATATCTTCATTCACAGTTTCAATACTCAATCCCATTCTTCAATCTTCAAATCTCAATCCACAAACATCAATTATCATCACTCAACTCTCAACACTCAGTCCTCAATCTTCAATCGTCATCCTAAATCCGCAATCTTCAATCCTCAATACTCAATATTCAATCCTCAACTCAATCCTCAATCCTCAATCCTCAATCCTCAATCCTCAATCTCATCAATATTCAATCTTCAATCTCAATCCTCAATCCTCTATCCCATCAATCCTCAATCCTGAATGTTCAATCTCAATACCTCAATCCTCAATATCTTCAATCCCAATACTCAATCCTCAATCCTCAATCCTCAATCCTCAGTCCTCAATCCTCATCCTCAATCATCCTCAATCCTCAGCCTCAGACGCAATAATCAACACCCTCAGCCCTCGACTCAATCAACCTAATCATCAATACTCAATCTTCAATCTTCAATCCTCAATCCTCAATCCTCTATCCTCAATCCTCAATCCTGAATGTTCAATCCTCAATACCCAATCCTCAACCTTCAATCCTCAATCCTCAATCCTCAATCCTCAAACCTCAATACTCAGTCCTGAAACCTCAATACCGAATCCTCAATCCTGAATCCTCAATCTTCAGCCCTCAGTCCTCAACAATCAATTGTCAATCCTCAATCCTCAATAGAATATCCTCAATTCACAGTTTTCAATACTCAATCCCCATTCTTCAATCTTCAAATCTCAATCCACAAACATCAATTCTCATCACTCAACCCTCAACATTCAGTCCACGGTCTTCAATCCTCAATCCTCAATCCTCAATCTTGAATCCTCAATACTCAATCTTCAATCGTGAATCCTCAACTCTCAATCCTCAACACTCAATCCTCAATCGTCAATCCTCAATACCCAATCCTCAATCTTCTATCCTCTATCCTCAATCCTCAATCGTCAATACTCAATCCTCAATCTTCAATACTCAATACTCAATCTTCAATACTCAATCCTCAATCCTCAGTCCTCAGTCCTCAATCCTCAATCCTCAATCCTCAATCTTCTATCCTCAATACTCAATCCGCAATCCTCAATCCTCAATCCTCAATCCTCAATCCTAATTCGTCACTCCTTGAAGCCCAGTCCTTAATCTTCAATCCTCAATCCTCAATCCTCAATTCTCAATCCTCAATACTCAATCCTCAATCCTCAACCTTCAATCGTCAATACTCAACCTTCAATACTCAATCCTCAATCCTCAATCCTCAATCCTCAATCCTCAATCCTCAATCCCAAATCCTCAATCCTCAATCCTCTATCCTCAATCCTCAATCCTCAATCCTCATTCTTCAATCCTCAATACTCAATCTTCAACCCTCAATCTTCAATCCTCAATCCTCTGTCCTCATTCTTCAATCCTCAATACCCAATCCTCAATCCTCAATCCTTAATCCTCAATCCTCATTCCTCAAACCTCAATCCTCAATCCTCAGTCCTCACCCTCAATTCTCAATCCTCAATCCTCAATCCTCAATCATCAATCCCCAATCCTCAATCCTCAATCCCCAATCCTCAATCCTCAGTCCTCAAACATCAATCCTGAATCCTAAATCTTCAGCCCTCAGTCCTCAACAATCAGTTGTCAATCCTCAATACTCAATAGAATATCACCAATTCACAGTTTTCAATACTCAATACTCAATCTGCAATCTTCAAATCTCTATCCACAAACATCAATTCTCATCACTCAACCCTCAACACTCAGTCCCCAATCCTCAATATTCAATCCTCAATCCTCAATCCTCAATCCTCAATCCTCAACCTTCAATCCTCAATGCTCAATCTTCAATCCTCAATCCTCAATCCTCAGTCCTCAATCCTCAATCCCCAATCCTCATTCTTCAATCCTCAATACCCAATCCTCAATCTTCAATCCTCAATCCTCAATCCTCAATTCTCAATCCTCAATTAACAGTCCTGAGTCCTCAGACCACAATCCTCAACCCTCAGCCCTCATCCTCAATCCTCAATCCTCGATCCTCAATCCTCAATCCTCAATCTTCAATCCTCAATACTCAATCTTTAATCCTCAATCCTCAGTCCTCAAACCTCAATTCTGAGTACTCAGTCCTGAATACTCAACCTTCAGCCCTCAGTCCTCAACAATCAGTTGCCAATCCTCAGTCCTCAATAGAATATCCTCAATTGACAACTTTCAATACTCAATACTCAATCTGCATTCTTCAAATCTCTATCCACAAACATCAATTCTCATAACTCAACCCTCAACACTCAGTCCTCAATGTTCAGTCCTCAATCCTCAATTCCCAATATTCAATCCTCAATTCTGAATCTTCAATTCTAATTCCTCAATCCTCAATTCGCAATCCTCAATCCTCAATCTTCAATCCTCCATCCCCAATCCTCAATCTTCAATCCTCAATACTCAATCTTCAATCCTCAATCCTCAATCCTCAATCCTCAATCCTCAATCCTCAATCCTCAATCCTCAATCTTCAATCCTCAATACTCTATCTTCAACCCTTAATCTTCAATCCTCAATCCTCTATCCTCATTCTTCAATCCTCAACACCCAATCCTCAATCTTCAATCCTCAATCCTCAATCCTCAATTCTCAATCCTCAATCCTCAATCCTCAGACCTCAAACATCAATACTCAACCCTCAGTCCTCGTCTGCAATCCACAACCCTCAATCCTCAATCCTGAATTCTCAACCCACAATCCTCAGTCCTGATACCTCAATACCGAATCCTCAATCCTGAATCCTCAATCCTCAGCCCTCAGTCCTCAACAATCAATTGTCAATCCTCAATCCTCAGTAGAACATCTTCAATTCACAGTTTTCAATACTCAGTCCCCATTCTTCAATCTTCAAATCTCAATCCACACACATCAATTATCATCACTCACCCCTCAACACTCAGTCCTCAATCTTCAATCGTCAATCCTAAATCCGCTATCTTCAATCCTCAATACTCAACCTTCAATCCTCAACCCTCAATCCTCAATCCTCAATACTCAATCCTCAATCGTCAATCCTCAATTCCCAATCCTCAATCTTCAATCCTCAATCCTCAATCTTCAATCCTGAATCGTCAATCCTCAATCCTCAATCCTCAATCTTCAATCCTCAATACTCAATCTTCAATCCTCAATCCTCAATCCTCAATCCTCAATCCTCAATCCTCAATCCTCATTCTTCAATCCTCAATACTCAATCTTCAACCCTCAATCTTCAATCCTCAATCCTCTGTCCTCATTCTTCAATCCTCAACACCCAATCCTGAATCTTCAATCCTCAATCCTCAATCCTCAATTCTCAATCCTCAATCCTCAATCCTCAGACCTCAAACATCAATACTCAACCCTCAGTGATCGTCCGCAATCCACAACCCTCAATCCTCAATCCTCAATCGTCAATCATCAATATTCAATCTTCAATCCTCAATCCTCAATCCTCTATCCTCAATCCTCAATCCTGAATGTTCAATCCTCAATACCCAATCCTCAATCTTCAATCCTCAATCCTCAGTCTTCAATCCTGAATCGTCAATCCTCAATCCTCAATCCTCAATCTTCAATCCTCAATACTCAATCTTCAATCCTCAATCCTCAATCCTCAATCCTCAATCCCCAATCCTCAATCTTCAATCCTCAATACTCAATCTTCAATCCTCAATCCTCAATCCTCAATCCTCAATCCTCAATCCTCAATCCTCAATCCTCAATCTTCAATCCTCAATACTCAATCTTCAGCCCTCAGTCCTGAACAATCAGTTGTCAATCCTCAATCCTCAATAGAATATCACCAATTCACAGTTTTCAATACTCAATACTCAATCTGCAATCTTCAAATCTCTATCCACAAACATCAATTCTCATCACTAAACCCTCAACACTCAGTCCCCAATCCTCAATATTCAATCCTCAATCCTCAATCCTCACTCCTCAATCCTCAACCTTCAATCCTCAATGCTCAATCTTCAATCCTCAATCCTCAATACTCAATTCTCAATTCTGAATACTCAATCGTCAATCTTCAATCCTCAATACTCAATCTTCAATCCTCAGTCCTCAATCCTCAATCCCCAATCCTCATTCTGCAATCCTCAATACCCAATCCTCAGTCCTCAATCCTCAATCCTCAATCCTCAATCCTCATTCCTCAAACCTCAATCCTCAATCCTCAGTCCTCACCCTCAATTCTCAATCCTCAATCCTCAATCCTCAATCATCAATCCCCAATCCTCAATCCTCAATCCCCAATCCTAAATCCTCAGTCCTCAAACATCAATCCTGAATCCTAAATCTTCAGCCCTCAGTCCTCAACAATCAGTTGTCAATCCTCAATCCTCAATAGAATATCACCAATTCACAGTTTTCAATACTCAATACTCAATCTGCAATCTTCAAATCTCTATCCACAAACATCAATTCTCATCACTCAACCCTCAACACTCAGTCCCCAATCCTCAATATTCAATCCTCAATCCTCAATCATCAATCCTCAATCCTCAACCTTCAATCCTCAATGCTCAATCTTCAATCCTCAATCCTCAATCCTCAGTCCTCAATCCTCAATCCCCAATCCTCATTCTTCAATCCTCAATACCCAATCCTCAATCTTCAATCCTCAATCCTCAATCCTCAATTCTCAATCCTCAATCCACAGTCCTGAGCCTTCAGACCACAATCCTCAACCCTCAGCCCTCATCCTCAATCCTCAATCCTCGATCCTCAATCCTCAATCCTCAATCTTCAATCCTCAATACTCAATCTTTAATCCTCAATCCTCAGTCCTCAAACCTCAATTCTGAGTACTCAGTCCTGAATACTCAACCTTCAGCCCTCAGTCCTCAACAATCAGTTGCCAATCCTCAGTCCTCAATAGAATATCCTCAATTCACAGCTTTCAATACTCAATACTCAATCTGCATTCTTCAAATCTCTATACACAAACATCAATTCTCATAACTCAACCCTCAACACTCAGTCCTCAATGTTCAGTCCTCAATCCTCAATTCTCAATATTCAATCCTCAATTCTGAATCTTCAACCCTAATTCCTCAATCCTCAATTCGCAATCCTCAATCCTCAATCTTCAATCCTCCATCCCCAATCCTCAATCCTCAATACTCAATCCTCAATCCTCAATCCTCAGACCTCAAACATCAATACTCAACCCTCAGTCCTCGTCCGCAATCCACAACCCTCAATCCTCAATCCTCAATTCTCATCCCACAATTCTCAGTCCTGATACCTCAATACCGAATCCTCAATCCTGAATCCTCAATCCTCAGCCCTCAATCCTCAACAATCAATTGTCAATCCTCAATCCTCAGTAGAATATCTTCAATTCACAGTTTTCAATACTCAATCCCCATTCTTCAATCTTCAAATCTCAATCCACACACATCAATTATCATCACACAATCCTCAACACTCAGTCCTCAATCTTCAATCGTCAATCCTAAATCCGCAATCTTCAATCGTCAATACTCAACATTCAATCCTCAACCCTCAATCCTCAATCCTCAATGCTCAATCCTCAATCGTCAGTCCTCAATTCCCAATCCTCAATCTTCAATCCTCAATCCTCAATATTCAATCCTGAATCGTCAATCCTCAATCCTCAATCCTCAATCTTCAATTCTCAATACTCAATCTTCAATCGTCAATCCTCAATCCTCAATCCTCAATCCTCAATCCTCAATCCTCAATCATCAATCTTCAATCCTCAATACTCAATCTTCAACCCTCAATCTTCAA
Organism: Calliopsis andreniformis; assembly: GCF_051401765.1. Taxonomy (NCBI): domain Eukaryota; kingdom Metazoa; phylum Arthropoda; class Insecta; order Hymenoptera; family Andrenidae; genus Calliopsis; species Calliopsis andreniformis. The sequence goes on along the minus strand of NW_027480638.1, from coordinate 231,376 downwards.
TCCTCAAACCTCTATCCTCATTCTTCAATCCTCAACACCCAATCCTCAATCTTCAATCCTCAATCCTCAATCCTCAATTCTCAATCCTCAATCCTCAATCCTCAGACCTCAAACATCAATACTCAACCCTCAGTCCTCGTCCGCAATCCACAAACCTCAATCCTCAATCCTCAATCTTCAATCAACAATATTCAATCTTCAATCCTCAATCCTCAATCCTCTATCCTCAATCCTCGATCCTGAATGTTCAATCCTCAATACCCAATCCTCAATCTTCAATCCTCAGTACTCAATCCTCAATCCTCAATCCTCAATCCTCAGTCCTCAATCCTCAATTCTCAATCCTCAATCCTCAATCCTCAGACCTCAAACATCAATACTCAACCCTCAGCCCTCGTCCGCAATCCACAACCCTCAATCCTCAATCCTCAAACTTCAATCATCAATCCTCAATCCTCAATCCTCAATTCTCAATCCTCAGTCCTCAATCCTCAGACCTCAAGCATCAATACTCAACCCTCAGTCCTCGTCCGCAATCCACAACCCTCAATCCTCAATCCTCAATCTTCAATCATCAATATTCAATCTTCAATCCTCAATCCTCAATCCTCAATTCTCAATCCGCAATAGTCAATCCTCAATCGTCAATCCTCAACCCTGAATGATCAACCTTCAATCCTCAACACTCAATCTTCAATACTCAATCCTCAATCCTCAATCCTCAATCCTCAATCCTCAATCCCAAATCCTTAATCCTCAATCCTCAATCCTCAGCCCACAATCCTCAGTCCTGATACCTCAATACCGAATCCTCAATCCTGAATCCTCAATCCTCAGCCCTCAGTCCTCAACAATCAATTGTCAATCCTCAATCCTCAATAGAATATCTTCAATTCACAGTTTTCAATACTCAATCCCCATTCTTCAATCTTCAAATCTCAATCCACAAACATCAATTATCATCACTCAACTCTCAACACTCAGTCCTCAATCTTCAATCGTCAATCCTAAATCCGCAATCTTCAATCCTCAATACTCAATATTCAATCCTCAACCCTCAATCCTCAAACCTCAATCCTCAATCCTCAATCTTCAATCATCAATATTCAATCTTCAATCCTCAATCCACAATCCTCTATCCTCAATCCTCAATCCTGAATGTTCAATCCTCAATACCCAATCCTCAATCTTCAATCCCCAATACTCAATCCTCAATCCTCAATCCTCAATCCTCAGTCCTCAATCCTCAATTCTCAATCCTCAATCCTCAATCCTCAGACCGCAAAAATCAATACTCAACCCTCAGCCCTCGTCCGCAATCAACAACCCTTAATCCTCAATACTCAATCTTCAATCATCAATATTCAATCTTCAATCCTCAATCCTCAATCCTCTATCCTCAATCCTCAATCCTGAATGTTCAATCCTCAATACCCAATCCTCAACCTTCAATCCTCAATCCTCAATCCTCAATCCTCAAACCTCAATACTCAGTCCTGAAACCTCAATACCGAATCCTCAATCCTGAATCCTCAATCTTCAGCCCTCAGTCCTCAACAATCAATTGTCAATCCTCAATCCTCAATAGAATATCCTCAATTCACAGTTTTCAATACTCAATCCCCATTCTTCAATCTTCAAATCTCAATCCACAAACATCAATTCTCATCACTCAACCCTCAACATTCAGTCCACGGTCTTCAATCCTCAATCCTCAATCCTCAATCTTGAATCCTCAATACTCAATCTTCAATCGTGAATCCTCAACTCTCAATCCTCAACACTCAATCCTCAATCGTCAATCCTCAATACCCAATCCTCAATCTTCTATCCTCTATCCTCAATCCTCAATCGTCAATACTCAATCCTCAATCTTCAATACTCAATACTCAATCTTCAATACTCAATCCTCAATCCTCAGTCCTCAGTCCTCAATCCTCAATCCTCAATCCTCAATCTTCTATCCTCAATACTCAATCCGCAATCCTCAATCCTCAATCCTCAATCCTCAATCCTAATTCGTCACTCCTTGAAGCCCAGTCCTTAATCTTCAATCCTCAATCCTCAATCCTCAATTCTCAATCCTCAATACTCAATCCTCAATCCTCAACCTTCAATCGTCAATACTCAACCTTCAATACTCAATCCTCAATCCTCAATCCTCAATCCTCAATCCTCAATCCTCAATCCCAAATCCTCAATCCTCAATCCTCTATCCTCAACCCTCAATCCTCAGTCCTGAAACATCAATTCCAAATCCTCAATCTTGAATCCTCAACCTTCAGCCCTCAGTCCTCAACAATCAGTTGTCAATCCTCAATCCTCAATAGAATATCCTCAATTCACAGCTTTCAATACTCAATCCCCATTCTTCAATCATCAAATCTCAATCCACAAACATCAATTCTCATCACTCAACCCTCAACACTCAGTCCTCAATCTTCAATCCCCAATCCTAAATCCTCAATCTTCAATCCTGAATACTCAATCTCCAATCCTCAATCCTCAATTCTCAATCCTCAATACTCAATCCTCAATCCTCAATCCTCAATCTTCTATCCTCAATACTCAATCTGCAATCCTCAATCCTCAATCCTCAATCCTCAATCCTAATTCGTCACTCCTCGAAACCCAGTCCTCAATCTTCAATCCTCAATCCTAAATCCTCAATCCTCAATCCTCAATCCTCAATCCTCAATTTTCAATCCTCAATACTCAATCTGCAATACTCAATCCTCAATCCTCAATCCTCAATCCTCAATCCTCAATCCTCAATCCCAATTCCTCAATCCTCAATCCTCAACCCTCAACCCTCAATCCTCAGTCCTGAAACATCAATACCGAATCTTCAATACTGAATCCTCAATCTTCAGACCTCAGTCCTCAACAATCAATTGTCAATTCTCAATCCTCAATAGAATATCCTCAATTCACAGTTTTCAATACTCAATCCCCATTCTTCAAACTTCAAATCTCAATACACAAACATCAATTCTCTTCACTCAACCCTCAACACTCAGTCCTCAATCTTCAATCCTCAATCCTAAATCCTCAATCTTCAATTCTCAATACTCAACCTTCAATCCTCAATCCTCAATTCTCAATCTTCAATACTCAATCCGCAGTCGTCAATCCTCAATTCCCAATCCTCAATCTTCAATCCTCAATCCTCAATCTTCAGTCCTTAATCCTCAATCCTCAATCCCCAATCCTCAATCTTCAATCCTCAATACTCAATCTTCAATCCTCAATCCTCAATCCTCAATCCTCAATCCTCAATCCTCAATCCTCAATCTTCAATCCTCGATACTCAATCTTCAACCCTCAATCTTCAATCCTCAATCCTCAATTCTCATTCTTCAATCCTCAATACCCAATCCTCATTCTTCAATCCTCAAACCTCAATCCTCAATTCTCAATCCTCAATCCTCAATCCTCAGACCTCAAACATCAATACTCAACCCTCAGTCCTCGTCCGCAATCGACAACGCTCAATCGTCAATCCTCAATCTTCAATCATCAATATTCAACCTTCAATCATCAATACTCAATCCTCTATCCTCAATCCTCAATCCTGAATGTTCAATCCTCAATACCCAATCCTCAATCTTCAATCCTCAATACTCAATCCTCAATCCTCAATCCTCAATCCTCAATCCTCAATTCTCAATCCTCAATCCTGAATCCTCAGACCTCAAATATCAATACTCAACCCTCAGCCCTCGTCCGCAATCCACAACCCTCAATCCTCAATCCTCAATCTTCAATCATCAATATTCAATCTTCAAACCTCAATCCTCAATCCTCTATCCTCAATCCTCAATCCTCAATGTTCAATCCTCAATACAGAATCCTCAATCTTCAATCCTCAATACTCAATCCTCAATCCTCAAACCTCAATCCTCAGTCCTCAAACCTGAATCCTGAATCCTCAATCCTGAATCCTCAACCTTCAGCCCTCAGTCCTCAACAATCAATTGTCAGTCCTCAATCCTCAATAGAATATACCCAATTCGCAGGTTTCAATACTCAATCCCCAATGTTCAATCTTCGAATCTCAATCCACAAACATCAATTCTCATCACCCAACGCTCAACACTCAGTCCCCAATCCTCAATCTTCAATCCTCAATCCTCAATCCTCAATTCTCAATCCTCAATCCTCAGTCCTGAGTCCTCAGACCTCAATCCTCAACCCTCAGCCCTCATCCTCAATCCTCAATCCTCGATCCTCAATCCTCAATCCTCAATCTTCAATCCTCAATACTCAATCTTTAATCCTCAATCCTCAGTCCTCAAACCTCAATTCTGAGTACTCAGTCCTGAATACTCAACCTTCAGCCCTCAGTCCTCAACAATCAGTTGCCAATCCTCAGTCCTCAATAGAATATCCTCAATTCACAGCTTTCAATACTCAATACTCAATCTGGATTCTTCAAATCTCTATCCACAGACATCAATTCTCATAACTCAACCCTCAACACTCAGTCCTCAATGTTCAGTCCTCAATCCTCAATTCTCAATATTCAATCCTCAATTCTGATTCTTCAATCCTAATTCCTCAATCCTCAATTCTCAATCCTCAATCCTCAATCTTCAATCCTCAGTCCCCAAACCTCAATCTTCAATCCTCAACATTCAGCACTCAGTCTTCAACAATCAGTTGTCAGTCCTCAATCCACAATACAACATCACCAATGCACAGTTTTCAATACTCAATACTCAATCTGCAATCTTCAAATCTCTATCCACAAGCATCAATTCTCATCACTCAACCCTCAACCCTCCGTCCCCAATCCTCAATCTTCAATCCTCAATCCTCAATCCTCAATCCTCAATCCTCAATTTTCAATCCTCAATACTCAATCTTCAATCCTCAATCCTCAATCCTCAATCCTCAATCCTCAATCCTCAACCCTCAATCCTCAGCCCTGAAACCTCAATCCCGAATCCTCAATCCTGAATCCGCAAACCTCAGTCCTCAGTCCTCAACAATCAATTGTCAATCCTCAATCCTCAATAGAATATCCTCAATTCACAGTTTTCAATACTCAATCCCCATTCTTCAATCTTCAAACCTCAATCCACAAACATCAATTCTCATCACTCAACCCTCAACACTCAGTCCTCAATCTTCAATCCTCAATCCTCAATCCGCAAGCTTGAATCCTCAATACTCAATCTTCAATCCTCAATCCTCAATTCACAATCCTCAACACTCAATTCTCAATCGTCAATCCTCAATCCCCAATCCTCAATCTTCAATCCTCTATCCTCAATCCTCAAACCTCAATCCTCAATCCTCAACCTTCAATACCCAATACTCTATCTTCAATCCTCAATCCTCAATCCTCAGTCCTCAATCCTCAATCCTCAATCCTCAATCCTCAACCTTCAATCCTCAATACTCAATCTGCAATCTAAATCCTCATTCTTCAATCCTCAACACCCAATCCCCAATCCTCAATCTTCAATCCTCTATCCACAATCCTCAATCCTCAATCCTCAATCCTCAATCTTCAATACTCAATACTCTATCTTCAATCCTCAATCCTCAATCCTCAATCCTCAATCCTCAATCCTCAATCCTCAATCTTCAATCCTCAATCCTAATTCGTCACTCCATGAAGCCCAGTCCTCAATCTTCAATCCTCAATCCTCAGTCATCAATTCTCAATACTCAATCCTCAATCCTCAATCCTCAACCTTCAATCCTCAATACTCAACCTTCAATACTCAATCCTCAATCCTCAACCCTCAATCCTCAGTCCTGAAACATCAATTCCGAATCCTCAATCCTGAATTCTCAACCTTCAGCCCTCAGTCCTCAACAATCAGTTGTCAATCCTCAATCCTCAATAGAATATCCTCAATTCACAGCTTTCAATACTCAATCCCCATTCTTCAATCATCAAATCTCAATCCACAAACATCAATTCTCATCACTCAACCCTCAACACTCGGTCCTCAATCTTCAATCCTCAATCCTAAATCCTCAATCTTCAATCCTCAATACTAAATCGTCAATCCTCAATCCTCAATTCTCAATCCTCAATACTCAATCCTCAATCTTCAACCCTCAATTCCCAATCCTCAATCTTCAATCCTCAATCCTCAATCTTCAATCCTTAATCCTCAAACCTCCATCCCCAATCCTCAATCTTCAATCCTTAATACTCAATCTTCAATCCTCAATCCTCAATCCTCAATCCTCAATCCTCAATCCTCAATCCTCAATCTTCAATCCTCAATCCTAATTCGTCACTCCATGAAGCCCAGTCCTCAATCTTCAATCCTCAATCCTCAGTCATCAATTCTCAATCCTCAATCCTCAATCCTCAATCCTCAAACCTCAACCTTCAATCCTCAATACTCAACCTTCAATACTCAATCCTCAATCCTCAATCCTCAATCCTAAATCCCCAATCCTCAATCCCAAATCCTCAATCCTCAATCCTCAATCCTCAACCCTCAATCCTCAGTCCTGAAACATCAATTCCGAATCCTCAATCCTGAATCCTCAACCTTCAGCCCTCAGTCCTCAACAATCAGTTGTCAATCCTCAATCCTCAATAGAATATCCTCAATTCACAGCTTTCAATACTCAATCCCCATTATTCAATCATCAAATCTCAATCCACAAACATCAATTCTCATCACTCAACCCTCAACGCTCGGTCCTCAATCTTCAATCCTCAATCCTAAATCGTCAATCTTGAATCCTCAATACTCAATCTTCAATCCTCAATCCTCAATTCTCAATCCTGAATACTCAATCCTCAATCTTCAACCCTCAATTCCCAATCCTCAATCTTCAATCCTCTATCCTCAATCTTCAATCCTTAATCCTCAATCCTCCATCCCCAATCCTCAATCTTCAATCCTCAATCCTCAATCCTCAATTCTCAATCCTCAATCCTGAATCCTCAGACCTCAAACATCAATACTCAACCCTCAGTCCTCGTCCGCAATCCACAACCCTCAATCCTCAATCCTCAATCTTGAATCATCAATATTCAATCTTCAAACCTCAATCCTCAATCCTCTATCCTCAATCCTCAATCCTGAATGTTCAATCCTCAATACAGAATCCTCAATCTTCAATCCTCAATACTCAATCCTCAATCCTCAACCCTCAATCCTCAGTCCTCAAACCTCAATCCTGAATCCTCAATCCTGAATCCTCAACCTTCGGCCCTCAGTCCTCAACAATCAATTGTCAGTCCTCAATCCTCAATAGAATATCCTCAATTCACAGCTTTCAATACTCAATCCCCATTCTTCAATCATCAATCTCAATCCACAAACATCAATTCTCATCACTCAACCCTCAACACTCGGTCCTCAATCTTCAATCCTCAATCCTAAATCCTCAATCTTCAATCCTCAATACTAAATCGTCAATCCTCAATCCTCAATTCTCAATCCTCAATACACAATCCTCAATCTTCAGCCCTCAATTCCCAATCTTCAATCTTCAATCCTCAATCCTCAATCTTCAATCCTTAATCCTCTAACCTCCATCCCCAATCCTCAATCTTCAATTCTCAATACTCAATCTTCAATCCTCAATCCTCAATCCTCAATCCTCAATCCTCAATCCTCAATCCTCAATCTTCAATCCTCAATCCTAATTCGTCACTCCATGAAGCCCAGTCCTCAATCTTCAATCCTCAATCCTCAGTCATCAATTCTCAATCCTCAATCCTCAATCCTCAAACCTCAACCTTCAATCCTCAATACTCAACCTTCAATACTCAATCCTCAATCCTCAATCCTCAATCCTAAATCCCCAATCCTCAATCCCAAATCCTCAATCCTCAATCCTCAATCCTCAACCCTCAATCCTCAGTCCTGAAACATCAATTCCGAATCCTCAATCCTGAATCCTCAACCTTCAGCCCTCAGTCCTCAACAATCAGTTGTCAATCCTCAATCCTCAATAGAATATCCTCAATTCACAGCTTTCAATACTCAATCCCCATTATTCAATCATCAAATCTCAATCCACAAACATCAATTCTCATCACTCAACCCTCAACGCTCGGTCCTCAATCTTCAATCCTCAATCCTAAATCGTCAATCTTGAATCCTCAATACTCAATCTTCAATCCTCAATCCTCAATTCTCAATCCTGAATACTCAATCCTCAATCTTCAACCCTCAATTCCCAATCCTCAATCTTCAATCCTCTATCCTCAATCTTCAATCCTTAATCCTCAATCCTCCATCCCCAATCCTCAATCTTCAATCCTCAATCCTCAATCCTCAATTCTCAATCCTCAATCCTGAATCCTCAGACCTCAAACATCAATACTCAACCCTCAGTCCTCGTCCGCAATCCACAACCCTCAATCCTCAATCCTCAATCTTGAATCATCAATATTCAATCTTCAAACCTCAATCCTCAATCCTCTATCCTCAATCCTCAATCCTGAATGTTCAATCCTCAATACAGAATCCTCAATCTTCAATCCTCAATACTCAATCCTCAATCCTCAACCCTCAATCCTCAGTCCTCAAACCTCAATCCTGAATCCTCAATCCTGAATCCTCAACCTTCGGCCCTCAGTCCTCAACAATCAATTGTCAGTCCTCAATGCTCAATAGAATATACCCAATTCGCAGGTTTCAATACTCAATCCCCAATGTTCAATCTTCAAATCTCAATCCACAAACATCAATTCTCATCACTCAACGCTCAACACTCAGTACCCAATCCTCAATCTTCAATCCTCAATCCTCAATCCTCAATTCTCAATCCTCAATCCTCAGTCCTGAGTCCTCAGACCTCAATCCTCAACCCTCAGCCCTCAGCCCTGAAACCTCAATCCCGAATCCTCAATCCTGAATCCGCAAACCTCAGTCCTCAGCCCTCAACAATCAATTGTCAATCCTCAATCCTCAATAGAATATCCTCAATTCACAGTTTTCAATACTCAATCCCCATTCTTCAATCTTCAAACCTCAATCCACAAACATCAATTCTCATCACTCAACCCTCAACACTCAGTCCCCAATTCTCAATCTTCAATCCTCAATCTTCAACCCTCAATCCTCAATCCTCGATCCTCAATCCTCAATCCCTAATCTTCAATCCTCAATACTCAATCTTTAATCCTCAATCCTCAGTCCTCAGTCCTCAAACCTCAATTCTGAGTACTCAGTCCTGAATACTCAACCTTCAGCCCTCAGTCCTCAACAATCAGTTGCCAATCCTCAGTCCTCAATAGAATATTCTCAATTCACAGCTTTCAATACTCAATACTCAATCTGCATTCTTCAAATCTCTATCCACAAACATCAATTCTCATAACTCAACCCTCAACACTCAGTCCTCAATGTTCAGTCCTCAATCCTCAATTCTCAATATTCAATCCTCAATTCTGAATCTTCAATCCTAATTCCTCAATCCTCAATTCTCAATCCTCAATCCTCAATCTTCAATCCTCAGTCCCCAAACCTCAATCTTCAATCCTCAATCCTCAATCCTGAATCCTCAACCTTCAGCACTCAGTCTTCAACAATCAGTTGTCAATCCTCAATCCTCAATACAACATCACCAATGCATAGTTTTCAATACTCTATACTCAATCTGCAATCTTCAAATCTCTATCCACAAGCATCAATTCTCATAACTCAACCCTCAACACTCAGTCCTCAATGTTCAGTCCTCAATCCTCAATTCTCAATATTCAATCCTCAATTCTGATTCTTCAATCCTAATTCCTCAATCCTCAATTCTCAATCCTCAATCCTCAATCTTCAATCCTCAGTCCCCAAACCTCAATCTTCAATCCTCAACATTCAGCACTCAGTCTTCAACAATCAGTTGTCAGTCCTCAATCCACAATACAACATCACCAATGCACAGTTTTCAATACTCAATACTCAATCTGCAATCTTCAAATCTCTATCCACAAGCATCAATTCTCATCACTCAACCCTCAACCCTCCGTCCCCAATCCTCAATCTTCAATCCTCAATCCTCAATCCTCAATCCTCAATCCTCAATTTTCAATCCTCAATACTCAATCTTCAATCCTCAATCCTCAATCCTCAATCCTCAATCCTCAATCCTCAACCCTCAATCCTCAGCCCTGAAACCTCAATCCCGAATCCTCAATCCTGAATCCGCAAACCTCAGTCCTCAGTCCTCAACAATCAATTGTCAATCCTCAATCCTCAATAGAATATCCTCAATTCACAGTTTTCAATACTCAATCCCCATTCTTCAATCTTCAAACCTCAATCCACAAACATCAATTCTCATCACTCAACCCTCAACACTCAGTCCTCAATCTTCAATCCTCAATCCTCAATCCGCAAGCTTGAATCCTCAATACTCAATCTTCAATCCTCAATCCTCAATTCACAATCCTCAACACTCAATTCTCAATCGTCAATCCTCAATCCCCAATCCTCAATCTTCAATCCTCTATCCTCAATCCTCAAACCTCAATCCTCAATCCTCAACCTTCAATACCCAATACTCTATCTTCAATCCTCAATCCTCAATCCTCAGTCCTCAATCCTCAATCCTCAATCCTCAATCCTCAACCTTCAATCCTCAATACTCAATCTGCAATCTAAATCCTCATTCTTCAATCCTCAACACCCAATCCCCAATCCTCAATCTTCAATCCTCTATCCACAATCCTCAATCCTCAATCCTCAATCCTCAATCTTCAATACTCAATACTCTATCTTCAATCCTCAATCCTCAATCCTCAATCCTCAATCCTCAATCCTCAATCCTCAATCTTCAATCCTCAATCCTAATTCGTCACTCCATGAAGCCCAGTCCTCAATCTTCAATCCTCAATCCTCAGTCATCAATTCTCAATACTCAATCCTCAATCCTCAATCCTCAACCTTCAATCCTCAATACTCAACCTTCAATACTCAATCCTCAATCCTCAACCCTCAATCCTCAGTCCTGAAACATCAATTCCGAATCCTCAATCCTGAATTCTCAACCTTCAGCCCTCAGTCCTCAACAATCAGTTGTCAATCCTCAATCCTCAATAGAATATCCTCAATTCACAGCTTTCAATACTCAATCCCCATTCTTCAATCATCAAATCTCAATCCACAAACATCAATTCTCATCACTCAACCCTCAACACTCGGTCCTCAATCTTCAATCCTCAATCCTAAATCCTCAATCTTCAATCCTCAATACTAAATCGTCAATCCTCAATCCTCAATTCTCAATCCTCAATACTCAATCCTCAATCTTCAACCCTCAATTCCCAATCCTCAATCTTCAATCCTCAATCCTCAATCTTCAATCCTTAATCCTCAAACCTCCATCCCCAATCCTCAATCTACAATCCTTAATACTCAATCTTCAATCCTCAATCCTCAATCCTCAATCCTCAATCCTCAATCCTCAATCCTCAATCTTCAATCCTCAATCCTAATTCGTCACTCCATGAAGCCCAGTCCTCAATCTTCAATCCTCAATCCTCAGTCATCAATTCTCAATCCTCAATCCTCAATCCTCAAACCTCAACCTTCAATCCTCAATACTCAACCTTCAATACTCAATCCTCAATCCTCAATCCTCAATCCTAAATCCCCAATCCTCAATCCCAAATCCTCAATCCTCAATCCTCAATCCTCAACCCTCAATCCTCAGTCCTGAAACATCAATTCCGAATCCTCAATCCTGAATCCTCAACCTTCAGCCCTCAGTCCTCAACAATCAGTTGTCAATCCTCAATCCTCAATAGAATATCCTCAATTCACAGCTTTCAATACTCAATCCCCATTATTCAATCATCAAATCTCAATCCACAAACATCAATTCTCATCACTCAACCCTCAACGCTCGGTCCTCAATCTTCAATCCTCAATCCTAAATCGTCAATCTTGAATCCTCAATACTCAATCTTCAATCCTCAATCCTCAATTCTCAATCCTGAATACTCAATCCTCAATCTTCAACCCTCAATTCCCAATCCTCAATCTTCAATCCTCTATCCTCAATCTTCAATCCTTAATCCTCAATCCTCCATCCCCAATCCTCAATCTTCAATCCTCAATCCTCAATCCTCAATTCTCAATCCTCAATCCTGAATCCTCAGACCTCAAACATCAATACTCAACCCTCAGTCCTCGTCCGCAATCCACAACCCTCAATCCTCAATCCTCAATCTTGAATCATCAATATTCAATCTTCAAACCTCAATCCTCAATCCTCTATCCTCAATCCTCAATCCTGAATGTTCAATCCTCAATACAGAATCCTCAATCTTCAATCCTCAATACTCAATCCTCAATCCTCAACCCTCAATCCTCAGTCCTCAAACCTCAATCCTGAATCCTCAATCCTGAATCCTCAACCTTCGGCCCTCAGTCCTCAACAATCAATTGTCAGTCCTCAATCCTCAATAGAATATCCTCAATTCACAGCTTTCAATACTCAATCCCCATTCTTCAATCATCAATCTCAATCCACAAACATCAATTCTCATCACTCAACCCTCAACACTCGGTCCTCAATCTTCAATCCTCAATCCTAAATCCTCAATCTTCAATCCTCAATACTAAATCGTCAATCCTCAATCCTCAATTCTCAATCCTCAATACACAATCCTCAATCTTCAGCCCTCAATTCCCAATCTTCAATTTTCAATCCTCAATCCTCAATCTTCAATCCTTAATCCTCTAACCTCCATCCCCAATCCTCAATCTTCAATCCTCAATACTCAATCTTCAATCCTCAATCCTCAATCCTCAATCCTCAATCCTCAATCCTCAATCCTCAATCTTCAATCCTCAATCCTAATTCGTCACTCCATGAAGCCCAGTCCTCAATCTTCAATCCTCAATCCTCAGTCATCAATTCTCAATCCTCAATCCTCAATCCTCAAACCTCAACCTTCAATCCTCAATACTCAACCTTCAATACTCAATCCTCAATCCTCAATCCTCAATCCTAAATCCCCAATCCTCAATCCCAAATCCTCAATCCTCAATCCTCAATCCTCAACCCTCAATCCTCAGTCCTGAAACATCAATTCCGAATCCTCAATCCTGAATCCTCAACCTTCAGCCCTCAGTCCTCAACAATCAGTTGTCAATCCTCAATCCTCAATAGAATATCCTCAATTCACAGCTTTCAATACTCAATCCCCATTATTCAATCATCAAATCTCAATCCACAAACATCAATTCTCATCACTCAACCCTCAACGCTCGGTCCTCAATCTTCAATCCTCAATCCTAAATCGTCAATCTTGAATCCTCAATACACAATCTTCAATCCTCAATCCTCAATTCTCAATCCTGAATACTCAATCCTCAATCTTCAACCCTCAATTCCCAATCCTCAATCTTCAATCCTCTATCCTCAATCTTCAATCCTTAATCCTCAATCCTCCATCCCCAATCCTCAATCTTCAATCCTCAATCCTCAATCCTCAATTCTCAATCCTCAATCCTGAATCCTCAGTCCTCAAACATCAATACTCAACCCTCAGTCCTCGTCCGCAATCCACAACCCTCAATCCTCAATCCTCAATCTTGAATCATCAATATTCAATCTTCAAACCTCAATCCTCAATCCTCTATCCTCAATCCTCAATCCTGAATGTTCAATCCTCAATACAGAATCCTCAATCTTCAATCCTCAATACTCAATCCTCAATCCTCAACCCTCAATCCTCAGTCCTCAAACCTCAATCCTGAATCCTCAATCCTGAATCCTCAACCTTCGGCCCTCAGTCCTCAACAATCAATTGTCAGTCCTCAATGCTCAATAGAATATACCCAATTCGCAGGTTTCAATACTCAATCCCCAATGTTCAATCTTCAAATCTCAATCCACAAACATCAATTCTCATCACTCAACGCTCAACACTCAGTACCCAATCCTCAATCTTCAATCCTCAATCCTCAATCCTCAATTCTCAATCCTCAATCCTCAGTCCTGAGTCCTCAGACCTCAATCCTCAACCCTCAGCCCTCAGCCCTGAAACCTCAATCCCGAATCCTCAATCCTGAATCCGCAAACCTCAGTCCTCAGCCCTCAACAATCAATTGTCAATCCTCAATCCTCAATAGAATATCCTCAATTCACAGTTTTCAATACTCAATCCCCATTCTTCAATCTTCAAACCTCAATCCACAAACATCAATTCTCATCACTCAACCCTCAACACTCAGTCCCCAATTCTCAATCTTCAATCCTCAATCTTCAACCCTCAATCCTCAATCCTCGATCCTCAATCCTCAATCCCTAATCTTCAATCCTCAATACTCAATCTTTAATCCTCAATCCTCAGTCCTCAGTCCTCAAACCTCAATTCTGAGTACTCAGTCCTGAATACTCAACCTTCAGCCCTCAGTCCTCAACAATCAGTTGCCAATCCTCAGTCCTCAATAGAATATTCTCAATTCACAGCTTTCAATACTCAATACTCAATCTGCATTCTTCAAATCTCTATCCACAAACATCAATTCTCATAACTCAACCCTCAACACTCAGTCCTCAATGTTCAGTCCTCAATCCTCAATTCTCAATATTCAATCCTCAATTCTGAATCTTCAATCCTAATTCCTCAATCCTCAATTCTCAATCCTCAATCCTCAATCTTCAATCCTCAGTCCCCAAACCTCAATCTTCAATCCTCAATCCTCAATCCTGAATCCTCAACCTTCAGCACTCAGTCTTCAACAATCAGTTGTCAATCCTCAATCCTCAATACAACATCACCAATGCATAGTTTTCAATACTCTATACTCAATCTGCAATCTTCAAATCTCTATCCACAAGCATCAATTCTCATCACTCAACCCTCAACCCTCCGTCCCCAATCCTCAATCTTCAATTCTCAATCCTCAATCCTCAATCCTCAATCCTCAATTTTCAATTCTCAATACTCAATCTTCAATCCTCAATCCTCAATCCTCAACCCTCAATCCTCAGTCCTGAAACCTCAATCCCGAGTCCTCAATCCTGAATCCGCAAACTTCAGTCCTCAGACCTCAACAATCAATTGTCAATCCTCAATCCTCAATAGAATATCCTCAATTCACAGTTTTCAATACTCAATCCCCATTCTTCAATCTTCAAATCTCAATCCACAAACATCAATTCTCATCACTCAACCCTCAACACTCAGTCCACGGTCTTCAATCCTCAATCCTCAAACCTCAATCTTGAATCCTCAATACTCAATCTTCAATCCTGAATCCTCAACTCTCAATCCTCAACACTCAATCCTCAATCGTCAATCCTCAATCCCCAATCCTCAATCTTCTATCCTCTATCCTCAATCCTCAATCGTCAATCCTCAATCCTCAATCTTCAATACTCAATACTCAATCTTCAATCCTCAATCCTCAATCCTGAGTCCTCAGTCCTCAATCCTCAATCCTCAATCCTCAATCTTCTATCCTCAATACTCAATCCGCAATCCTCAATCCTCAATCCTCAATCCTCAATAATAATTCGTCACTCCTTGAAGCCCAGTCCTCAATCTTCAATCCTCAATCCTCAATCCTCAATTCTCAATCCTCAATACTCAATCCTCAATCCTCAACCTTCAATCGTCAATACTCAACCTTCAATACTCAATCCTCAATCCTCAATCCTCAAACCTAATTCGTCACTCCTCGAAACCCAGTCCTCAATCTTCAATCCTCAATCCTCAATCCGCAATCTTGAATCCTCAATACTCAATCTTCAATCCTCAATCCTCAATTCACAATCCTCAACAATCAATCCTCAATCGTCAATCCTCAATCCCCAATCCTCAATCTTCAATCCTCTATCCTCAATCCTCAATCCTCAATCCTCAATCCTCAACCTTCAATACCCAATACTCTATCTTCAATCCTCAATCCTCAATCCTCAGTCCTCAATCCTCAATCCTCAATCCTCAATCCTCAATCTTCAATCCTCAATACTCAATCTGCAATCCTCAATCCTCATTCTTCAATCCTCAACACCCAATCCCCAATCCTCAATCTTCAATCCTCTATCCACAATCCTCAATCCTCAATCTTCAATACTCAATACTCTATCTTCAATCCTCAATCCTCAATCCTCAATCCTCTATCTTCTATACTCAATACTCAATCCGCAATCCTCAATCCTAATTCGTCACTCCATGAATCCCAGTCCTCAATCTTCAATCCTCAATCCTCAGTCATCAACTCTCAATCTTCAACCCTCAATCCTCAATCCTCAACCTTCAATCCTCAATACTCAACCTTCAATACTCAATCCTCAATCCTCAATCCTCAATCCTCAATCCCCAATCCTCAATCCCAAATCCTCAATCCTCAATCCTCAATCCTCAACCCTCAATCCTCAGTCCTGAAACATCAATTCCGAATCCTCAATCCTGAATCCTCAACCTTCAGCCCTCAGTCCTCAACAATCAGTTGTCAATCCTCAATCCTCAATAGAATATCCTCAATTCACAGTTTTCAATACTCAATCCCCATTCTTCAATCTTCAAATCTCAATCCACAAACATCAATTCTCATCACTCAACCCTCAACACTCAGTCCACGGTCTTCAATCCTCAATCCTCAATCCTCAGTCTTGAATCCTCAATACTCAATCTTCAAACCTCAATCCTCAATTCTCAATCCTCAATACTCAATCCTCAATCGTCAATCCTCAATTCCCAATCGTCAATCTTCAATCCTCAATCCTCAATCTTCAATACTTAATCCTCAATCCTCCATCCCCAATCCTCAATCTTCAATCCTCAATACTCAATCTTCAATCTTCAATCCTCAATCCTCAATCCTCAATCCTCATACCTCAATCATCAATCTTCAATCCTCAATACTCAATCTGCAACACTCAATCTTCAATCCCCAATCCTCAATCCTCATTATTCAATCCTCAACACCCAATCCTCAATCTTCAATCCTCAGTCCTCAATCCTCAATTCTCAATCCTCAGTCCTCAATCCTCAGACCTCAAGCATCAATACTCAACCCTCAGTCCTCGTCCGCAATCCACAACCCTCAATCCTCAATCCTCAATCTTCAATCATCAATATTCAATCTTCAATCCTCAATCCTCAATCCTCAATTCTCAATCCGCAATACTCAATCCTCAATCGTCAATCCTCAATCCTGAATCCTCAACATTCAATCCTCAATACTCAATCTTCAACACTCAATCCTCAATCCTCAATCCTCAATTCTCAATCCTCAATCCTCAATCTTCAATCCTTAATCCTCAATCCTCAATCCCCAATCCTCAATCTTCAATACTCAATCTTCAATCCTCAATTCTCAATCCTCAGTCCTCAATCCTCAATCCTCATTCTTCAATACTCAACACCCAATCCTCTATCTTCAATCCTCAATCCTCAGTCCTCAATTCTCAATCCTCAGTCCTCAATCCTCAGACCTCAAGCATCAATACTCAACCCTCAGTCCTCGTCCGCAATCCACAACCCTCTATCCTCAATCCTCAATCCTCAATCCTCAATCCTCAATCTTCAATCCTCAATACTCAATCCTCAATCCTCAATTCTCAATCCGCAATACTCAATCCTCAATCGTCACTCCTCAACACCCAATCCTCAATCTTCAATCCTCAAACCTCAGTCCTCAGTCCTCAAACCTCAATCCTGAATCCTCAATCCTCAACCTTCAATCCTCAATACTAAACCTTCAATACTCAATCCTCAATCCTCAACCCTCAATCCTCAGTCCTGAAACATCAATTCCGAATCCTCAATCCTGAATCCTCAACCTTCAGCCCTCAGTCCTCAACAATCAGTTGTCAATCCTCAATCCTCAATAGAATATCCTCAATTCACAGCTTTCAATACTCAATCCCCATTCTTCAATCATCAATCTCAATCCACAAACATCAATTCTCATCACTCAACCCTCAACACTCGGTCCTCAATCTTCAATCCTCAATCCTAAATCCTCAATCTTCAATCCTCAATACTAAATCGTCAATCCTCAATCCTCAATTCTCAATCCTCAATACTCAATCCTCAATCTTCAACCCTCAATTCCCAATCTTCAATCTTCAATCCTCAATCCTCAATCTTCAATCCTTAATCCTCTAACCTCCATCCCCAATCTTCAATCTTCAATCCTCAATACTCAATCTTCAATCCTCAATCCTCAATCCTCAATCCTCAATCCTCAATCCTCAATCCTCAATCTTCAATCCTCAATCCTAATTCGTCACTCCATGAAGCCCAGTCCTCAATCTTCAATCCTCAATCCTCAATCATCAATTCTCAATCCTCAATCCTCAATCCTCAATCCTTAACCTTCAATCCTCAATACTCAACCTTCAATACTCAATCCTCAATCCTCAATCCTCAATCCTAAATCCCCAATCCTCAATCCCAAATCCTCAATCCTCAATCCTCAATCCTCAACCCTCAATCCTCAGTCCTGAAACATCAATTCCGAATCCTCAATCCTGAATCCTCAACCTTCAGCCCTCAGTCCTCAACAATCAGTTGTCAATCCTCAATCCTCAATAGAATATCCTCAATTCACAGCTTTCAATACTCAATCCCCATTATTCAATCATCAAATCTCAATCCACAAACATCAATTCTCATCACTCAACCCTCAACGCTCGGTCCTCAATCTTCAATCCTCAATCCTAAATCCTCAATCTTGAATCCTCAATACTCAATCTTCAATCCTCAATCCTCAATTCTCAATCCTCAATACTCAATCCTCAATCTTCAACCCTCAATTCCCAATCCTCAATCTTCAATCCTCTATCCTCAATCTTCAATCCTTAATCCTCAATCCTCCATCCCCAATCCTCAATCTTCAATCCTTTATCCTCAATCCTCAACCCTCAATCCTCAATCCTCAATCTTCAATACTCAATACTCAATCTTCAATCCTCAATCCTCAATCCTCAGTCCTCAATCCTCAATCCTCAATCCTCAATCCTCAATCTTCTATCGTCAATACTCAATCTGCAATCCTCAATCCTCAATCCTCAATCCTCAATCCTAATTCGTCACTCCTCGAAACCCAGTCCTCAATCTTCAATCCTCAATCCTCAATCCTCAATTCTCAATCCTCAATCCTCAATCCTCAATTTTCAATCCTCAATACTCAATCTTCAATACTCAATCCTCAATCCTCAATCCTCAATCCTCAATCCTCAATCCTCAATCCTCAATCCCAAATCCTCAATCCTCAATCCTCAACCCTCAACCCTCATTCCTCAGTCCTGAAACATCAATACCGAAACTTCAATACTGAATCCTCAATCTTCAGACCTCAGTCCTCAACAATCAATTGTCAATCCTCAATCCTCAATAGAATATCCTCAATTCACAGTTTTCAGTACTCAATCCCCATTCTTCGATCTTCAAATCTCAATCCACAAACATCAATTATCATCACTCAACTCTCAACACTCAGTCCTCAATCTTCAATCGTCAATCCTAAATCCGCAATCTTCAATCCTCAATACTCAATATTCAATCCTCAACCCTCAATCCTCAATCCTCAATGCTCAATCCTCAATCGTCAATCCTCAATTCCCAATCCTCAATCTTGGTCCTCAATCCTCAATATTCAATCCTGAATCGTCAATCCTCAATCCTCAATCCTCAATCTTCAGTCCTCAATACTCAATCTTCAATCCTCAATCCTCAATCCTCAATCCTCAATCCTCAATCCTCAATCTTCAATCCTTAATCCTCAATCCTCAATCCCCAATCCTCAATCTTCAATACTCAATCTTCAATCCTCAATCCTCAATCCTCAGTCCTCAATCCTCAATCCTCATTCTTCAATACTCAACACCCAATCCTCTATCTTCAATCCTCAATCCTCAGTCCTCAATTCTCAATCCTCAGTCCTCAATCCTCAGACCTCAAGCATCAATACTCAACCCTCAGTCCTCGTCCGCAATCCACAACCCTCAATCCTCAATCCTCAATCCTCAATCCTCAATCTTCAATCGTCAATACTCAATCCTCAATCCTCAATTCTCAATCCGCAATACTCAATCCTCAATCGTCACTCCTCAACACCCAATCCTCAATCTTCAATCCTCAACCCTCAGTCCTCAGTCCTCAAACCTCAATCCTGAATCCTCAATCCTGAAATCTCAATCTTCAGCCCTCAGTCCTCAACAATCAATAGTCAGCCCTCAATCCTCAATAGAATATACACAATTCGCAGTTTTCAATACTCAATCCCCAATCTTCAATCTTCAAATCTCAATCCACAAACATCAATACTCATCACTCAACGCTCAACACTCAGTCCCCAATCATCAATCTTCAATCCTCAATACTCAATCCTCGATCCTCAATCCTCAACCTTCAATCCTCAATACTCAATCTTCAATCCTCAATCCTCAATACTCAATCCTCAATCCTCAATCCTCAATCCTCAATCCTCAATCTTCAATCCTCAATACTCAATACCCAATCCTCAATCTTCAATCCTCAATACTCAATCCTCAATACTCAATCCTCAATCCTCAACCCTCAATCCTCAGTCCTCAAACCTCAATCCTGAATCCTCAATCCTGAATCCTCAATCTTCAGCCCTCTGTCCTCAAAAATCAGTTTTCAGTCCTCAATCCTCAATAGAATATCACCAATTCACAGTTTTCGATCCTCAATACTCAATCTGCAATCTTCAAATCTCTATCCACAAACATCAATTCTCATCACTCAACCCTCAACACTCAGTCCCCAATCCTCAATATTCAATCCTCAATACTCAATCCTCAATTCTCAATCCTCAATCCTCAGTCCTGAGTCCTCAGACCTCAATCCTCAACCCTCAGCCCTCATCCTCAATCCTCAATCCTCGATCCTCAATCCTCAATCCTTAATCTTCAATCCTCAATACTCAATCTTTAATCCTCAATCCTCAGTCATCAAACCTCAATTCTGAGTACTCAGTCCTGAATACTCAACCTTCAGCCCTCAGTCCTCAACAATCAGTTGCCAATCCTCAGTCCTCAATAGAATATCCTCAATTCACAGCTTTCAATACTCAATACTCAATCTGCATTCTTCAAATCTCTATCCACAAACATCAATTCTCATAACTCAACCCTCAACACTCAGTCCTCAATGTTCAGTCCTCAATCCTCAATTCTCAATATTCAATCCTCAATTCTGAATCTTCAATCCTAATTCCTCAATCCTCAATTCTCAATCCTCAATCCTCAATCTTCAATCCTCAGTCCCCAAACCTCAATCTTCAATCCTCAATCCTCAATCCTGAATCATCAACCTTCAGCACTCAGTCTTCAACAATCAGTTGTCAATCCTCAATCCTCAATACAACATCACCAATGCACAGTTTTCAATACTCAATACGCAATCTGCAATCTTCAAATCTCTATCCACAAGCATCAATTCTCATCACTCATCCCTCAACCCTCCGTCCCCAATCCTCAATCTTCAATCCTCAATCCTCAATCCTCAATCCTCAATCCTGAATTTTCAATCCTCAATACTCAATCTTCAATCCTCAATCCTCAATCCTCAATCCTCAATCCTCAATCCTCAATCCTCAACCCTCAATCCTCAGCCCTGAAACCTCAATCCCGAATCCTCAATCCTGAATCCGCAAACCTCAGTCCTCAGTCCTCAACAATCAATTGTCAATCCTCAATCCTCAATAGAATATCCTCAATTCACAGTTTTCAATACTCAATCCCCATTCTTCAATCTTCAAATCTCAATCAACAAACATCAATTCTCATCACTCAACCCTCAACACTCAGTCCACAATCTTCAATCCTCAATCCTCAATCCTCAATCTTGAATCCTCAATACTCAATCTTCAATCCTCAATCCTCAATTCTCAATACTCAACACTCAATTCTCAATCGTCAATCCTCAATCCCCAATCCTCAATCTTCAATCCTTTATCCTCAATCCTCAACCCTCAATCCTCAATCCTCAATCTTCAATACTCAATACTCAATCTTCAATCCTCAATCCTCAATCCTCAGTCCTCAATCCTCAATCCTCAATCCTCAATCCTCAATCTTCTATCCTCAATACTCAATCTGCAATCCTCAATCCTCAATCCTCAATCCTCAATCCTCAATCCTAATTCGTCACTCCTCGAAACCCAGTCCTCAATCTTCAATCCTCAATCCTCAATCCTCAATTCTCAATCCTCAATCCTCAATCCTCAATTTTCAATCCTCAATACTCAATCTTCAATACTCAATCCTCAATCCTCAATCCTCAATCCTCAATCCTCAATCCTCAATCCTCAATCCCAAATCCTCAATCCTCAATCCTCAACCCTCAACCCTCATTCCTCAGTCCTGAAACATCAATACCGAAACTACAATACTGAATCCTCAACCTTCAGACCTCAGTCCTCAACAATCAATTGTCAATCCTCAATCCTCAATAGAATATCCTCAATTCACAGTTTTCTGTACTCAATCCCCATTCTTCAATCTTCAAATCTCAATCCACAAACATCAATTCTCATCACTCAACCCTCAACACTCAGTCCACGGTCTTCAATCCTCAATCCTCAAACCTCAATCTTGAATCCTCAATACTCAATCTTCAATCCTGAATCCTCAACTCTCAATCCTCAACACTCAATCCTCAATCGTCAATCCTCAATCCCCAATCCTCAATCTTCTATCCTCTATCCTCAATCCTCAATCGTCAATCCTCAATCCTCAATCTTCAATACTCAATACTCAATCTTCAATCCTCAATCCTCAATCCTGAGTCCTCAGTCCTCAATCCTCAATCCTCAATCCTCAATCTTCTATCCTCAATACTCAATCCGCAATCCTCAATCCTCAATCCTCAATCCTCAATAATAATTCGTCACTCCTTGAAGCCCAGTCCTCAATCTTCAATCCTCAATCCTCAATCCTCAATTCTCAATCCTCAATACTCAATCCTCAATCCTCAACCTTCAATCGTCAATACTCAACCTTCAATACTCAATCCTCAATCCTCAATCCTCAAACCTAATTCGTCACTCCTCGAAACCCAGTCCTCAATCTTCAATCCTCAATCCTCAATCCGCAATCTTGAATCCTCAATACTCAATCTTCAATCCTCAATCCTCAATTCACAATCCTCAACAATCAATCCTCAATCGTCAATCCTCAATCCCCAATCCTCAATCTTCAATCCTCTATCCTCAATCCTCAATCCTCAATCCTCAATCCTCAACCTTCAATACCCAATACTCTATCTTCAATCCTCAATCCTCAATCCTCAGTCCTCAATCCTCAATCCTCAATCCTCAATCCTCAATCTTCAATCCTCAATACTCAATCTGCAATCCTCAATCCTCATTCTTCAATCCTCAACACCCAATCCCCAATCCTCAATCTTCAATCCTCTATCCACAATCCTCAATCCTCAATCTTCAATACTCAATACTCTATCTTCAATCCTCAATCCTCAATCCTCAATCCTCTATCTTCTATACTCAATACTCAATCCGCAATCCTCAATCCGAATTCGTCACTCCATGAATCCCAGTCCTCAATCTTCAATCCTCAATCCTCAGTCATCAACTCTCAATCTTCAACCCTCAATCCTCAATCCTCAACCTTCAATCCTCAATACTCAACCTTCAATACTCAATCCTCAATCCTCAATCCTCAATCCTCAATCCCCAATCCTCAATCCCAAATCCTCAATCCTCAATCCTCAATCCTCAACCCTCAATCCTCAGTCCTGAAACATCAATTCCGAATCCTCAATCCTGAATCCTCAACCTTCAGCCCTCAGTCCTCAACAATCAGTTGTCAATCCTCAATCCTCAATAGAATATCCTCAATTCACAGTTTTCAATACTCAATCCCCATTCTTCAATCTTCAAATCTCAATCCACAAACATCAATTCTCATCACTCAACCCTCAACACTCAGTCCACGGTCTTCAATCCTCAATCCTCAATCCTCAGTCTTGAATCCTCAATACTCAATCTTCAAACCTCAATCCTCAATTCTCAATCCTCAATACTCAATCCTCAATCGTCAATCCTCAATTCCCAATCGTCAATCTTCAATCCTCAATCCTCAATCTTCAATACTTAATCCTCAATCCTCCATCCCCAATCCTCAATCTTCAATCCTCAATACTCAATCTTCAATCTTCAATCCTCAATCCTCAATCCTCAATCCTCATACCTCAATCATCAATCTTCAATCCTCAATACTCAATCTGCAACACTCAATCTTCAATCCCCAATCCTCAATCCTCATTATTCAATCCTCAACACCCAATCCTCAATCTTCAATCCTCAGTCCTCAATCCTCAATTCTCAATCCTCAGTCCTCAATCCTCAGACCTCAAGCATCAATACTCAACCCTCAGTCCTCGTCCGCAATCCACAACCCTCAATCCTCAATCCTCAATCTTCAATCATCAATATTCAATCTTCAA
Source organism: Calliopsis andreniformis (assembly GCF_051401765.1). Taxonomy (NCBI): domain Eukaryota; kingdom Metazoa; phylum Arthropoda; class Insecta; order Hymenoptera; family Andrenidae; genus Calliopsis; species Calliopsis andreniformis. The sequence goes on along the minus strand of NW_027480638.1, from coordinate 206,982 downwards.
TCCTCAATCCTCAATCCTCAATTCTCAATCCGCAATACTCAATCCTCAATCGTCAATCCTCAATCCTGAATCCTCAACATTCAATCCTCAATACTCAATCTTCAACACTCAATCCTCAATCCTCAATCCTCAATTCTCAATCCTCAATCCTCAATCTTCAATCCTTAATCCTCAATCCTCAATCCCCAATCCTCAATCTTCAATACTCAATCTTCAATCCTCAATCCTCAATCCTCAGTCCTCAATCCTCAATCCTCATTCTTCAATACTCAACACCCAATCCTCTATCTTCAATCCTCAATCCTCAGTCCTCAATTCTCAATCCTCAGTCCTCAATCCTCAGACCTCAAGCATCAATACTCAACCCTCAGTCCTCGTCCGCAATCCACAACCCTCTATCCTCAATCCTCAATCCTCAATCCTCAATCCTCAATCTTCAATCCTCAATACTCAATCCTCAATCCTCAATTCTCAATCCGCAATACTCAATCCTCAATCGTCACTCCTCAACACCCAATCCTCAATCTTCAATCCTCAAACCTCAGTCCTCAGTCCTCAAACCTCAATCCTGAATCCTCAATCCTCAACCTTCAATCCTCAATACTAAACCTTCAATACTCAATCCTCAATCCTCAACCCTCAATCCTCAGTCCTGAAACATCAATTCCGAATCCTCAATCCTGAATCCTCAACCTTCAGCCCTCAGTCCTCAACAATCAGTTGTCAATCCTCAATCCTCAATAGAATATCCTCAATTCACAGCTTTCAATACTCAATCCCCATTCTTCAATCATCAATCTCAATCCACAAACATCAATTCTCATCACTCAACCCTCAACACTCGGTCCTCAATCTTCAATCCTCAATCCTAAATCCTCAATCTTCAATCCTCAATACTAAATCGTCAATCCTCAATCCTCAATTCTCAATCCTCAATACTCAATCCTCAATCTTCAACCCTCAATTCCCAATCTTCAATCTTCAATCCTCAATCCTCAATCTTCAATCCTTAATCCTCTAACCTCCATCCCCAATCTTCAATCTTCAATCCTCAATACTCAATCTTCAATCCTCAATCCTCAATCCTCAATCCTCAATCCTCAATCCTCAATCCTCAATCTTCAATCCTCAATCCTAATTCGTCACTCCATGAAGCCCAGTCCTCAATCTTCAATCCTCAATCCTCAATCATCAATTCTCAATCCTCAATCCTCAATCCTCAATCCTTAACCTTCAATCCTCAATACTCAACCTTCAATACTCAATCCTCAATCCTCAATCCTCAATCCTAAATCCCCAATCCTCAATCCCAAATCCTCAATCCTCAATCCTCAATCCTCAACCCTCAATCCTCAGTCCTGAAACATCAATTCCGAATCCTCAATCCTGAATCCTCAACCTTCAGCCCTCAGTCCTCAACAATCAGTTGTCAATCCTCAATCCTCAATAGAATATCCTCAATTCACAGCTTTCAATACTCAATCCCCATTATTCAATCATCAAATCTCAATCCACAAACATCAATTCTCATCACTCAACCCTCAACGCTCGGTCCTCAATCTTCAATCCTCAATCCTAAATCCTCAATCTTGAATCCTCAATACTCAATCTTCAATCCTCAATCCTCAATTCTCAATCCTCAATACTCAATCCTCAATCTTCAACCCTCAATTCCCAATCCTCAATCTTCAATCCTCTATCCTCAATCTTCAATCCTTAATCCTCAATCCTCCATCCCCAATCCTCAATCTTCAATCCTTTATCCTCAATCCTCAACCCTCAATCCTCAATCCTCAATCTTCAATACTCAATACTCAATCTTCAATCCTCAATCCTCAATCCTCAGTCCTCAATCCTCAATCCTCAATCCTCAATCCTCAATCTTCTATCGTCAATACTCAATCTGCAATCCTCAATCCTCAATCCTCAATCCTCAATCCTAATTCGTCACTCCTCGAAACCCAGTCCTCAATCTTCAATCCTCAATCCTCAATCCTCAATTCTCAATCCTCAATCCTCAATCCTCAATTTTCAATCCTCAATACTCAATCTTCAATACTCAATCCTCAATCCTCAATCCTCAATCCTCAATCCTCAATCCTCAATCCTCAATCCCAAATCCTCAATCCTCAATCCTCAACCCTCAACCCTCATTCCTCAGTCCTGAAACATCAATACCGAAACTTCAATACTGAATCCTCAATCTTCAGACCTCAGTCCTCAACAATCAATTGTCAATCCTCAATCCTCAATAGAATATCCTCAATTCACAGTTTTCAGTACTCAATCCCCATTCTTCGATCTTCAAATCTCAATCCACAAACATCAATTATCATCACTCAACTCTCAACACTCAGTCCTCAATCTTCAATCGTCAATCCTAAATCCGCAATCTTCAATCCTCAATACTCAATATTCAATCCTCAACCCTCAATCCTCAATCCTCAATGCTCAATCCTCAATCGTCAATCCTCAATTCCCAATCCTCAATCTTGGTCCTCAATCCTCAATATTCAATCCTGAATCGTCAATCCTCAATCCTCAATCCTCAATCTTCAGTCCTCAATACTCAATCTTCAATCCTCAATCCTCAATCCTCAATCCTCAATCCTCAATCCTCAATCTTCAATCCTTAATCCTCAATCCTCAATCCCCAATCCTCAATCTTCAATACTCAATCTTCAATCCTCAATCCTCAATCCTCAGTCCTCAATCCTCAATCCTCATTCTTCAATACTCAACACCCAATCCTCTATCTTCAATCCTCAATCCTCAGTCCTCAATTCTCAATCCTCAGTCCTCAATCCTCAGACCTCAAGCATCAATACTCAACCCTCAGTCCTCGTCCGCAATCCACAACCCTCAATCCTCAATCCTCAATCCTCAATCCTCAATCTTCAATCGTCAATACTCAATCCTCAATCCTCAATTCTCAATCCGCAATACTCAATCCTCAATCGTCACTCCTCAACACCCAATCCTCAATCTTCAATCCTCAACCCTCAGTCCTCAGTCCTCAAACCTCAATCCTGAATCCTCAATCCTGAAATCTCAATCTTCAGCCCTCAGTCCTCAACAATCAATAGTCAGCCCTCAATCCTCAATAGAATATACACAATTCGCAGTTTTCAATACTCAATCCCCAATCTTCAATCTTCAAATCTCAATCCACAAACATCAATACTCATCACTCAACGCTCAACACTCAGTCCCCAATCATCAATCTTCAATCCTCAATACTCAATCCTCGATCCTCAATCCTCAACCTTCAATCCTCAATACTCAATCTTCAATCCTCAATCCTCAATACTCAATCCTCAATCCTCAATCCTCAATCCTCAATCTTCAATCTTCAATCCTCAATACTCAATACCCAATCCTCAATCTTCAATCCTCAATACTCAATCCTCAATACTCAATCCTCAATCCTCAACCCTCAATCCTCAGTCCTCAAACCTCAATCCTGAATCCTCAATCCTGAATCCTCAATCTTCAGCCCTCTGTCCTCAAAAATCAGTTTTCAGTCCTCAATCCTCAATAGAATATCACCAATTCACAGTTTTCGATCCTCAATACTCAATCTGCAATCTTCAAATCTCTATCCACAAACATCAATTCTCATCACTCAACCCTCAACACTCAGTCCCCAATCCTCAATATTCAATCCTCAATACTCAATCCTCAATTCTCAATCCTCAATCCTCAGTCCTGAGTCCTCAGACCTCAATCCTCAACCCTCAGCCCTCATCCTCAATCCTCAATCCTCGATCCTCAATCCTCAATCCTTAATCTTCAATCCTCAATACTCAATCTTTAATCCTCAATCCTCAGTCATCAAACCTCAATTCTGAGTACTCAGTCCTGAATACTCAACCTTCAGCCCTCAGTCCTCAACAATCAGTTGCCAATCCTCAGTCCTCAATAGAATATCCTCAATTCACAGCTTTCAATACTCAATACTCAATCTGCATTCTTCAAATCTCTATCCACAAACATCAATTCTCATAACTCAACCCTCAACACTCAGTCCTCAATGTTCAGTCCTCAATCCTCAATTCTCAATATTCAATCCTCAATTCTGAATCTTCAATCCTAATTCCTCAATCCTCAATTCTCAATCCTCAATCCTCAATCTTCAATCCTCAGTCCCCAAACCTCAATCTTCAATCCTCAATCCTCAATCCTGAATCATCAACCTTCAGCACTCAGTCTTCAACAATCAGTTGTCAATCCTCAATCCTCAATACAACATCACCAATGCACAGTTTTCAATACTCAATACGCAATCTGCAATCTTCAAATCTCTATCCACAAGCATCAATTCTCATCACTCATCCCTCAACCCTCCGTCCCCAATCCTCAATCTTCAATCCTCAATCCTCAATCCTCAATCCTCAATCCTGAATTTTCAATCCTCAATACTCAATCTTCAATCCTCAATCCTCAATCCTCAATCCTCAATCCTCAATCCTCAATCCTCAACCCTCAATCCTCAGCCCTGAAACCTCAATCCCGAATCCTCAATCCTGAATCCGCAAACCTCAGTCCTCAGTCCTCAACAATCAATTGTCAATCCTCAATCCTCAATAGAATATCCTCAATTCACAGTTTTCAATACTCAATCCCCATTCTTCAATCTTCAAATCTCAATCAACAAACATCAATTCTCATCACTCAACCCTCAACACTCAGTCCACAATCTTCAATCCTCAATCCTCAATCCTCAATCTTGAATCCTCAATACTCAATCTTCAATCCTCAATCCTCAATTCTCAATACTCAACACTCAATTCTCAATCGTCAATCCTCAATCCCCAATCCTCAATCTTCAATCCTTTATCCTCAATCCTCAACCCTCAATCCTCAATCCTCAATCTTCAATACTCAATACTCAATCTTCAATCCTCAATCCTCAATCCTCAGTCCTCAATCCTCAATCCTCAATCCTCAATCCTCAATCTTCTATCCTCAATACTCAATCTGCAATCCTCAATCCTCAATCCTCAATCCTCAATCCTCAATCCTAATTCGTCACTCCTCGAAACCCAGTCCTCAATCTTCAATCCTCAATCCTCAATCCTCAATTCTCAATCCTCAATCCTCAATCCTCAATTTTCAATCCTCAATACTCAATCTTCAATACTCAATCCTCAATCCTCAATCCTCAATCCTCAATCCTCAATCCTCAATCCTCAATCCCAAATCCTCAATCCTCAATCCTCAACCCTCAACCCTCATTCCTCAGTCCTGAAACATCAATACCGAAACTACAATACTGAATCCTCAACCTTCAGACCTCAGTCCTCAACAATCAATTGTCAATCCTCAATCCTCAATAGAATATCCTCAATTCACAGTTTTCTGTACTCAATCCCCATTCTTCAATCTTCAAATCTCAATCCACAAACATCAATTATCATCACTCAACTCTCAACACTCAGTCCTCAATCTTCAATCGTCAATCCTAAATCCGCAATCTTCAATCCTCAATACTCAATATTCAATCCTCAACCCTCAATCCTCAATCCTCAATGCTCAATCCTCAATCGTCAATCCTCAATTCCCAATCCTCAATCTTAGTCCTCAATCCTCAATATTCAATCCTGAATCGTCAATCCTCAATCCTCAATCCTCAATCTTCAATACTCAATACTCAATCTTCAATCCTCAATCCTCAATCCTCAATCCCCAATCCTCAATCCTCAATCCTCAATCCTCAATCTTCAATCCTCAATACTCAATCTTCAACCCTCAATCTTCAATCCTCAATCCTCTATCCTCATTCTTCAATCCTCAACACCCAATCCTCAATCTTCAATCCTCAACCCTCAATCCTCAGTCCACAAACCTCAATCCTGAATCCTCAATCCTGAATCCTCAACCTTCAGCCCTCAGTCCTCAACAATCAATAGTCAGTCCTCAATTCTCAATAGAATATACCCAATTCGCAGTTTTCAATACTCAATCCCCAATCTTCAATCTTCAAATCTCAATCCACAAACATCAATTCTCATCACTCAACGCTCAACACTCAGTCCCCAATCCTCAATCTTCAATCCTCAATCCTCAATCCTCAATCCTAATTCGTCACTCCTTGAAGACCAGTCCTCAATCTTCAATCCTCAATCCTCAATCCTCAATTCTCAATCCTCAATACTCAATCCTCAATCCTCAACCTTCAATCCTCAATACTCAACCTTCAATACTCAATACTCAATCTTCAATCCTCAATCCTAAATCCTCAATCCTCAATCCTCAATCCTCAATCCTCAACCCTCAATCCTCAGCCCTGAAACCTCAATCCCGAATCCTCAATCCTGAATCCGCAAACCTCAGTCCTCAGTCCTCAACAATCAATTGTCAATCCTCAATCCTCAATAGAATATCCTCAATTCACAGTTTTCACTACTCAATCCCCATTCTTCAATCTTCAAATCTCAATCCACAAACATCAATTCTCATCACTCAACCCTCAACACTCAGTCCACGGTCTTCAATCCTCAATCCTCAATCCTCAGTCTTGTATCCTCAATACTCAATCTTCAATCCTCAATCCTCAATTCTCAATCCTCAATACTCAATCCTCAATCGTCAATCCTCAATTCCCAATCGTCAATCTTCAATCCTCAATCCTCAATCTTCAATACTTAATCCTCAATCCTCCATCCCCAATCCTCAATCTTCAGTCCTCAATACTCAATCTTCAATCTTCAATCCTCAATCCTCAATCCTCAATCCTCATACCTCAATCATCAATCTTCAATCCTCAATACTCAATCTGCAACACTCAATCTTCAATCCCCAATCCTCAATCCTCATTCTTCAATCCTCAACACCCAATCCTCAATCTTCAATCCTCAGTCCTCAATCCTCAATCCTCAATTCTCAATCCTCAATACTCAATCCTCAATCCTCAACCTTCAATCCTCAATACTCAACCTTCAATACTCAATCCTCAATCCTCAATCCTCAATCCTCAATCCTCAATCCTGAATCCCAAATCCTCAATCCTCAATCCTCAATCCTCAACCCTCAATCCTCAGTCCTGAAACACCAATTCCGAATCCTCAATCCTGAATCCTCAACCTTCAGCCCTCAGTCCTCAACAATCAGTTGTCAATCCTCAATCCTCAATAGAATATCCTCAATTCACAGCTTTCAATACTCAATCCCCATTCTTCAATCATCAAATCTCAATCCACAAACATCAATTCTCATCACTCAACCCTCAACACTCAGTCCTCAATCTTCAATCCCCAATCCTAAATCCTCAATCTTCAATCCGCAATACTCAATCTTCAATCCTCAATCCTCAATTCTCAATCCTCAATACTCAATCCTCAATCCTCAATCCTCAATCCTCAAACCTCAATACCGGAGCCTCAATCTTCAATCCTCAATCCTCATTTCTCAATTCTCAATCCTCAATACTCAATCCTCAATCCTCAACCTTCAATCCTCAATACTCAACCTTCAATACTCAATCCTCAATCCTCAATCCTCAATACTCAATCCTCAATCCTCAACCCTCAATCCTCAATCCTCAAACCTAATTCGTCACTCCTCGAAACCCAGTCCTCAATCCTCAATCCTCAATCCTCAATCCGCAATCTTGAATCCTCAATACTCAATCTTCAATCCTCAATCCTCAATTCACAATCCTCAACACTCAATTCTCAATCGTCAATCCTCAATCCCCAATCCTCAATCTTCAATCCTCTATCCTCAATCCTCAAACCTCAATCCTCAATCCTCAACCTTCAATACTCAATCCTCAATCCTCAATCCTCAATCCTCAATCCCCAATCCTCAATCCCAAATCCTCAATGCTCAATCCTCAACCCTCAATCCTCAGACCTGAAACATCAATTCCGAATCCTCAATCCTGAATCCTCAACCTTCAGCCCTCAGTCCTCAACAATCAGTTGTCAATCCTCAATCCTCAATAGAATATCCTCAATTCACAGCTTTCAATGCTCAATCCCCCTTCTTCAATCATCAAATCTCAATCCACAAACATCAATTCTCATAACTCAACCCTCAACACTCGGTCCTCAATCTTCAATCCTCAATCCTAAATCCTCAATCTTCAATCCTCAATACTAAATCGTCAATCCTCAATCCTCAATTCTCAATCCTCAATACTCAATCCTCAATCTTCAACCCTCAATTCCCAATCCTCAATCTTCAATCCTCTATCCTCAATCTTCAATCCTTAATCCTCAAACCTCCATCCCCAATCCTCAATCTTCAATCCTTAATACTCAATCTTCAATCCTCAATCCTCAATCCTCAATCCTCAATCCTCAATCCTCAATCTTCAATCCTCAATCCTAATTCGTCACTCCATGAAGCCCAGTCCTCAATCTTCAATCCTCAATCCTCAGTCATCAATTCTCAATCCTCAATCCTCAATCCTCAATCCTCAACCTTCAATCCGCAATACTCAACCTTCAATACTCAATCCTCAATCCTCAACCCTCAATCCTCAGTCCTGAAACATCAATTCCGAATCCTCAATCCTGAATCCTCAACCTTCAGCCCTCAGTCCTCAACAATCAGTTGTCAATCCTCAATCCTCAATAGAATATCCTCAATTCGCAGCTTTCAATACTCAATCCCCATTATTCAATCATCAAATCTCAATCCACAAACATCAATTCTCATCACTCAACCCTCAACGCTCGGTCCTCAATCTTCAATCCTCAATCCTAAATCCTCAATCTTGAATCCTCAATACTCAATCTTCAATCCTCAATCCTCAATTCTCAATCCTCAATACTCAATCCTCAATCTTCAACCCTCAATTCCCAATCCTCAATCTTCAATCCTCAATCCTCAATCTTCAATCCTTAATCCTCAATCCTCCATCCCCAATCCTCAATCTTCAATCCTCAATACTCAATCTTCAATCCTCAATCCTCAATCCTCAATCCTCAATCCTCAATCCTCATTCCTCAATCTTCAATCCTCAATACTCAATCTTCAACCCTCAATCTTCAATCCTCAATCCTCTATCCTCATTCTTCAATCCTCAACACCCAATCCTCAATCTTCAATCCTCAATCATCAATCCTCAATTCTCAATCCTCAATCCTGAATCCTCAGACCTCAAACATCAATACTCAACCCTCAGTCCTCGTCCGCAATCCACAACCCTCAATCCTCAATCCTCAATCTTGAATCATCAATATTCAATCTTCAAACCTCAATCCTCAATCCTCTATCCTCAATCCTCAATCCTGAATGTTCAATCCTCAATACAGAATCCTCAATCTTCAATCCTCAATACTCAATCCTCAATCCTCAACCCTCAATCCTCAGTCCTCAAACCTCAATCCTGAATCCTCAATCCTGAATCCTCAACCTTCAGCCCTCAGTCCTCAACAATCAATTGTCAGTCCTCAATGCTCAGTAGAATATACCCAATTCGCAGGTTTCAATACTCAATCCCCAATGTTCAATTTTCAAATCTCAATCCACAAACATCAATTCTCATCACTCAACGTTCAACACTCAGTACCCAATCCTCAATCTTCAATCCTCAATCCTCAATCCTCAATTCTCAATCCTCAATCCTCAGTCCTGAGTCCTCAGACCTCAATCCTCAACCCTCAGCCCTCAGCCCTGAAACCTCAATCCCGAATCCTCAATCCTGAATCCGCAAACCTCAGTCCTCAGCCCTCAACAATCAATTGTCAATCCTCAATCCTCAATAGAATATCCTCAATTCACAGTTTTCAATACTCAATCCCCATTCTTCAATCTTCAAACCTCAATCCACAAACATCAATTCTCATCACTCAACCCTCAACACTCAGTCCCCAATTCTCAATCTTCAATCCTCAATCTTCAACCCTCAATCCTCAATCCTCGATCCTCAATCCTCAATCCTTAATCTTCAATCCTCAATACTCAATCTTTAATCCTCAATCCTCAGTCCTCAGTCCTCAAACCTCAATTCTGAGTACTCAGTCCTGAATACTCAACCTTCAGCCCTCAGTCCTCAACAATCAGTTGCCAATCCTCAGTCCTCAATAGAATATTCTCAATTCACAGCTTTCAATACTCAATACTCAATCTGCATTCTTCAAATCTCTATCCACAAACATCAATTCTCATAACTCAACCCTCAACACTCAGTCCTCAATGTTCAGTCCTCAATCCTCAATTCTCAATATTCAATCCTCAATTCTGAATCTTCAATCCTAATTCCTCAATCCTCTATTCTCAATCCTCAATCCTCAATCTTCAATCCTCAGTCCCCAAACCTCAATCTTCAATCGTCAATCCTCAATCCTGAATCCTCAACCTTCAGCACTCAGTCTTCAACAATCAGTTGTCAATCCTCAATCCTCAATACAACATCACCAATGCACAGTTTTCAATACTCAATACGCAATCTGCAATCTTCAAATCTCTATACACAAGCATCAATTCTCATCACTCAACCCTCAACCCTCCGTCCCCAATCCTCAATCTTCAATCCTCAATCCTCAATCCTCAATCCTCAATCCTCAATTTTCAATCCTCAATACTCAATCTTCAATCCTCAATCCTCAATCCTCAATCCTCAATCCTCAATCCTCAATCCTCAACCCTCAATCCTCAGCCCTGAAACCTCAATCCCGAATCCTCAATCCTGAATCCGCAAACCTCAGTCCTCAGTCCTCAACAATCAATTGTCAATCCTCAATCCTCAATAGAATATCCTCAATTCACAGTTTTCACTACTCAATCCCCATTCTTCAATCTTCAAATCTCAATCCACAAACATCAATTCTCATCACTCAACCCTCAACACTCAGTCCACGGTCTTCAATCCTCAATCCTCAATCCTCAGTCTTGTATCCTCAATACTCAATCTTCAATCCTCAATCCTCAATTCTCAATCCTCAATACTCAATCCTCAATCGTCAATCCTCAATTCCCAATCGTCAATCTTCAATCCTCAATCCTCAATCTTCAATACTTAATCCTCAATCCTCCATCCCCAATCCTCAATCTTCAATCCTCAATACTCAATCTTCAATCTTCAATCCTCAATCCTCAATCCTCAATCCTCATACCTCAATCATCAATCTTCAATCCTCAATACTCAATCTGCAACACTCAATCTTCAATCCCCAATCCTCAATCCTCATTCTTCAATCCTCAACACCCAATCCTCAATCTTCAATCCACTGTCCTCAATCCTCAATCCTCAATTCTCAATCCTCAATACTCAATCCTCAATCCTCAACCTTCAATCCTCAATACTCAACCTTCAATACTCAATCCTCAATCCTCAATCCTCAATCCTCAATCCTCAATCCTGAATCCCAAATCCTCAATCCTCAATCCTCAATCCTCAACCCTCAATCCTCAGTCCTGAAACACCAATTCCGAATCCTCAATCCTGAATCCTCAACCTTCAGCCCTCAGTCCTCAACAATCAGTTGTCAATCCTCAATCCTCAATAGAATATCCTCAATTCACAGATTTCAATACTCAATCCCCATTCTTCAATCATCAAATCTCAATCCACAAACATCAATTCTCATCACTCAACCCTCAACACTCGGTCCTCAATCTTCAATCCTCAATCCTAAATCCTCAATCTTCAATCTTCAATACTCAATCTTCAATCCTCAATCCTCAATTCTCAATCCTCAATACTCAATCCTCAATCGTCAATCCTCAATTCCCAATCGTCAATCTTCAATCCTCAATCCTCAATCTTCAATCCTTAATCCTCAATCCTCCATCCCCAATCCTCAATCTTCAATCCTCAATACTCAATCTTCAATCCTCAATCCTCAATCCTCAATGCTCAATCCTCAATCCTCAATCATCAATCTTCAATACTCAATACTCAATCTTCAACCCTCAATCTTCAATCCTCAATCCTCTATCCTCATTCTTCAATCCTCAACACCCAATCCTCAATCTTCAATCCTCAATCCTCAATCCTCAATTCTCAATCCTCAGTCCTCAATCCTCAGACCTCAAGCATCAATACTCAACCCTCAGTCCTCGTCCGCAATCCACAACCCTCAATCCTCAATCCTCAATCTTCAATCATCAATATTCAATCTTCAAACCTCAATCCTCAATCCTCTATCCTCAATCCTCAATCCTGAATGTTCAATCCTCAATACAGAATCCTCAATCTTCAATCCTCAATACTCAATCCTCAATCCTCAACCCTCAATCCTCAGTCCTCAAACCTCAATCCTGAATCCTCAATCCTGAATCCTCAATCTTCAGCCCTCTGTCCTCAAAAATCAGTTTTCAATCCTCAATCCTCAATAGAATATCACCAATTCACAGTTTTCGATCCTCAATACTCAATCTGCAATCTTCAAATCTCTATCCACAGACATCAATTTTCATCACTCAACCCTCAACACTCAGTCCCCAAACCTCAATCTTCAATCCTCAATCCTCAATCCTGAATCCTCAACCTTCAGCACTCAGTCTTCAACAATCAGTTGTCAATCCTCAATCCTCAATACAACATCACCAATGCACAGTATTCAATACTCAATACGCAATCTGCAATCTTCAAATCTCTATACACAAGCATCAATTCTCATCACTCAACCCTCAACCCTCCGTCCCCAATCCTCAATCTTCAATCCTCAATCCTCAATCCTCAATCCTCAATCCTCAATTTTCAATCCTCAATACTCAATCTTCAATCCTCAATCCTCAATCCTCAATCCTCAATCCTCAATCCTCAATCCTCAACCCTCAATCCTCAGCCCTGAAACTTCAATCCCGAATCCTCAATCCTGAATCCGCAAACCTCAGTCCTCAGTCCTCAACAATCAATTGTCAATCCTCAATCCTCAATAGAATATCCTCAATTCACAGTTTTCACTACTCAATCCCCATTCTTCGATCTTCAAATCTCAATCCACAAACATCAATTCTCATCACTCAACCCTCAACACTCAGTCCACGGTCTTCAATCCTCAATCCTCAATCCTCAGTCTTGAATCCTCAATACTCAATCTTCAATCCCCAATCCTCAATTCTCAATCCTCAATACTCAATCCTCAATCGTCAATCCTCAATTCCCAATCGTCAATCTTCAATCCTCAATCTTCAATCTTCAATACTTAATCCTCAATCCTCCATCCCCAATCCTCAATCTTCAATCCTCAATACTCAATCTTCAATCTTCAATCCTCAATCCTCAATCCTCAATCCTCATACCTCAATCATCAATCTTCAATCCTCAATACTCAATCTGCAACACTCAATCTTCAATCCCCAATCCTCAATCCTCATTCTTCAATCCTCAATACTCAGTCTTCAATCCTCAGTCCTCAATCCTGAACCCTCAATCCTCAATCCCTAATCCTCAATCGTCAATCTCCAAACCTGAATTGTCAATCTTCAATCCTCAATCCTCAATCCTCAATCCTCAATCCTCATTCTTCAATCCCCAATACCCAATCTTCAATCTTCAATCCTCAATCCTCAATCCTCTATCCTCAATCCTCGATCCTGAATGTTCAATCCTCAATACCCAATCCTCAACCTTCAATCCTCAGTACACAATCCTCAATCCCCAATCCTCAATCCTCAGTCCTCAATCCTCAATTCTCAATCCACAATCCTCAATCCTCAGACCTCAAACATCAATACTCAACCCTCAGCCCTCGTCCGCAATCCACAACCCTCAATCCTCAATCCTCAAACTTCAATCATCAATCCTCAATCCTCAATCCCCAATTCTCAATCCTCAATCCTCAATCCCCAATCCTCAATCTTCAATCCTTAATCCTCAATCCTCAATTCTCAATCCTCAATCCTCAATCGCCAATCCTCAACTCGCAATCCTCAATCTTCAATCCTCAATCCTCAATCTTCAATCCTTAATCCTCAATCCTCAATCCCCAATCCTCAATCTTCAATACCCAATCTTCAATCCTCAATCCTCAATCCTCAGTCCTCAATCCTCAATCCTCATTCTTCAATACTCAACACCCAATCCTCTATCTTCAATCCTCAATCCTCAATCCTCAATTCTCAATCCTCAATCCTCAATCGCCAATCCTCAATCCCCAATCCTCAATCTTCAATACTCAATCTTCAATCCTCAATCCTCAATCCTCAATCCTCAATCCTCAACCTTCAATACCCAATACTCAATCTTCAATCCTCAATCCTCAATCCTCAGTCCTCAATCCTCAATCCTCAATCCTCAATCCTCAATCTTCAATCCTCAATACTCAATCTGCAATCCTTAGACCTCAAACATCAATACTCAACCCTCAGTCCTCGTCCGCAATCCACAAACCTCAATCCTCAATCCTCAATCTTCAATCATCAATCCTCAATCCTCAATCCTCAATTCTCAATCCTCAATCCTCAATCCTCAGTCCTCAATCCTCAATTCTCAATCCACAATCCTCAATCCTCAGACCTCAAACGTCAATACTCAACCCTCAGCCCTCGTCCGCAATCCACAACCCTCAATCCTCAATCCTCAATCTTCAATCATCAATCCTCAATCCTCAATCCTCAATTCTCAATCCTCAAACCTCAATCCTCAATCCTCAATCTTCAATCGTCAATCCTCAATCCTCAATCCTCAATCCTCAATCCTCAATCGTCAATCCTCAATTCCCAATTCTCAATCTTCAATCCTCAATCCTCAATCTTCAATCCTTAATCCTCAATCCTCAATCCCCAATCCTCAATCTTCAATACTCAATCTTCAATCCTCAATCCTCAATCCTCAATACTCAATCCTCAATTTTCAATCCTCAATACTCAATCTTCAATCCTCAATCCTCAATCCTCAATCCTCAATCCTCAATCCTCAATCCTCAATCCTCAACCCTCAATCCTCAGCCCTGAAACCTCAATCCCGAATCCTCAATCCTGAATCCGCAAACCTCAGTCCTCAGTCCTCAACAATCAATTGTCAATCCTCAATCCTCAATAGAATATCCTCAATTCAGAGTTTTCAATACTCAATCCCCATTCTTCAATCTTCAAACCTCAATCCACAAACATCAATTCTCATCACTCAACTCTCAACACTCAGTCCTCAATCTTCAATCCTCAATCCTCAATCCTCAATCTTGAATCCTCAATACTCAATCTTCAATCCTCAATCCTCAATTGTCAATCCTCAACACTCAATCCTCAATCGTCAATCCTCAATCCCCAATCCTCAATCTTCAATCCTCTATCCTCAATCCTCAATCCTCAATCCTCAATCCTCAATCATCAATCTTCAATACTCAATACTCAATCTTCAATCCTCAATCCTCAATCCTCAGTCCTCAATCCTCAATCCTCAATCCTCAATCCTCAATCTTCTACCCTCAATACTCAATCTGCAATCCTCAATCCTCAATCCTCAATCCTCAAACCTAATTCGTCACTCCTCGAAACCCAGTCCTCAATCTTCAATCCTCAATCCTCAATCCGCAATCTTGAATCCTCAATACTCAATCTTCAATCCTCAATCCTCAATTCACAATCCTCAACACTCAATCCTCAATCGTCAATCCTCAATCCCCAATCCTCAATCTTCAATCCTCTATCCTCAATCCTCAATCCTCAATCCTCAATCCTCAACCTTCAATACCCAATACTCAATCTTCAATCCTCAATCCTCAATCCTCAGTCCTCAATCCTCAATCCTCAATCCTCAATCCTCAATCTTCAATCCTCAATACTCAATCTGCAATCCTTAGACCTCAAACATCAATACTCAACCCTCAGTCCTCGTCCGCAATCCACAAACCTCAATCCTCAATCCTCAATCTTCAATCATCAATCCTCAATCCTCAATCCTCAATTCTCAATCCTCAAACCTCAATCCTCAATCCTCAATCTTCAATCGTCAATCCTCAATCCTCAATCCTCAATCCTCAATCCTCAATCGTCAATCCTCAATTCCCAATTCTCAATCTTCAATCCTCAATCCTCAATCTTCAATCCTTAATCCTCAATCCTCAATCCCCAATCCTCAATCTTCAATACTCAATCTTCAATCCTCAATCCTCAATCCTCAGTCCTCAATCCTCAATCCTCATTCTTCAATCCTCAACACGCAATCCTCAATCTTCAATCCTCAATCCTCAAACCTCAATTCTCAATCCTCAGTCCTCAATCCTCAGAACACAAGCATCAATACTCAACCCTCAGTCCTCGTCCGCAATCCACAACCCTCAATCCTCAATACTCAATCTTCAATCATCAATATTCAATCTTCAATTCTCAGTCCTCAATGCTCAATTCTCAATCCGCAATACTCAATCCACAATCGTCAATCCTCAATCCTGAATTCTCAACCTTCAATCCTCAATACTCAGTCTTCAATACTCAATCCTCAATCCTCAATCCTCAACCCTCAATCCTCAGTCCTCAATCCCAAATCCTTAATCCTCAATCCTGAATCCTCAACCCACAATCCACAGTCCTGATACCTCAATACCGAATCCTCAATCCTAAATCCTCAATCCTCAGCCCTCAGTGCTCAACAATCAATTGTCAATCCTCAATCCTCAATAGAATATCTTCAATTCACAGTTTTCATTACTCAATCCCCATTCTTCAATCTTCAAATCTCAATCCACAAACATCAATTCTCATCACTCAACCCACAACACTCAGTCCACGGTCTTCAATCCTCAATCCTCAATCCTCAATCTTGAATCCTCAATACTCAATCTTCAGTCCTGAATCCTCAACTCTCAATCCTCAACACTCAATCCTCAATCGTCAATCCTCAATCCCCAATCCTCAATCTTCTATCCTCTATCCTCAATCCTCAATCGTCAATCCTCAATCCTCAATCTTCAATACTCAATACTCAATCTTCAATCCTCAATCCTCAATCCTCAGTCCTCAGTCCTCAATCCTCAATCCTCAATCCTCAATCTTCTATCCCCAATACTCAATCCGCAATCCTCAATCCTCAATCCTCAATCCTCAATCCTAATTCGTCACTCCTTGAAGCCCAGTCCCCAATCTTCAATCCTCAATCCTCAATCCTCAATTCTCAATCCTCAATACTTAATCCTCAATCCTCAACCTTCAATCGTCAAGACTCAACCTTCAATACTCAATCCTCAATCCTCAATCCTCAATCCTCAATCCTCAATCCTCAATCCCAAATCCTCAATCCTCAATCCTCAATCCTCAACCCTCAATCCTCAGTCCTGAAACATCAATTCCAAATCCTCAATCTTGAATCCTCAACCTTCAGCCCTCAGTCCTCAACAATCAGTTGTCAATCCTCAATCCTCAATAGAATATCCTCAATTCACAGCTTTCAATACTCAATCCCTATTCTTCAATCATCAAATCTCAATCCACAAACATCAATTCTCATCACTCAACCCTCAACACTCAGTCCTCAATCTTCAATCCCCAATCCTAAATCCTCAATCTTCAATCCTCAATACTCAATCTTCAATCCTCAATCCTCAATTCTCAATCCTCAATACTCAATCCTCAATCGTCAATCCTCAATTCCCAATCGTCAATCTTCAATCCTCAATCCTCAATCTTCAATCCTCAATACTCAGTCTTCAATCCTCAGTCCTCAATCCTGAACCCTCAATCCTCAATCCTCAATCCTCAACCGTCAATCTCCAATCCTGAATTGTCAATCTTCAATCCTCAATCCTCAATCCTCAATCCTCAATCCTCATTCTTCAATCCCCAACACTCAATCTTCAATCTTCAATCCTCAATCCTCAATCCTCTATCCTCAATCCTCGAGCCTGAATGTACAATCCTCAATACCCAATCCTCAACCTTCAATCCTCAGTACTCAATCCTCAATCCTCAATCCTCAGTCCTCAGTCCTCAATCCTCCATTCTCAATCCTCAGTCCTCAATCCTCAGACCTCAAACATCAATACTCAACCCTCAGCCCTCGTCCGCAATCCACAACCCTCAATCCTCAATCCTCAGACTTCAATCATCAATCCTCAATCCTCAATCCTCAATTCTCAATCCTCAATCCTCAATCCCCAACCCTCAATCTTCAATCCTTAATCCTCAATCCTCAATTCTCAATCCTCAATCCTCAATCGCCAATCCTCAATTCCCAATCCTCAATGTTCAATCCTCAATCCTCAATCTTCAATCCTTAATCCTCAATCCTCAATCCCCAATCCTCAACCTTCAATACTCAATCTTCAATACTCAATCTTCAATCCTCAATCCTCAATCCTCAGTCCTCAATCCTCAATCCTCATTCTTCAATACTCAACACCCAATCCTCTATCTTCAATCCTCAATCCTCAATCCTCAATTCTCAATCCTCAGTCCTCAATCCTCAGACCTCAAGCATCAATACTCAACCCTCAGTCCTCGTCCGCAATCCACGACACTCAATCCTCAATCCTCAATCTTCAATCAGCAATATTCAATCTTCAATCCTCAATCCTCAATCCTCAATTCTCAATGCGCAATACTCAATCCTCAATCGTCAATCCTCAACCCTGTATCCTCAACCATCAATCCTCAATACTCAATCTTCAATACTCAATCCTCAGTCCTCAATCCTCAAGCCTCAATCCTCAATCCTCAATCCCAAATCCTTAATCCTCAATCCTCAATCCTCAAACCACAATCCTCAGTCCTGATACCTCAATACCGAATCCTCAATCCTGAATCCTCAATCCTCAGCCCTCAGTCCTCAACAATCAATTGTCAATCCTCAATCCTCAATAGAATATCTTCAATTCACAGTTTTCAATACTCAATCCCCATTCTTCAATCTTCAAATCTCAATCCACAAACATCAATTATCATCACTCAACTCTCAACACTCAGTCCTCAATCTTCAATCGTCAATCCTAAATCCGCAATCTTCAATCCTCAATACTCAATATTCAATCCTCAACCCTCAATCCTCAATCCTCAATGCTCAATCCTCAATCGTCAATCCTCAATTCCCAATCCTCAATCTTAGTCCTCAATCCTCAATATTCAATCCTGAATCGTCAATCCTCAATCCTCAATCCTCAATCTTCAATCCTCAATACTCAATCTTCAATCCTCAATCCTCAATCCTCAATCCTCAATCCTCAATCCTCAATCCTCAATCCTCAATCTTCAATCCTCAATACTCAATCTTCAACCCTCAATCTTCAATCCTCAATCCTCTATCCTCATTCTTCAATCCTCAACACCCAATCCTCAATCTTCAATCCTAAACCCTCAATCCTCAGTCCTCAAACCTCAATCCTGAATCCTCAATCCTGAATCCTCAATCTTCAGCCCTCAGTCCTGAACAATCACTAGTCAGTCCTCAATCCTCAATAGAATATGCCCAATTCGCAGTTTTCAATACTCAATCCCCAATCTTCAATCTTCAAATCTCAATTCACAAACATCAATTCTCATCACTCAACGCTCAACACTCAGTCCCCAATCCTCAATATTCAATCCTCAATGCTCAATCCTCAATCCTCAATCCTCAATCTTCAATCCTCAGTACTCAACCTTCAATCCTCAATCCTCAATCCTCAGTCCTCAATCCTCAATCCTCAATCCTCAATCGTCAATCTCCAATCCTGAATACTCAATCTTCAATCCTCAATCCTCAATCCTCAATCCTCAATCCTCATTCTTCAATCCTCAATACACAATTCTCAATCTTCAATCCTCAATCCTCAATTCTCAACACTCAATCCTCAATCGTCAGACCTCAAGCATCAATACTCAACCCTCAGTAGTCGTCCGCAATCCACAACCCTCAATCCTCAATCCTCAACCCTCAATCATCAATATTCAGTCTTCTATCCTCTATCATCAATCCTCTATACTCAATCCTCAATACTGAATGTTCAATCCACAATACCCAATCCTCAATCCTCAATCCTCAATCCTCAATCCTCAATCCTCAATCCTCATTCTTCAATCCTCAATACCAAATCCTCAATCCTCAATCCTCAATCCTCAATCCTCAATTCGCAATCCTCAGTCCTCAATCCTCAGACCTCAAGCATCAATACCCAACCCTCTGACCTCGTCCTCAATCCACAACCCTTAACCCTAAATCCGCAATCTTCAGTCATCAATATTCAACCTTCAATCCTCAATCCTCAATCCTCAATTCTCAATCCTCAATCCTCAATCCTCAAACGTCGATACCGGAGCCCCAATCTTCAATCCTCAATCCTCAATCCTCAATTCTCTATCCTCAATCCTAAGTCCTTAGTCCTGAAACCTCAATCCTCAACCCTCAACCCTCATCCTCAATCCTCAATCCTCAATCCTCAATCATCAATCCTCAATTTTCAATCCTCAATACTCAATCCTCAATCCTCAATCCTCAATACTAAATCCACAATCCTCAATCATCAATCCGCAACCCTCAATCCTCAGTCCTGAAACCTCAATCCCGAATCCTCAATCCTGAATCCGCAAACTTCAGTCCTCAGACCTCAACAATCAATTGTCAATACTCAATCCTCAATAGAATATCCTCAATTCACAGTTTTCAATACTCAATCCCCATTCTTCAATCTTCAAATCTCAATCCACAAACATCAATTCTCATCACTCAACCCTCAACACTCAGTCCACGGTCTTCAATTCTCAATCCTCAATCCTCAATCTTGAATCCTCAATACTCACTCTTCAATCCTGAATCCTCAACTCTCAATCCTCAACACTCAATCCTCAATCGTCAATCCTCAATCCCCAATCCTCAATCTTCTATCCTCTATCCTCAATCCTCAATCGTCAATTCTCAATCCTCAATCTTCAATACTCAATACTCAATCTTCAATCCTCAATCCTCAATCCTCAGTCCTCAGTCCTCAATCCTCAATCCTCAATCCTGAATCTTCTATCCTCAATACTCAATCCGCAATCCTCAATCCTCAATCCTCAATCCTCAATCCTAATTCGTCACTCCTTGAAGCCCAGTCCTCAATCTTCAATCCTCAATCCTCAATCCTCAATTCTCAATCCTCAATACTCAATCCTCAATCCTCAACCTTCAATCCTCAATACTCAACCTTCAATACTCAATCCTCAATCCTCAATCCTCAATCCTCAATCCTCAACCCTGAATCCCAAATCCTCAATCCTCAATCCTCAATCCTCAACCCTCAATCCTCAGTCCTGAAACATCAATTCCAAATCCTCAATCTTGAATCCTCAACCTTCAGCCCTCAGTACTCAACAATCAGTTGTCAATCCTCAATCCTCAATAGAATATCCTCAATTCACAGCTTTCAATACTCAATCCCCATTCTTCAGTCATCAAATCTCAATCCACAAACATCAATTCTCATCACTCAACCCTCAACACTCAGTCCTCAATCTTCAATCCCCAATCCTAAATCCTCAATCTTCAATCCTGAATACTCAATCTTCAATCCTCAATCCTCAATTCTCAATCCTCAATACTCAATCCTCAATCGTCAATCCTCAATTCCCAATCGTCAATCTTCAATCCTTAATCCTCAATCTTCAATCCTTAATCCTCAATCCACCATCCCCAATCCTCAATCTTCAATCCTCAATACTCAATCTTCAATCTTCAATCCTCAATCCTCAATCCTCAATCGTCAATCCTGAATCCCCAATCCTCACTCTTCAATCCTGAATCCTCAACTCTCAATCCTCAACACTCAATCCTCAATCGTCAATCCTCAATCCCCAATCCTCATTCTTCTATCCTCTATCCTCAATCCTCAATCGTCAATTCTCAATCCTCAATCTTCAATACTCAATACTCAATCTTCAATCCTCAATCCTCAATCCTCAGTCCTCAGTCCTCAATCCTCAATCCTCAATCCTGAATCTTCTATCCTCAATACTCAATCCGCAATCCTCAATCCTCAATCCTCAATCCTCAATCCTAATTCGTCACTCCTTGAAGCCCAGTCCTCAATCTTCAATCCTCAATCCTCAATCCTCAATTCTCAATCCTCAATACTCAATCCTCAATCCTCAACCTTCAATCCTCAATACTCAACCTTCAATACTCAATCCTCAATCCTCAATCCTCAATCCTCAATCCTCAACCCTGAATCCCAAATCCTCAATCCTCAATCCTCAATCCTCAACCCTCAATCCTCAGTCCTGAAACATCAATTCCAAATCCTCAATCTTGAATCCTCAACCTTCAGCCCTCAGTACTCAACAATCAGTTGTCAATCCTCAATCCTCAATAGAATATCCTCAATTCACAGCTTTCAATACTCAATCCCCATTCTTCAGTCATCAAATCTCAATCCACAAACATCAATTCTCATCACTCAACCCTCAACACTCAGTCCTCAATCTTCAATCCCCAATCCTAAATCCTCAATCTTCAATCCTGAATACTCAATCTTCAATCCTCAATCCTCAATTCTCAATCCTCAATACTCAATCCTCAATCGTCAATCCTCAATTCCCAATCGTCAATCTTCAATCCTTAATCCTCAATCTTCAATCCTTAATCCTCAATCCACCATCCCCAATCCTCAATCTTCAATCCTCAATACTCAATCTTCAATCTTCAATCCTCAATCCTCAATCCTCAATCGTCAATCCTGAATCCCCAATCCTCAATCTTCAATCCTCTATCCTCAATCCTCAATCCTCAATCCTCAATCCTCAATCATCAATCTTCAATACTCAATACTCAATCTTCAATCCTCAATCCTCAATCCTCAATCCCCAATCCTCAATCTTCAATCCTCTATCCTCAATCCTCAATCCTCAATCCTCAATCCTCAACCTTCAATACCCAATACTCAATCTTCAATCCTCAATCCTCAATCCTCAGTCCTCGATCCTCAATCCTCAATCCTCAATCCTCAATCTTCAATCCTCAATACTCAATCTGCAATCCTCAGACCTCAAACATCAATACTCTACCCTCAGTCCTCGTCCGCAATCCACAAACCTCAATTCTCAATCCTCAATCTTCAATCATCAATATTCAATCTTCAATCCTCAATCCTCAATCCTCTATCCTCAATCCTCAATCCTGAATGTTCAATCCTCAATACCCAATCCACAATCTTCAATCCTCAATACTCAATGCTCAATCCTCAATCCTCAATCCTCAGTCCTCAATCCTCAATTCTCAATCATCAATCCTCAATCCTCAGACCTCAAACGTCAATACTCAACCCTCAGCCCTCGTCCGCAATCCACAACCCTCAATCCTCAATCCTCAATCTTCAATCATCAATCCTCAATCCTCAATCCTCAATTCTCAATCCTCAATCCTCAATCCTCAATCCTCAATCTTCAATCGTCAATCCTCAATCCTCAATCCTCAATCCTCAATCCTCAATCGTCAATCCTCAATTCCCAATTCTCAATCTTCAATCCTCAATCCTCAATCTTCAATCCTTAATCCTCAATCCTCAATCCCCAATCCTCAATCTTCAATACTCAATCTTCAATCCTCAATCCTCAATCCTCAGTCCTCAATCCTCAATCCTCATTCTTCAATCCTCAACACCCAATCCTCAATCTTCAATCCTCAATCCTCAAACCTCAATTCTCAATCCTCAGTCCTCAATCCTCAGAACTCAAGCATCAATACTCAACCCTGAGTCCTCGTCCGCAATCCACAACCCTCAATCCTCAATCCTCAATCTTCAATCATCAATATTCAATCTTCAATTCTGAATCCTCAATGCTCAATTCTCAATCCGCAATACTCAATCCTCAATCGTCAATCCTCAATCCTGAATTCTCAACCTTCGATCCTCAATACTCAGTCTTCAATACTCAATCCTCAATGCTCAATCCTCAACCCTCAATCCTCAATCCTCAATCCCAAATCCTTAATCCTCAATCCTCAATCCTCAACCCACAATCCACAGTCCTGATACCTCAATACCGAATGCTCAATCCTGAATCCTCAATCCTCAGCCCTCAGCCCTCAACAATCAATTGTCAATCCTCAATCCTCAATAGAATATCTTCAATTCACAGTTTTCAATACTCAATCCCCATTCTTCAATCTTCAAATCTCAATCCACAAACATCAATTATCATCACTCAACCCTCAACACTCAGTCCTCAATCTTCAATCGTCAATCCTAAATCCGCAATCTTCAATCCTCAATACTCAACATTCAATCCTCAACCCTCAATCCTCAATCCTCAATGCTCAATCCTCAATCGTCAATCCTCAATTCCCAATCCTCAATCTTCAATCCTCAATCCTCAATATTCAATCCTGAATCGTCAATCCTCAATCCTCAATGCTCAATGTTCAATCCTCAATATTCAATCTTCAATCGTCAATCCTCAATCCTCAATCCTCAATCCTCAATCCTCTATCCTCAATCATCAATCTTCAATCCTCAATACTCAATCTTCTACCCTCAATCTTCAATCCTCAATCCTCTATCCTCATTCTTCAATCCTCAACACCCAATCCTCAATCTTCGATCCTCAATCCTCAAACCTCAATTCTCAATCCTCAGTCCTCAATCCTCAGACCTCAAACATCAATACTCAACCCTCAGTCCTCGTCCGCAATCCACAACCCTCAATCCTCAATCCTCAATCTTCAATCACCAATATTCAATCTTCAATCCTCAATCCTCAATGCTCAATTCTCAATCCGCAATACTCAATCCTCAATCGTCAATCCTCAATCCTGAATTCTCAACCTTCGATCCTCAATACTCAGTCTTCAATACTCAATCCTCAATGCTCAATCCTCAACCCTCAATCCTCAATCCTCAATCCCAAATCCTTAATCCTCAATCCTCAATCCTCAACCCACAATCCACAGTCCTGATACCTCAATACCGAATGCTCAATCCTGAATCCTCAATCCTCAGCCCTCAGCCCTCAACAATCAATTGTCAATCCTCAATCCTCAATAGAATATCTTCAATTCACAGTTTTCAATACACAATCCCCATTCTTCAATCTTCAAATCTCAATCCACAAACATCAATTATCATCACTCAACCCTCAACACTCAGTCCTCAATCTTCAATCGTCAATCCTAAATCCGCAATCTTCAATCCTCAATACTCAACATTCAATCCTCAACCCTCAATCCTCAATCCTCAATGCTCAATCCTCAATCGTCAATCCTCAATTCCCAATCCTCAATCTTCAATCCTCAATCCTCAATATTCAATCCTGAATCGTCAATCCTCAATCCTCAATGCTCAATCTTCAATCCTCAATATTCAATCTTCAATCGTCAATCCTCAATCCTCAATCCTCAATCCTCAATCCTCTATCCTCAATCATCAATCTTCAATCCTCAATACTCAATCTTCTACCCTCAATCTTCAATCCTCAATCCTCTATCCTCATTCTTCAATCCTCAACACCCAATCCTCAATCTTCGATCCTCAATCCTCAAACCTCAATTCTCAATCCTCAGTCCTCAATCCTCAGACCTCAAACATCAATACTCAACCCTCAGTCCTCGTCCGCAATCCACAACCCTCAATCCTCAATCCTCAATCTTCAATCATCAATATTCAATCTTCAATCCTCAATCCTCAATGCTCAATTCTCAATCCGCAATACTCAATCCTCAATCGTCAATCCTCAATCCTGAACTCTCAATCTTCAATCCTCAATACTCAATCTTCAATACTCAATCCTCAATCCTCAATCCTCAACCCTCAATCCTCAATCGTCAATCCCAAATCCTTAATCCTCAATCCTCAATCCTCAACCCACAATCCACAGTCCTGATACCTCAATACCGAATCCTCAATCCTAAATCCTCAATCCTCAGCCCTCAGTCCTCAACAATCAATTGTCAATCCTCAATCCTCAATAGAATATCTTCAATTCACAGTTTTCAATACTCAATCCCCATTCTTCAATCTTCAAATCTCAATCCACAAACATCAATTATCATCACTCAACCCTCAACACTCAGTCCTCAATCTTCAATCGTCAATCCTAAATCCGCAATCTTCAATCCTCAATACTCAACATTCAATCCTCAACCCTCAATCCTCAATCCTCAATGCTCAATCCTCAATCGTCAATCCTCAATTCCCAATCCTCAATCTTCAATCCTCAATCCTCAATATTCAATCCTGAATCGTCAATCCTCAATCCTCAATGCTCAATCTTCAATCCTCAATACTCAATCTTCAATCCTCAATCCTCAATTCTCAATCCTCAATACTCAATCCGCAGTCGTCAATCCTCAATCCTCAATCCTCATTCTTCAGTCCTCAATACCAAATCCTCAATCCTCAATCCTCAATCCTCAATCCTCAATTCGCAATCCTCAGTCCTCAATCCTCAGACCTCAAGCATCAATACCCAACCCTCTGACCTCGTCCTCAATCCACAACCCTTAATCCTAAATCCGCAATCTTCAATCATCAATATTCAACCATCAATCCTCAATCCTCAATCCTCAATCCTCAATCCTCAATCCTGAATGTTCAATCCTCAATACAGAATCCTCAATCTTCAATCCTCAATACTCAATCCTCAATCCTCAACCCTCAATCCTCAGTCCTCAAACCTCAATCCTGAATCCTCAATCCTGAATCCTCAACCTTCAGCCCTCAGTCCTCAACAATCAATTGTCAGTCCTCAATGCTCAATAGAATATACCCAATTCGCAGGTTTCAATACTCAATCCCCAATGTTCAATCTTCAAATCTCAATCCACAAACATCAATTCTCATCACTCAACGCTCAACACTCAGTCCCCAATCCTCAATCTTCAATCCTCAATCCTCAATCCTCAATTCTCAATCCTCAATCCTCAGTCCTGAGTCCTCAGACCTTAACCCTCAACCCTCAACCCTCAGCCCTCATCCTCAATCCTCAATCCTCGATCCTCAATCCTCAATCCTTAATCTTCAATCCTCAATACTCAATCTTTAATCCTCAATCCTCAGTCCTCAAACCTCAATTCTGAGTACTCAGTCCTGAATACTCAACCTTCAGCCCTCAGTCCTCAACAATCAGTTGCCAATCCTCAGTCCTTAATAGAATATCCTCAATTCACAGCTTTCAATACTCAATACTCAATCTGCATTCTTCAAATCTCTATCCACAAACATCAATTCTCATAACTCAACCCTCAACACTCAGTCCTCAATGTTCAGTCCTCAATCCTCAATTCTCAATATTCAATCCTCAATTCTGAATCTTCAATCCTAATTCCTCAATCCTCAATTCTCAATCCTCAATCCTCAATCCTCAATCTTCAATCCTCAGTCCCCAAACCTCAATCTTCAATCCTCAATCCTCAATCCTGAATCCTCAACCTTCAGCACTCAGTCTTCAACAATCAGTTGTCAATCCTCAATCCTCAATACAACATCACCAATGCACAGTTTTCAATACTCAATACTCAATCTGCAATCTTCAAATCTCTATCCACAAGCATCAATTCTCATCACTCAACCCTCAACCCTCCGTCCCCAATTCTCAATCTTCAATCCTCAATACTCAATCTTCAATACTCAATCCTCAATCCTCAATCCTCAACCCTCAATCCTCAATCCTCAATCCCAAATCCTTAATCCTCAATCCTCAATCCTCAACCCACAATCCACAGTCCTGATACCTCAATACCGAATCCTCAATCCTAAATCCTCAATCCTCAGCCCTCAATCCTCAGTCCTGAAACATCAATTCCGAATCCTCAATCCTGAATCCTCAACCTTCAGCCCTCAGTCCTCAACAATCAGTTGTCAATCCTCAATCCTCAATTGAATATCCTCAATTCACAGCTTTCAATACTCAATCCCCATTCTTCAATCATCAAATCTCAATCCACAAACATCAATTCTCATCACTCAACCCTCAACACTCGGTCCTCAATCTTCAATCCTCAATCCTAAATCCTCAATCTTCAATCCTCAATACTCAATCTTCAATCCTCAATCCTCAATTCTCAATCCTCAATACTCAATCCTCAATCTTCAACCCTCAACTCCCAATCCTCAATCTTCAATCCTCAATCCTCAATCTTCAATCCTTAATCCTCAATCCTCCATCCCCAATCGTCAATCTTCAATCCTCAATACTCAATCTTCAATCCTCAATCCTCAATCCTCAATCCTCAATCCTCAATGCTCAATCATCAATCTTCAATCCTCAATACACAATCTTCAACCCTCAATCTTCAATCCTCAATCCTCTATCCTCATTCTTCAATCCTCAACACCCAATCCTCAATAATCAATCCTCAATCCTCAATCCTCAATTCTCAATCCTCAATCCTGAATCCTCAGACCTCAAACATCAATACACAACCCTCAGTCCTCGTCCGCAATCCACAACCCTCAATCCTCAATCCTCAATCTTCAATCATCAATATTCAATCTTCAAACCTCAATCCTCAATCCTCTATCCTCAATCCTCAATCCTGAATGTTCAATCCTCAATACAGAATCCTCAATCTTCAATCCTCAATACTCAATCCTCAATCCTCAACCCTCAATCCTCAGACCTCAAACCTCAATCCTGTATCCTCAATCCTGAATCCTCAACCTTCAGCCCTCAGTCCTCAACAATCAATTGTCAGTCCTCAATGCTCAATAGAATATAGCCAATTCGCAGGTTTCAATACTCAATCCCCAATGTTCAATCTTCAAATCTCAATCCACAAACATCAATTCTCATCACTCAACGCTCAACACTCAGTCCCCAATCCTCAATCTTCAATCCTCAATCCTCAATCCTCAATTCTCAACCCTCAATCCTCAGTCCTGAGTCCTCAGACCTTAACCCTCAACCCTCAACCCTCAGCCCTCATCCTCAATCCTCAATCCTCGATCCTCAATCCTCAATCCTTAATCTTCAATCCTCAATACTCAATCTTTAATCCTCAATCCTCAGTCCTCAAACCTCAATTCTGAGTACTCAGTCCTGAATACTCAACCTTCAGCCCTCAGTCCTCAACAATCAGTTGCCAATCCTCAGTCCTTAATAGAATATCCTCAATTCACAGCTTTCAATACTCAATACTCAATCTGCATTCTTCAAATCTCTATCCACAAACATCAATTCTCAATCCTCAATCCTCAATCCTCAATCCTCAATCTTCAATCGTCAATCCTCAATCCTCAATCCTCAATCCTCAATCCTCAATCGTCAATCCTCAATTCCCAATTCTCAATCTTCAATCCTCAATCCTCAATCTTCAATCCTTAATCCTCAATCCTCAATCCCCAATCCTCAATCTTCAATACTCAATCTTCAATCCTCAATCCTCAATCCTCAGTCCTCAATCCTCAATCCTCATTCTTCAATCCTCAACACCCAATCCTCAATCTTCAATCCTCAATCCTCAAACCTCAATTCTCAATCCTCAGTCCTCAATCCTCAGAACTCAAGCATCAATACTCAACCCTGAGTCCTCGTCCGCAATCCACAACCCTCAATCCTCAATCCTCAATCTTCAATCATCAATATTCAATCTTCAATTCTGAATCCTCAATGCTCAATTCTCAATCCGCAATACTCAATCCTCAATCGTCAATCCTTAATCCTGAATTCTCAACCTTCGATCCTCAATACTCAGTCTTCAATACTCAATCCTCAATGCTCAATCCTCAACCCTCAATCCTCAATCCTCAATCCCAAATCCTTAATCCTCAATCCTCAATCCTCAACCCACAATCCACAGTCCTGATACCTCAATACCGAATGCTCAATCCTGAATCCTCAATCCTCAGCCCTCAGCCCTCAACAATCAATTGTCAATCCTCAATCCTCAATAGAATATCTTCAATTCACAGTTTTCAATACTCAATCCCCATTCTTCAATCTTCAAATCTCAATCCACAAACATCAATTATCATCACTCAACCCTCAACACTCAGTCCTCAATCTTCAATCGTCAATCCTAAATCCGCAATCTTCAATCCTCAATACTCAACATTCAATCCTCAACCCTCAATCCTCAATCCTCAATGCTCAATCCTCAATCGTCAATCCTCAATTCCCAATCCTCAATCTTCAATCCTCAATCCTCAATATTCAATCCTGAATCGTCAATCCTCAATCCTCAATGCTCAATCTTCAATCCTCAATATTCAATCTTCAATCGTCAATCCTCAATCCTCAATCCTCAATCCTCAATCCTCTATCCTCAATCATCAATCTTCAATCCTCAATACTCAATCTTCTACCCTCAATCTTCAATCCTCAATCCTCTATCCTCATTCTTCAATCCTCAACACCCAATCCTCAATCTTCGATCCTCAATCCTCAAACCTCAATTCTCAATCCTCAGTCCTCAATCCTCAGACCTCAAACATCAATACTCAACCCTCAGTCCTCGTCCGCAATCCACAACCCTCAATCCTCAATCCTCAATCTTCAATCATCAATATTCAATCTTCAATCCTCAATCCTCAATGCTCAATTCTCAATCCGCAATACTCAATCCTCAATCGTCAATCCTCAATCCTGAACTCTCAATCTTCAATCCTCAATACTCAATCTTCAATACTCAATCCTCAATCCTCAATCCTCAACCCTCAATCCTCAATCCTCAATCCCAAATCCTTAATCCTCAATCCTCAATCCTCAACCCACAATCCACAGTCCTGATACCTCAATACCGAATCCTCAATCCTAAATCCTCAATCCTCAGCCCTCAGTCCTCAACAATCAATTGTCAATCCTCAATCCTCAATAGAATATCTTCAATTCACAGTTTTCAATACTCAATCCCCATTCTTCAATCTTCAAATCTCAATCCACAAACATCAATTATCATCACTCAACCCTCAACACTCAGTCCTCAATCTTCAATCGTCAATCCTAAATCCGCAATCTTCAATCCTCAATACTCAACATTCAATCCTCAACCCTCAATCCTCAATCCTCAATGCTCAATCCTCAATCGTCAATCCTCAATTCCCAATCCTCAATCTTCAATCCTCAATCCTCAATATTCAATCCTGAATCGTCAATCCTCAATCCTCAATGCTCAATCTTCAATCCTCAATACTCAATCTTCAATCCTCAATCCTCAATTCTCAATCCTCAATACTCAATCCGCAGTCGTCAATCCTCAATCCTCAATCCTCATTCTTCAGTCCTCAATACCAAATCCTCAATCCTCAATCCTCAATCCTCAATCCTCAATTCGCAATCCTCAGTCCTCAATCCTCAGACCTCAAGCATCAATACCCAACCCTCTGACCTCGTCCTCAATCCACAACCCTTAATCCTAAATCCGCAATCTTCAATCATCAATATTCAACCTTCAATCCTCAATCCTCAATCCTCAATCCTCAATCCTCAATCCTGAATGTTCAATCCTCAATACAGAATCCTCAATCTTCAATCCTCAATTCTCAATCCTCAATCCTCAACCCTCAATCCTCAGTCCTCAAACCTCAATCCTGAATCCTCAATCCTGAATCCTCAACCTTCAGCCCTCAGTCCTCAACAATCAATTGTCAGTCCTCAATGCTCAATAGAATATACCCAATTCGCAGGTTTCAATACTCAATCCCCAATGTTCAATCTTCAAATCTCAATCCACAAACATCAATTCTCATCACTCAACGCTCAACACTCAGTCCCCAATCCTCAATCTTCAATCCTCAATCCTCAATCCTCAATTCTCAATCCTCAATCCTCAGTCCTGAGTCCTCAGACCTTAACCCTCAACCCTCAACCCTCAGCCCTCATCCTCAATCCTCAATCCTCGATCCTCAATCCTCAATCCTTAATCTTCAATCCTCAATACTCAATCTTTAATCCTCAATCCTCAGTCCTCAAACCTCAATTCTGAGTACTCAGTCCTGAATACTCAACCTTCAGCCCTCAGTCCTCAACAATCAGTTGCCAATCCTCAGTCCTTAATAGAATATCCTCAATTCACAGCTTTCAATACTCAATACTCAATCTGCATTCTTCAAATCTCTATCCACAAACATCAATTCTCATAACTCAACCCTCAACACTCAGTCCTCAATGTTCAGTCCTCAATCCTCAATTCTCAATATTCAATCCTCAATTCTGAATCTTCAATCCTAATTCCTCAATCCTCAATTCTCAATCCTCAATCCTCAATCCTCAATCTTCAATCCTCAGTCCCCAAACCTCAATCTTCAATCCTCAATCCGCAATCCTGAATCCTCAACCTTCAGCACTCAGTCTTCAACAATCAGTTGTCAATCCTCAATCCTCAATACAACATCACCAATGCACAGTTTTCAATACTCAATACTCAATCTGCAATCTTCAAATCTCTATCCACAAGCATCAATTCTCATCACTCAACCCTCAACCCTCCGTCCCCAATTCTCAATCTTCAATCCTCAATACTCAATCTTCAATACTCAATCCTCAATCCTCAATCCTCAACCCTCAATCCTCAATCCTCAATCCCAAATCCTTAATCCTCAATCCTCAATCCTCAACCCACAATCCACAGTCCTGATACCTCAATACCGAATCCTCAATCCTAAATCCTCAATCCTCAGCCCTCAGTTCTCAACAATCAATTGTCAATCCTCAATCCTCAATAGAATATCTTCAATTCACAGTTTTCAATACTCAATCCCCATTCTTCAATCTTCAAATCTCAATCCACAAACATCAATTCTCATCACTCAACCCTCAACACTCGGTCCTCAATCTTCAATCCTCAATCCTAAATCCTCAATCTTCAATCCTCAATACTCAATCTTCAATCCTCAATCCTCAATTCTCAATCCTCAATACTCAATCCTCAATCTTCAACCCTCAGTTCCCAATCCTCAGTCTTCAATCCTCAATCCTCAATCTTCAATCCTTAATCCTCAATCCTCCATCCCCAATCCTCAATCTTCAATCCTCAATACTCAATCTTCAATCCTCAATCCTCAATCCTCAATCCTCAATCATCAATCCTCAATCCTCAATCCTCAATCCTCAATCTTCAATCCTCAATCCTAATTCGTCACTCCATGAAGCCCAGTCCTCAATCTTCAATCCTCAATCCCCAATCCTCAATCCCAAATCCTCAATCCTCAATCCTCAATCCTCAACCCTCAATCCTCAGTCCTGAAACATCAATTCCGAATCCTCAATCCTGAATCCTCAACCTTCAGCCCTCAGTCCTCAACAATCAGTTGTCAATCCTCAATCCTCAATTGAATATCCTCAATTCACAGCTTTCAATACTCAATCCCCATTCTTCAATCATCAAATCTCAATCCACAAACATCAATTCTCATCACTCAACCCTCAACACTCGGTCCTCAATCTTCAATCCTCAATCCTAAATCCTCAATCTTCAATCCTCAATACTCAATCTTCAATCCTCAATCCTCAATTCTCAATCCTCAATACTCAATCCTCAATCTTCAACCCTCAATTCCCAATCCTCAATCTTCAATCCTCAATCCTCAATCTTCAATCCTTAATCCTCAATCCTCCATCCCCAATCGTCAATCTTCAATCCTCAATACTCAATCTTCAATCCTCAATCCTCAATCCTCAATCCTCAATCCTCAATCCTCAATGCTCAATCATCAATCTTCAATCCTCAATACTCAATCTTCAACCCTCAATCTTCAATCCTCAATCCTCTATCCTCATTCTTCAATCCTCAACACCCAATCCTCAATAATCAATCCTCAATCCTCAATCCTCAATTCTCAATCCTCAATCCTGAATCCTCAGACCTCAAACATCAATACTCAACCCTCAGTCCTCGTCCGCAATCCACAACCCTCAATCCTCAATCCTCAATCTTCAATCATCAATATTCAATCTTCAAACCTCAATCCTCAATCCTCTATCCTCAATCCTCAATCCTGAATGTTCAATCCTCAATACAGAATCCTCAATCTTCAATCCTCAATACTCAATCCTCAATCCTCAACCCTCAATCCTCAATCCTCAATCCTCAATCCTCAATTCTCAATCCTCAATCCTGAATCCTCAGACCTCAAACATCAATACTCAACCCTCAGTCCTCGTCCGCAATCCACAACCCTCAATCCTCAATCCTCAATCTTCAATCATCAATATTCAATCTTCAATCCTCAATCCTCAATGCTCAATTCTCAATCCGCAATACTCAATCCTCAATCGTCAATCCTCAATCCTGAACTCTCAACCTTCAATCCTCAATACTCAATCTTCAATACTCAATCCTCAATCCTCAATCCTCAACCCTCAATCCTCAATCCTCAATCCCAAATCCTTAATCCTCAATCCTCAATCCTCAACCCACAATCCACAGTCCTGATACCTCAATACCGAATCCTCAATCCTGAATCCTCATTCCTCAGCCCTCAGTCCTCAACAATCAATTGTCAATCCTCAATCCTCAATAGAATATCTTCAATTCACAGTTTTCAATACTCAATCCCCATTCTTCAATCTTCAAATCTCAATCCACAAACATCAATTATCATCACTCAACCCTCAACACTCAGTCCTCAATCTTCAATCGTCAATCCTACATCCGCAATCTTCAATCCTCAATACTCAACATTCAATCCTCAACCCTCAATCCTCAATCCTCAATGCTCAATCCTCAATCGTCAATCCTCAATTCCCAATCCTCAATCTTCAATCCTCAATCCTCAATATTCAATCCTGAATCGTCAATCCTCAATCCTCAATGCTCAATCTTCAATCCTCAATACTCAATCTTCAATCGTCAATCCTCAATCCTCAATCCTCAATCCTCAATCCTCAATCCTCAATCATCAATCTTCAATCCTCAATACTCAATCTTCTACCCTCAATCTTCAATCCTCAATCCTCTATCCTCATTCTTCAATCCTCAACACCCAATCCTCGATCTTCAATCCTCAGTCCTCAATCCTCAATTCTCAATTCTCAATCCTCAATCCTCAGACCTCAAACATCAATACTCAAGCCTCAGTCCTCGTCCGCAATCCACAAACCTCAATCCTCAACCCTCAATCTTCAATCATCAATATTCAATCTTCAATCCTCAATCCTCAATCCTCTATCCTCAATCCTCGATCCTGAATGTTCAATCCTCAATACCCAATCCTCAATCTTCAATCCTCAATACTCAATCCTCAATCCTCAATCCTCAACCCTCAGTCCTCAATCCTCAATTCTCAATCCTCAATCCTCAATCCTCAGACCTCAAACATCAATACTCAACCCTCAGCCCTCGTCCGCAATCCACAACACTCAATCCTCAATCCTCAAACTTCAATCATCAATCCTCAATCCTCAATCCTCAATTCTCAATCCTCAATCCTCAATCCTCAATCCTCAATCTTCAATCCTTAATCCTCAATCCTCAATTCTCAATCCTCAATCCTCAATCGTCAATCCTCAATTCCCAATCCTCAATCTTCAATCCTCAATCCTCAATCTTCAATCCTTAATCCTCAATCCTCAATCCCCAATCCTCAATCTTCAATACTCAATCTTCAATCCTCAATCCTAAATCCTCAGTCCTCAATCCTCAATCCTCATTCTTCAATACTCAACACCCAATCCTCAATCTTCAATCCTCAATCCTCAATCCTCAATTCTCAATCCTCAGTCCTCAATCCTCAGCCCTCAATCCTCAATCCTCATTCTTCAATCCTCAATACACAATTCTCAATCTTCAATCCTCAATCCTCAATTCTCAACACTCAATCCTCAATCGTCAGACCTCAAGCATCAATACTCAACCCTCAGTAGTCGTCCGCAATCCACAACCCTCAATCCTCAATCCTCAACCTTCAATCATCAATATTCAATCTTCAATCCTCAATCATCAATCCTCTATACTCAATCCTCAATCCTGAATGTTCAATCCGCAATACCCAATCCTCAATTCTCAATCCTCAATCCTCAATCGTCAATCCTCAATTTCCAATCCTCAATCTTCAATCCTCAATCCTCAATCTTCAATCCTTAATCCTCAATCCTCAATCCCCAATCCTCAATCTTCAATACTCAATCTTCAATCCTCAATCCTCAATCCTCAGTCCTCAATCCTCAATCCTCATTCTTCAATACTCAACACCCAATCCTCAATCTTCAATCCTCAATCCTCAATCCTCAATTCTCAATCCTCAGTCCTCAATCCTCAGCCCTCAATCCTCAATCCTCATTCTTCAATCCTCAATACACAATTCTCAATCTTCAATCCTCAATCCTCAATTCTCAACACTCAATCCTCAATCGTCAGACCTCAAGCATCAATACTCAACCCTCAGTAGTCGTCCGCAATCCACAACCCTCAATCCTCAATCCTCAACCTTCAATCATCAATATTCAATCTTCAATCCTCAATCATCAATCCTCTATACTCAATCCTCAATCCTGAATGTTCAATCCGCTATACCCAATCCTCAATCTCCAATCCTCAATCCTCAATCCTCAATCCTCAATCCTCAATCCTCAATCCTCAATCCTCATTCTTCAATCCTCAATACCAAATCCTCAATCCTCAATCCTCAATTCTCAATCCTCAATTCGCAATCCTCAGTCCTCAATACTCAGACCTCAAGCATCAATACCCAACCCTCTGACCTCGTCCTCAATCCACAACCCTTAATCCTAAATCCGCAATCTTCAATCATCAATATTCAACCTTCAATCCTCAATCCTCAATCCTCAATCCTCAATCCTCAATCCTCAATCCTCAATCCTCAAACCTCAATACCGGAGCCTCAATCTTCAATCCTCAATCCTCAATCCTCAATTCTCTATCCTCAATCCTCAGTCCTTAGTCCTCAAACCTCAATCCTCAACCCTCAACCCTCATCCTCAATCCTCAATCCTCAATCCTCAATCATCAATCCTCAATTTTCAATCCTCAATACTCAATCCTCAATCCTCAATCCTCAATACTCAATCCACAATCCTCAATCCTCAATCCTCAACCCTCAATCCTCAGTCCTGAAACATTTAATTCCAAATCCTCAATCTTGAATCCTCAACCTTCAGCCCTCAGTACTCAACAATCAGTTGTCAATCCTCAATCATCAATAGAATATCCTCAATTCACAGCTTTCAATACTCAATCCCCATTCTTCAGTCATCAAATCTCAATCCACAAACATCAATTCTCATCACTCAACCCTCAACACTCACTCCTCAATCTTCAATCCCCAATCCTAAATCCTCAATCTTCAATCCTCAATACTCAATCTTCAATCCTCAATCCTCAATTCTCAATCCTCAATACTCAATCCTCAATCGTCAATCCTCATTTCCCAATCGTAAATCTTCAATCCTTAATCCTCAATCTTCAATCCTTAATCCTCAATCCTCCATCCCCAATCCTCAATCTTCAATCCTCAATACTCAATCTTCAATCTTCAATCCTCAATCCTCAATCCTCAATCCTCAAACCTCAAACATCAATCTTCAATCCTCAATACTCAATCTTCAACACTCAATCTTCAATCCCCAATCCTCAATCCTCAGTCTTCAGTCCTCAACACCCAATCCTCAATCCTCAATCCTCAATCCTCAACCTTCAATCCTCAA
Source organism: Calliopsis andreniformis (assembly GCF_051401765.1). Lineage (NCBI taxonomy): Eukaryota > Metazoa > Arthropoda > Insecta > Hymenoptera > Andrenidae > Calliopsis > Calliopsis andreniformis. The sequence continues at coordinate 169,599 of NW_027480638.1, read as the reverse complement.
TACTCAACCTTCAATACTCAATCCTCAATCCTCAATCCTCAATCCTCAATCCCCAATCCTCAATCCCAAATCCTCAATACTCAATCCTCAATCCTCAACCCTCAATCCTCAGTCCTGAAACATCAATTCCGAATCCTCAATCCTGAATCCTCAACCTTCAGCCCTCAGTCCTCAACAATCAGTTGTCAATCCTCAATCCTCAATAGAATATCCTCAATTCACAGCTTTCAATACTCAATCCCCATTCTTCAATCATCAAATCTCAATACACAAACATCAATTCTCATCACTCAACCCTCAACACTCGGTCCTCAATCTTCAATCCTCAATCCTAAATCCTCAATCTTCAACCCTCAATACTCAATCTTCAATCCTCAATCCTCAATTCTCAATCCTCAATACTCAATCCTCAATCTTCAACCCTCAATACTCAATCTTCAACCCTCAATCTTCAATCCTCAATCCTCTATCCTCATTCTTCAATCCTCAACACCCAATCCTCAATCTTCAATCCTCAATCCTCAATCCTCAATTCTCAATCCTCAATCCTGAATCCTCAGACCTCAAACATGAATACTCAACCCTCAGTCCTCGTCCGCAATCCACAACCCTCAATCCTCAATCCTCAATCTTCAATCATCAATATTCAATCTTCAAACGTCAATCCTCAATCCTGAATGTTCAATCCTCAATACAGAATCCTCAATCTTCAATCCTCAATACTCAATCCTCAATCCTCAACCCTCAATCCTCAGTCCTCAAACCTCAATCCTGAATCCTCAATCCTGAATCCTCAACCTTCAGCCCTCAGTCCTCAACAATCAGTTGCCAATCCTCAGTCCTCAATAGAATATCCTCAATTCACAGCTTTCAATACTCAATACTCAATCTGCATTCTTCAAATCACTATCCACAAACAACAATTCTCATAACTCAACCCTCAACACTCAGTCCTCAATGTTCAGTCCTCAATCCTCAATTCTCAATATTCAATCCTCAATTCTGAATCTTCAATCCTAATTCCTCAATCCTCAATTCTCAATCCTCAATCCTCAATCTTCAATCCTCAGTCCCCAAACCTCAATCTTCAATCCTCAATCCTCAATCCTGAATCCTCAACCTTCAGCACTCAGTCTTCAACAATCAGTTGTCAATCCTCAATCCTCAATACAACATCACCAATGCACAGTTTTCAATACTCAATACTCAATCTGCAATCTTCAAATCTCTATCCACAAGCATCAATTCTCATCACTCAACCCTCAACCCTCCGTCCCCAATTCTCAATCTTCAATCCTCAATCCTCAATCCTCAATCCTCAATCCTCAATTTTCAATCCTCAATACTCAATCTTCAATCCTCAATCCTCAATCCTCAATCCTCAATCCTCAATCCTCAATCCTCAACCCTCAATCCTCAGCCCTGAAACCTCAATCCCGAATCCTCAATCCTGAATCCGCAAACCTCAGTCCTCAGTCCTCAACAATCAATTGTCAATCCTCAATCCTCAATAGAATATCCTCAATTCACAGTTTTCAATACTCAATCCCCATTCTTCAATCTTCAAACCTCAATCCACAAACATCAATTCTCATCACTCAACTCTCAACACTCAGTCCTCAATCTTCAATCCTCAATCCTCAATCCTCAATCTTGAATCCTCAATACTCAATCTTCAATCCTCAATCCTCAATTGTCAATCCTCAACACTCAATCCTCAATCGTCAATCCTGAATCCCCAATCCTCAATTTCCAATCCTCTATCCTCAATCCTCAATCCTCAATCCTCAATCCTCAATCATCAATCTTCAATACTCAATACTCAATCTTCAATCCTCAATCCTCAATCCCCAATCCTCAATCTTCAATCCTCTATCCTCAATCCTCAATCCTCAATCCTCAATCCTCAACCTTCAATACCCAATACTCAATCTTCAATCCTCAATCCTCAATCCTCAGTCCTCGATCCTCAATCCTCAATCCTCAATCCTCAATCCTCAATCTTCAATCATCAATATTCAATCTTCAATCCTCAATCCTCAATCCTCTATCCTCAATCCTCAATCCTGAATGTTCAATACTCAATACCCAATCCTCAATCTTCAATCCTCAATACTCAATCCTCAATCCTCAATCCTCAATCCTCAGTCCTCAATCCTCAATTCTCAATCCTCAATCCTCAATCCTCAGACCTCAAACGTCAATACTCAACCCTCAGCCCTCGTCCGCAATCCACAACACTCAATCCTCAATCCTCAATCTTCAACCATCAATCCTCAATCCTCAATCCTCAATTCTCAATCCTCAATCCTCAATCCTCAATCCTCAATCTTCAATCGTCAATCCTCAATCCTCAATCCTCAATCCTCAATCCTCAATCGTCAATCCTCAATTCCCAATTCTCAATCTTCAATCCTCAATCCTCAATCTTCAATCATTAATCCTCAATCCTCAATCCCCAATCCTCAATCTTCAATACTCAATCTTCAATCCTCAATCCTCAATCCTCAGTCCTCAATCCTCAATCCTCATTCTTCAATCCTCAACACCCAATCCTCAATCTTCAATCCTCAATCCTCAAACCTCAATTCTCAATCCTCAGTCCTCAATCCTCAGAAGTCAAGCATCAATACTCAACCCTCAGTCCTCGTCCGCAATCCACAACCCTCAATCCTCAATCCTCAATCTTCAATCATCAATATTCAATCTTCAATTCTCAATCCTCAATGCTCAATTCTCAATCCGCAATACTCAATCCTCAATCGTCAATCCTCAATCCTGAATTCTCAACCTTCAATCCTCAATACTCAGTCTTCAATACTCAATCCTCAATGCTCAATCCTCAACCCTCAATCCTCAATCCTCAATCCCAAATCCTTAATACTCAATCCTCAATCCTCAATCCTCAATCCACAATCCACAGTCCTGATACCTCAATACCGAATCCTCAATCCTGAATCCTCAATCCTCAGCCCTCATTCCTCAACAATCAATTGTCAATCCTCAATCCTCAATAGAATATCTTCAATTCACAGTTTTCAATACTCAATCCCCATTCTTCAATCTTCAAATCTCAATCCACAAACATCAATTATCATCACTCAACCCTCAACACTCAGTCCTCAATCTTCAATCGTCAATCCTAAATCCGCAATCTTCAATCCTCAATACTCAACATTCAGTCCTCAACCCTCAATGCTCAATCCTCAATGCTCAATCCTCAATCATCAATCCTCAATTCCCAATCCTCAATCTTCAATCGTCAATCCTCAATATTCAATCCTGAATCGTCAATCCTCAATCCTCAATGCTCAATCTTCAATCCTCAATACTCAATCTTCAATCGTCAATCCTCAATCCTCAACCCTCAATCCTCAATCCTCAATGCTCAATCCTCAATCGTCAATCCTCAATTCCCAATCCTCAATCTTCAATCCTCAATCCTCAATATTCAATCCTGAATCGTCAATCCTCAATCCTCAATACTCAATCTTCTACCCTCAATCTTCAATCCTTAATCCTCAATCCTCAATTCTCAATCCTCAATCCTCAATCGTCAATCCTCAATTCCCAATCCTCAATCTTCAATCCTCAATCCTCAATCTTCAATCCTTAATCCTCAATCCTCAATCCCCAATCCTCAATCTTCAATACTCAACCTTCAATCCTCAATCCTCAATCCTCAGTCCTCAATCCTCAATCCTCATTCTTCAATACTCAACACCCAATCCTCAATCTTCAATCCTCAATCCTCAATCCTCAATTCTCAATCCTCAGTCCTCAATCCTCAGCCCTCAATCCTCAATCCTCATTCTTCAATCCTCAATACACAATTCTCAATCTTCAATCCTCAATCCTCAATTCTCAACACTCAATCCTCAATCGTCAGACCTCAAGCATCAATACTCAACCCTCAGTAGTCGTCCGCAATCCACAACCCTCAATCCTCTATCCTCAACCTTCAATCATCAATATTCAATCTTCAATTCTCAATCATCAATCCTCTATACTCAATCCTCAATCCTGAATGTTCAATCCGCAATACCCAATCCTCAATCTCCTATCCTCAATCCTCAATCCTCAATCCTCAATCCTCAATCCTCAATCCTCAATCCTCATTCTTCAATCCTCAATACCAAATCCTCAATCCTCAATCCTCAATTCTCAATCCTCAATTCGCAATCCTCAGTCCTCAATCCTCAGACCTCAAGCATCAATACCCAACCCTCTGACCTCGTCCTCAATCCACAACCCTTAATCCTAAATCCGCAATCTTCAATCATCAATATTCAACCTTCAATCCTCAATCCTCAATCCTCAATCCTCAATCCTCAATCCTCAATCCTCAAACCTCAATACCGGAGCCTCAATCTTCAATCCTCAATCCTCAATCCTCAATTCTCTATCCTCAATCCTCAGTCATTAGTCCTCAAACCTCAATCCTCAACCCTCAACCCTCATCCTCAATCCTCAATCCTCAATCCTCAATCATCAATCCTCAATTTTCAATCCTCAATACTCAATCCTCAATCCTCAATCCTCAATACTCAATCCACAATCCTCAATCCTCAATCCTCAGCCCTCAATCCTCAGTCCTGAAACATCAATTCCAAATCCTCAATCTTGAATCCTCAACCTTCAGCCCTCAGTACTTAACAATCAGTTGTCAATCCTCAATCATCAATAGAATATCCTCAACTCACAGCTTTCAATACTCAATCCCCATTCTTCAGTCATCAAATCTCAATCCACAAACATCAATTCTCATCACTCAACCTCAACACTCAGTCCTCAATCTTCAATCCCCAATCCTAGATCCTCAATCTTCAATCCTCAATACTCAATCTTCAATCCTCAATCCTCAATTCTCAATCCTCAATACTCAATCCTCAATCGTCAATCCTCAATTCCCAATCGTCAATCCTCCATCCCCAATCCTCAATCTTCAATCCTCAATACTCAATCTTCAATCTTCAATCCTCAATCCTCAATCCTCAATCCTCAAACCTCAAACATCAATCTTCAATCCTCAATACTCAATCTTCAACACTCAATCTTCAATCCCCAATCCTCAATCCTCAGTCTTCAATCCTCAACACCCAATCCTCAATCTTCAATCCTCAGTCCTCAATCCTCAATTCTCAATCCTCAGTCCTCAATCCTCAGACCTCAAGCATCAATACTCAACCCTCAGTCCTCGTCCGCAATCCACAACCCTCAATCCTCAATCCTCAATCTTCAATCATCAATATTCAATCTTCAATCCTCAATCCTCAATCCTCAATTCTCAATCCGCAATACTCAATCCTCAATCGTCAATCCTCAATCCTGAATCCTCAACATTCAATCCTCAATACTCAATCTTCAACACTCAATCCTCAATCCTCAATCCTCAATCCTCAATCCTCAATCCTCAATCCCAAATCCTTAATCCTCAATCCTCAATCCTCAACCCACAATCCTCAGTCCTGATACCTCAATACCGAATCCTCAATCCTGAATCCTCAATCCTCAGCCCTCAGTCCTCAAGAATCAATTGTCAATCCTCAATCCTCAACAGAATATCTTCAATTAACAGTTTTCAATACTCAATACCCATCCTTCAATCATCAAATCTCAATCCACAAACATCAATTCTCATCACTCAACCCTCAACACTCGGTCCTCAATCTTCAAACCTCAATCCTAAATCCTCAATCTTCAATCCTCAATACTCAATCTTCAATCCTCAATCCTCAATTCTCAATCCTCAATACTCAAGCCTCAATCTTCAACCGTCAATTCCCAATCCTCAATCTTCAATCCTCAATCCTCAATCTTCTATCCTTAATCCTCAATCCTCCATCCCCAATCCTCAATCTTCAATCCTCAATACTCAATCTTCAATCCTCAATTCTCAATCCTCAATCGTCAATCCTCAATCCCCAATCCTCAATCCTCAATCCTCAATCTTCAATCCTCAATCCTAATTCGTCACTCCATGAAGCCCAGTCCTCAATCTTCAATCCTCAATCCTCAGTCATCAATTCTCAATCCTCAATCCTCAATCCTCAATCCTCAACCTTCAATCCTCAATACTCAACCTTCAATACTCAATCCTCAATCCTCAATCCTCAATCCTCAATCCCCAATCCTCAATCCCAAATCCTCAATCCTCAATCCTCAATCCTCAACCCTCAATCCTCAGCCCTGAAACCTCAATCCCGAATCCTCAATCCTGAATCCGCAAACCTCAGTCCTCAGTCCTCAACAATCAATTGTCAATCCTCAATCCTCAATAGAATATCCTCAATTCACAGTTTTCAATACTCAATCCCCATTCTTCAATCTTCAAACCTGAATCCACAAACATCAATTCTCATCACTCAACTCTCAACACTCAGTCCTCAATCTTCAATCCTCAATCCTCAATCCTCAATCTTGAATCCTCAATACTCAATCTTCAATCCTCAATCCTCAATTGTCAATCCTCAACACTCAATCCTCAATCGTCAATCCTGAATCCCCAATCCTCGATCTTCAATCCTCTATCCTCAATCCTCAATCCTCAATCCTCAATCCTCAATCATCAATCTTCAATACTCAATACTCAATCTTCAATCCTCAATCCTCAATCCTCAGTCCTCAATCCTCAATCCTCAATCTTCAATACTCAACACCCAATCCTCAATCTTCAATCCACAATCCTCAATCCTCAATTCTCAATCGTCTGTCCTCAATCCTCAGACCTCAAGCATCAATACTCAACCCTCAGTCCTCGTCCGCAATCCACAACCCTCAATCCTCAATCCTCAATCTTCAATCATCAATATTCAATCTTCAATCCTCAATCCTCAATCCTCAATTCTCAATCCGCAATACTCAATCCTCAATCGTCAATCCTCAACCCTGAATCCTCAACCTTCAATCCTCAATACTCAATCTTCAATACTCAATCCTCAATCCTCAATCCTCAATCCTCAATCCTCAATCCTCAATCCCAAATCCTTAATCCTCTATCCTCAATCCTCAACCCACAATCCTCAGTCCTGATACCTCAATACCGAATCCTCAATCCTGAATCCTCAATCCTCAGCCCTCAGTCCTCAACAATCAATCGTCAATCCTCAATCCTCAGTCATCAATTCTCAATCCTCAATCCTCAATCCTCAATCCTCAACCTTCAATCCTCAATACTCAACCTTCAATACTCAATCCTCAATCCTCAATCCTCAATCCTCAATCCCCAATCCTCAATCCCAAATCCTCAATCCTCAATCCTCAATCCTCAACCCTCAATCCTCAGCCCTGAAACCTCAATCCCGAATCCTCAATCCTGAATCCGCAAACCTCAGTCCTCAGTCCTCAACAATCAATTGTCAATCCTCAATCCTCAATAGAATATCCTCAATTCACAGTTTTCAATACTCAATCCCCATTCTTCAATCTTCAAACCTGAATCCACAAACATCAATTCTCATCACTCAACTCTCAACACTCAGTCCTCAATCTTCAATCCTCAATCCTCAATCCTCAATCTTGAATCCTCAATACTCAATCTTCAATCCTCAATCCTCAATTGTCAATCCTCAACACTCAATCCTCAATCGTCAATCCTGAATCCCCAATCCTCGATCTTCAATCCTCTATCCTCAATCCTCAATCCTCAATCCTCAATCCTCAATCCTCAATCATCAATCTTCAATACTCAATACTCAATCTTCAATCCTCAATCCTCAATCCTCAGTCCTCAATCCTCAATCCTCAATCTTCAATACTCAACACCCAATCCTCAATCTTCAATCCACAATCCTCAATCCTCAATTCTCAATCCTCTGTCCGCAATCCTCAGACCTCAAGCATCAATACTCAACCCTCAGTCCTCGTCCGCAATCCACAACCCTCAATCCTCAATCCTCAATCTTCAATCATCAATATTCAATCTTCAATCCTCAATCCTCAATCCTCAATTCTCAATCCGCAATACTCAATCCTCAATCGTCAATCCTCAACCCTGAATCCTCAACCTTCAATCCTCAATACTCAATCTTCAATACTCAATCCTCAATCCTCAATCCTCAATCCTCAATCCTCAATCCTCAATCCCAAATCCTTAATCCTCTATCCTCAATCCTCAACCCACAATCCTCAGTCCTGATACCTCAATACCGAATCCTCAATCCTGAATCCTCAATCCTCAGCCCTCAGTCCTCAAGAATCAATTGTCAATCCTCAATCCTCAACAGAATATCTTCAATTAACAGTTTTCAATACTCAATACCCATCCTTCAATCATCAAATCTCAATCCACAAACATCAATTCTCAACACTCAACCCTCAACACTCGGTCCTCAATCTTCAAACCTCAATCCTAAATCCTCAATCTTCAATCCTCAATACTCAATCTTCAATCCTCAATCCTCAATTCTCAATCCTCAATACTCAAGCCTCAATCTTCAACCGTCAATTCCCAATCCTCAATCTTCAATCCTCAATCCTCAATCTTCTATCCTTAATCCTCAATCCTCCATCCCCAATCCTCAATCTTCAATCCTCAATACTCAATCTTCAATCCTCAATTCTCAATCCTCAATCGTCAATCCTCAATCCTCAATCCTCAATCCTCAATCCTCAATCTTCAATCCTCAATCCTAATTCGTCACTCCATGAAGCCCAGTCCTCAATCTTCAATCCTCAATCCTCAGTCATCAATTCTCAATCCTCAATCCTCAATCCTCAATCCTCAACCTTCAATCCTCAATACTCAACCTTCAATACTCAATCCTCAATCCTCAATCCTCAATCCTCAATCCCCAATCCTCAATCCCAAATCCTCAATCCTCAATCCTCAATCCTCAACCCTCAATCCTCAGCCCTGAAACCTCAATCCCGAATCCTCAATCCTGAATCCGCAAACCTCAGTCCTCAGTCCTCAACAATCAATTGTCAATCCTCAATCCTCAATAGAATATCCTCAATTCACAGTTTTCAATACTCAATCCCCATTCTTCAATCTTCAAACCTGAATCCACAAACATCAATTCTCATCACTCAACTCTCAACACTCAGTCCTCAATCTTCAATCCTCAATCCTCAATCCTCAATCTTGAATCCTCAATACTCAATCTTCAATCCTCAATCCTCAATTGTCAATCCTCAACACTCAATCCTCAATCGTCAATCCTGAATCCCCAATCCTCGATCTTCAATCCTCTATCCTCAATCCTCAATCCTCAATCCTCAATCCTCAATCATCAATCTTCAATACTCAATACTCAATCTTCAATCCTCAATCCTCAATCCTCAGTCCTCAATCCTCAATCCTCAATCTTCAATACTCAACACCCAATCCTCAATCTTCAATCCACAATCCTCAATCCTCAATTCTCAATCCTCTGTCCTCAATCCTCAGACCTCAAGCATCAATACTCAACCCTCAGTCCTCGTCCGCAATCCACAACCCTCAATCCTCAATCCTCAATCTTCAATCATCAATATTCAATCTTCAATCCTCAATCCTCAATCCTCAATTCTCAATCCGCAATACTCAATCCTCAACACCCAATCCTCAATCCTCAATCCTCAACCCTCAATCCTCAGCCCTGAAACCTCAATCCCGAATCCTCAATCCTGAATCCGCAAACCTCAGTCCTCAGTCCTCAACAATCAATTGTCAATCCTCAATCCTCAATGGAATATCCTCAATTCACAGTTTTCAATACTCAATCCCCATTCTTCAATCTTCAAACCTCAATCCACAAACATCAATTATCATCACTCAACTCTCAACACTCAGTCCTCAATCTTCAATCGTCAATCCTAAATCCGCAATCTTCAATCCTCAATACTAAACATTTAATCCTCAACCCTCAATCCTCAATCCTCAATGCTCAATCCTCAATCGTCAATCCTCAATTCCCACCCCTCAATCTTCAATCCCCAATCCTCAATATTCAATCCTGAATCGTCAATCCTCAATCCTCAATGCTCAATCTTCAATCCTCAATACTCAATCTTCAATCGTCAATCCTCGATCCTCAATCCTCAATCCTCAATCCTCAATCCTCAATCATCAATCTTCAATCCTCAATACTCAATCTTCTACCCTCAATCTTCAATCCTCAATCCTCTATCCGCAATACTCAATCCTCAATCGTCAATCCTCAACCCTGAATCCTCAACCTTCAATCCTCAATACTCAATCTTCAATACTCAATCCTCAATCCTCAATCCTCAATCCTCAATCCTCAATCCTCAATCCCAAATCCTTAATCCTCTATCCTCAATCCTCAACCCACATTCCTCAGTCCTGATACCTCAATACCGAATCCTCAATCCTGAATCCTCAATCCTCAGCCCTCAGTCCTCAACAATCAATCGTCAATCCTCAATCCTCAATAGAATATCTTCAATTCACAGTTTTCAATACTCAATCCCCATTCTTCAATCTTCAAATCTCAATCCACAGACATCAATTATCATCACTCAACTCTCAACACTCAGTCCTCAATCTTCAATCGTCAATCCTAAATCCGCAATCTTCAATCCTCAATACTCAATATTCAATCCTCAACCCTCAATCCTCAATCCTCAATGCTCAATCCTCAATCGTCAATCCTCAATTCCCAATCCTCAATCATAGTCCTCAATCCTCAATATTCAATCCTGAATCGTCAATCCTCAATCCTCAATCCTCAATCCTCAATCCTCAATCCTCAATCCTCAATCCTCAATCTTCAATCCTCAATACTCAATCTTCAACCCTCAATCTTCAATCCTCAATCCTCTATCCTCATTCTTCAATCCTCAACACCCAATCCTCAATCCTCAATCCTCAACCCTGAAACCTCAATCCCGAATCCTCAATCCTGAATCCGCAAACCTCAGTCCTCAGTCCTCAACAATCAATTGTCAATCCTCAATCCTCAATAGAATATCCTCAATTCACAGTTTTCAATACTCAATCCCCATTCTTCAATCTTCAAACCTCAATCCACAAACATCAATTCTCATCACTCAACTCTCAACACTCAGTCCTCAATCTTCAATCCTCAATCCTCAATCCTCAATCTTGAATCCTCAATACTCAATCTTCAATCCTCAATCCTCAATTGTCAATCCTCAACACTCAATCCTCAATCGTCAATCCTGAATCCCCAATCCTCAATTTCCAATCCTCTATCCTCAATCCTCAATCCTCAATCCTCAATCCTCAATCATCAATCTTCAATACTCAATACTCAATCTTCAATCCTCAATCCTCAATCCCCAATCCTCAATCTTCAATCCTCTATCCTCAATCCTCAATCCTCAATCCTCAATCCTCAACCTTCAATACCCAATACTCAATCTTCAATCCTCAATCCTCAATCCTCAGTCCTCGATCCTCAATCCTCAATCCTCAATCCTCAATCCTCAATCTTCAATCATCAATATTCAATCTTCAATCCTCAATCCTCAATCCTCTATCCTCAATCCTCAATCCTGAATGTTCAATACTCAATACCCAATCCTCAATCTTCAATCCTCAATACTCAATCCTCAATCCTCAATCCTCAATCCTCAGTCCTCAATCCTCAATTCTCAATCCTCAATCCTCAATCCTCAGACCTCAAACGTCAATACTCAACCCTCAGCCCTCGTCCGCAATCCACAACACTCAATCCTCAATCCTCAATCTTCAACCATCAATCCTCAATCCTCAATCCTCAATTCTCAATCCTCAATCCTCAATCCTCAATCCTCAATCTTCAATCGTCAATCCTCAATCCTCAATCCTCAATCCTCAATCCTCAATCGTCAATCCTCAATTCCCAATTCTCAATCTTCAATCCTCAATCCTCAATCTTCAATCATTAATCCTCAATCCTCAATCCCCAATCCTCAATCTTCAATACTCAATCTTCAATCCTCAATCCTCAATCCTCAGTCCTCAATCCTCAATCCTCATTCTTCAATCCTCAACACCCAATCCTCAATCTTCAATCCTCAATCCTCAAACCTCAATTCTCAATCCTCAGTCCTCAATCCTCAGAAGTCAAGCATCAATACTCAACCCTCAGTCCTCGTCCGCAATCCACAACCCTCAATCCTCAATCCTCAATCTTCAATCATCAATATTCAATCTTCAATTCTCAATCCTCAATGCTCAATTCTCAATCCGCAATACTCAATCCTCAATCGTCAATCCTCAATCCTGAATTCTCAACCTTCAATCCTCAATACTCAGTCTTCAATACTCAATCCTCAATGCTCAATCCTCAACCCTCAATCCTCAATCCTCAATCCCAAATCCTTAATACTCAATCCTCAATCCTCAATCCTCAATCCACAATCCACAGTCCTGATACCTCAATACCGAATCCTCAATCCTGAATCCTCAATCCTCAGCCCTCATTCCTCAACAATCAATTGTCAATCCTCAATCCTCAATAGAATATCTTCAATTCACAGTTTTCAATACTCAATCCCCATTCTTCAATCTTCAAATCTCAATCCACAAACATCAATTATCATCACTCAACCCTCAACACTCAGTCCTCAATCTTCAATCGTCAATCCTAAATCCGCAATCTTCAATCCTCAATACTCAACATTCAGTCCTCAACCCTCAATGCTCAATCCTCAATGCTCAATCCTCAATCATCAATCCTCAATTCCCAATCCTCAATCTTCAATCGTCAATCCTCAATATTCAATCCTGAATCGTCAATCCTCAATCCTCAATGCTCAATCTTCAATCCTCAATACTCAATCTTCAATCGTCAATCCTCAATCCTCAACCCTCAATCCTCAATCCTCAATGCTCAATCCTCAATCGTCAATCCTCAATTCCCAATCCTCAATCTTCAATCCTCAATCCTCAATATTCAATCCTGAATCGTCAATCCTCAATCCTCAATGCTCAATCTTCAATCCTCAATACTCAATCTTCAATCGTCAATCCTCAATCCTCAATCCTCAATCCTCAATCCTCAATCCTCAATCATCAATCTTCAATCCTCAATACTCAATCTTCTACCCTCAATCTTCGATCCTTAATCCTCAATCCTCAATTCTCAATCCTCAATCCTCAATCGTCAATCCTCAATTCCCAATCCTCAATCTTCAATCCTCAATCCTCAATCTTCAATCCTTAATCCTCAATCCTCAATCCCCAATCCTCAATCTTCAATACTCAACCTTCAATCCTCAATCCTCAATCCTCAGTCCTCAATCCTCAATCCTCATTCTTCAATACTCAACACCCAATCCTCAATCTTCAATCCTCAATCCTCAATCCTCAGTTCTCAATCCTCAGTCCTCAATCCTCAGCCCTCAATCCTCAATCCTCATTCTTCAATCCTCAATACACAATTCTCAATCTTCAATCCTCAATCCTCAATTCTCAACACTCAATCCTCAATCGTCAGACCTCAAGCATCAATACTCAACCCTCAGTAGTCGTCCGCAATCCACAACCCTCAATCCTCTATCCTCAACCTTCAATCATCAATATTCAATCTTCAATTCTCAATCATCAATCCTCTATACTCAATCCTCAATCCTGAATGTTCAATCCGCAATACCCAATCCTCAATCTCCTATCCTCAATCCTCAATCCTCAATCCTCAATCCTCAATCCTCAATCCTCAATCCTCATTCTTCAATCCTCAATACCAAATCCTCAATCCTCAATCCTCAATTCTCAATCCTCAATTCGCAATCCTCAGTCCTCAATCCTCAGACCTCAAGCATCAATACCCAACCCTCTGACCTCGTCCTCAATCCACAACCCTTAATCCTAAATCCGCAATCTTCAATCATCAATATTCAACCTTCAATCCTCAATCCTCAATCCTCAATCCTCAATCCTCAATCCTCAATCCTCAAACCTCAATACCGGAGCCTCAATCTTCAATCCTCAATCCTCAATCCTCAATTCTCTATCCTCAATCCTCAGTCATTAGTCCTCAAACCTCAATCCTCAACCCTCAACCCTCATCCTCAATCCTCAATCCTCAATCCTCAATCATCAATCCTCAATTTTCAATCCTCAATACTCAATCCTCAATCCTCAATCCTCAATACTCAATCCACAATCCTCAATCCTCAATCCTCAGCCCTCAATCCTCAGTCCTGAAACATCAATTCCAAATCCTCAATCTTGAATCCTCAACCTTCAGCCCTCGGTACTTAACAATCAGTTGTCAATCCTCAATCATCAATAGAATATCCTCAACTCACAGCTTTCAATACTCAATCCCCATTCTTCAGTCATCAAATCTCAATCCACAAACATCAATTCTCATCACTCAACCTCAACACTCAGTCCTCAATCTTCAATCCCCAATCCTAGATCCTCAATCTTCAATCCTCAATACTCAATCTTCAATCCTCAATCCTCAATTCTCAATCCTCAATACTCAATCCTCAATCGTCAATCCTCAATTCCCAATCGTCAATCCTCCATCCCCAATCCTCAATCTTCAATCCTCAATACTCAATCTTCAATCTTCAATCCTCAATCCTCAATCCTCAATCCTCAAACCTCAAACATCAATCTTCAATCCTCAATACTCAATCTTCAACACTCAATCTTCAATCCCCAATCCTCAATCCTCAGTCTTCAATCCTCAACACCCAATCCTCAATCTTCAATCCTCAGTCCTCAATCCTCAATTCTCAATCCTCAGTCCTCAATCCTCAGACCTCAAGCATCAATACTCAACCCTCAGTCCTCGTCCGCAATCCACAACCCTCAATCCTCAATCCTCAATCTTCAATCATCAATATTCAATCTTCAATCCTCAATCCTCAATCCTCAATTCTCAATCCGCAATACTCAATCCTCAATCGTCAATCCTCAATCCTGAATCCTCAACATTCAATCCTCAATACTCAATCTTCAACACTCAATCCTCAATCCTCAATCCTCAATCCTCAATCCTCAATCCTCAATCCCAAATCCTTAATCCTCAATCCTCAATCCTCAACCCACAATCCTCAGTCCTGATACCTCAATACCGAATCCTCAATCCTGAATCCTCAATCCTCAGCCCTCAGTCCTCAAGAATCAATTGTCAATCCTCAATCCTCAACAGAATATCTTCAATTAACAGTTTTCAATACTCAATACCCATCCTTCAATCATCAAATCTCAATCCACAAACATCAATTCTCATCACTCAACCCTCAACACTCGGTCCTCAATCTTCAAACCTCAATCCTAAATCCTCAATCTTCAATCCTCAATACTCAATCTTCAATCCTCAATCCTCAATTCTCAATCCTCAATACTCAAGCCTCAATCTTCAACCGTCAATTCCCAATCCTCAATCTTCAATCCTCAATCCTCAATCTTCTATCCTTAATCCTCAATCCTCCATCCCCAATCCTCAATCTTCAATCCTCAATACTCAATCTTCAATCCTCAATTCTCAATCCTCAATCGTCAATCCTCAATCCTCAATCCTCAATCCTCAATCCTCAATCTTCAATCCTCAATCCTAATTCGTCACTCCATGAAGCCCAGTCCTCAATCTTCAATCCTCAATCCTCAGTCATCAATTCTCAATCCTCAATCCTCAATCCTCAATCCTCAACCTTCAATCCTCAATACTCAACCTTCAATACTCAATCCTCAATCCTCAATCCTCAATCCTCAATCCCCAATCCTCAATCCCAAATCCTCAATCCTCAATCCTCAATCCTCAACCCTCAATCCTCAGCCCTGAAACCTCAATCCCGAATCCTCAATCCTGAATCCGCAAACCTCAGTCCTCAGTCCTCAACAATCAATTGTCAATCCTCAATCCTCAATAGAATATCCTCAATTCACAGTTTTCAATACTCAATCCCCATTCTTCAATCTTCAAACCTGAATCCACAAACATCAATTCTCATCACTCAACTCTCAACACTCAGTCCTCAATCTTCAATCCTCAATCCTCAATCCTCAATCTTGAATCCTCAATACTCAATCTTCAATCCTCAATCCTCAATTGTCAATCCTCAACACTCAATCCTCAATCGTCAATCCTGAATCCCCAATCCTCGATCTTCAATCCTCTATCCTCAATCCTCAATCCTCAATCCTCAATCCTCAATCATCAATCTTCAATACTCAATACTCAATCTTCAATCCTCAATCCTCAATCCTCAGTCCTCAATCCTCAATCCTCAATCTTCAATACTCAACACCCAATCCTCAATCTTCAATCCACAATCCTCAATCCTCAATTCTCAATCCTCTGTCCTCAATCCTCAGACCTCAAGCATCAATACTCAACCCTCAGTCCTCGTCCGCAATCCACAACCCTCAATCCTCAATCCTCAATCTTCAATCATCAATATTCAATCTTCAATCCTCAATCCTCAATCCTCAATTCTCAATCCGCAATACTCAATCCTCAATCGTCAATCCTCAACCCTGAATCCTCAACCTTCAATCCTCAATACTCAATCTTCAATACTCAATCCTCAATCCTCAATCCTCAATCCTCAATCCTCAATCCTCAATCCCAAATCCTTAATCCTCTATCCTCAATCCTCAACCCACAATCCTCAGTCCTGATACCTCAATACCGAATCCTCAATCCTGAATCCTCAATCCTCAGCCCTCAGTCCTCAACAATCAATCGTCAATCCTCAATCCTCAGTCATCAATTCTCAATCCTCAATCCTCAATCCTCAATCCTCAACCTTCAATCCTCAATACTCAACCTTCAATACTCAATCCTCAATCCTCAATCCTCAATCCTCAATCCCCAATCCTCAATCCCAAATCCTCAATCCTCAATCCTCAATCCTCAACCCTCAATCCTCAGCCCTGAAACCTCAATCCCGAATCCTCAATCCTGAATCCGCAAACCTCAGTCCTCAGTCCTCAACAATCAATTGTCAATCCTCAATCCTCAATAGAATATCCTCAATTCACAGTTTTCAATACTCAATCCCCATTCTTCAATCTTCAAACCTGAATCCACAAACATCAATTCTCATCACTCAACTCTCAACACTCAGTCCTCAATCTTCAATCCTCAATCCTCAATCCTCAATCTTGAATCCTCAATACTCAATCTTCAATCCTCAATCCTCAATTGTCAATCCTCAACACTCAATCCTCAATCGTCAATCCTGAATCCCCAATCCTCGATCTTCAATCCTCTATCCTCAATCCTCAATCCTCAATCCTCAATCCTCAATCCTCAATCATCAATCTTCAATACTCAATACTCAATCTTCAATCCTCAATCCTCAATCCTCAGTCCTCAATCCTCAATCCTCAATCTTCAATACTCAACACCCAATCCTCAATCTTCAATCCACAATCCTCAATCCTCAATTCTCAATCCTCTGTCCGCAATCCTCAGACCTCAAGCATCAATACTCAACCCTCAGTCCTCGTCCGCAATCCACAACCCTCAATCCTCAATCCTCAATCTTCAATCATCAATATTCAATCTTCAATCCTCAATCCTCAATCCTCAATTCTCAATCCGCAATACTCAATCCTCAATCGTCAATCCTCAACCCTGAATCCTCAACCTTCAATCCTCAATACTCAATCTTCAATACTCAATCCTCAATCCTCAATCCTCAATCCTCAATCCTCAATCCTCAATCCCAAATCCTTAATCCTCTATCCTCAATCCTCAACCCACAATCCTCAGTCCTGATACCTCAATACCGAATCCTCAATCCTGAATCCTCAATCCTCAGCCCTCAGTCCTCAAGAATCAATTGTCAATCCTCAATCCTCAACAGAATATCTTCAATTAACAGTTTTCAATACTCAATACCCATCCTTCAATCATCAAATCTCAATCCACAAACATCAATTCTCATCACTCAACCCTCAACACTCGGTCCTCAATCTTCAAACCTCAATCCTAAATCCTCAATCTTCAATCCTCAATACTCAATCTTCAATCCTCAATCCTCAATTCTCAATCCTCAATACTCAAGCCTCAATCTTCAACCGTCAATTCCCAATCCTCAATCTTCAATCCTCAATCCTCAATCTTCTATCCTTAATCCTCAATCCTCCATCCCCAATCCTCAATCTTCAATCCTCAATACTCAATCTTCAATCCTCAATTCTCAATCCTCAATCGTCAATCCTCAATCCTCAATCCTCAATCCTCAATCCTCAATCTTCAATCCTCAATCCTAATTCGTCACTCCATGAAGCCCAGTCCTCAATCTTCAATCCTCAATCCTCAGTCATCAATTCTCAATCCTCAATCCTCAATCCTCAATCCTCAACCTTCAATCCTCAATACTCAACCTTCAATACTCAATCCTCAATCCTCAATCCTCAATCCTCAATCCCCAATCCTCAATCCCAAATCCTCAATCCTCAATCCTCAATCCTCAACCCTCAATCCTCAGCCCTGAAACCTCAATCCCGAATCCTCAATCCTGAATCCGCAAACCTCAGTCCTCAGTCCTCAACAATCAATTGTCAATCCTCAATCCTCAATAGAATATCCTCAATTCACAGTTTTCAATACTCAATCCCCATTCTTCAATCTTCAAACCTGAATCCACAAACATCAATTCTCATCACTCAACTCTCAACACTCAGTCCTCAATCTTCAATCCTCAATCCTCAATCCTCAATCTTGAATCCTCAATACTCAATCTTCAATCCTCAATCCTCAATTGTCAATCCTCAACACTCAATCCTCAATCGTCAATCCTGAATCCCCAATCCTCGATCTTCAATCCTCTATCCTCAATCCTCAATCCTCAATCCTCAATCCTCAATCATCAATCTTCAATACTCAATACTCAATCTTCAATCCTCAATCCTCAATCCTCAGTCCTCAATCCTCAATCCTCAATCTTCAATACTCAACACCCAATCCTCAATCTTCAATCCACAATCCTCAATCCTCAATTCTCAATCCTCTGTCCTCAATCCTCAGACCTCAAGCATCAATACTCAACCCTCAGTCCTCGTCCGCAATCCACAACCCTCAATCCTCAATCCTCAATCTTCAATCATCAATATTCAATCTTCAATCCTCAATCCTCAATCCTCAATTCTCAATCCGCAATACTCAATCCTCAATCGTCAATCCTCAACCCTGAATCCTCAACCTTCAATCCTCAATACTCAATCTTCAATACTCAATCCTCAATCCTCAATCCTCAATCCTCAATCCTCAATCCTCAATCCCAAATCCTTAATCCTCTATCCTCAATCCTCAACCCACAATCCTCAGTCCTGATACCTCAATACCGAATCCTCAATCCTGAATCCTCAATCCTCAGCCCTCAGTCCTCAACAATCAATCGTCAATCCTCAATCCTCAATAGAATATCTTCAATTCACAGTTTTCAATACTCAATCCCCATTCTTCAATCTTCAAATCTCAATCCACAGACATCAATTATCATCACTCAACTCTCAACACTCAGTCCTCAATCTTCAATCGTCAATCCTAAATCCGCAATCTTCAATCCTCAATACTCAATATTCAATCCTCAACCCTCAATCCTCAATCCTCAATGCTCAATCCTCAATCGTCAATCCTCAATTCCCAATCCTCAATCCTAGTCCTCAATCCTCAATATTCAATCCTGAATCGTCAATCCTCAATCCTCAATCCTCAATCTTCAATCCTCAATACTCAATCTTCAATCCTCAATCCTCAATCCTCAATCCTCAATCCTCAATCCTCAATCCTCAATCCTCAATCTTCAATCCTCAATACTCAATCTTCAACCCTCAATCTTCAATCCTCAATCCTCTATCCTCATTCTTCAATCCTCAACACCCAATCCTCAATCCTCAATCCTCAACCCTCAATCCTCAGCCCTGAAACCTCAATCCCGAATCCTCAATCCTGAATCCGCAAACCTCAGTCCTCAGTCCTCAACAATCAATTGTCAATCCTCAATCCTCAATGGAATATCCTCAATTCACAGTTTTCAATACTCAATCCCCATTCTTCAATCTTCAAACCTCAATCCACAAACATCAATTATCATCACTCAACTCTCAACACTCAGTCCTCAATCTTCAATCGTCAATCCTAAATCCGCAATCTTCAATCCTCAATACTAAACATTTAATCCTCAACCCTCAATCCTCAATCCTCAATGCTCAATCCTCAATCGTCAATCCTCAATTCCCACCCCTCAATCTTCAATCCCCAATCCTCAATATTCAATCCTGAATCGTCAATCCTCAATCCTCAATGCTCAATCTTCAATCCTCAATACTCAATCTTCAATCGTCAATCCTCGATCCTCAATCCTCAATCCTCAATCCTCAATCCTCAATCATCAATCTTCAATCCTCAATACTCAATCTTCTACCCTCAATCTTCAATCCTCAATCCTCTATCCGCAATACTCAATCCTCAATCGTCAATCCTCAACCCTGAATCCTCAACCTTCAATCCTCAATACTCAATCTTCAATACTCAATCCTCAATCCTCAATCCTCAATCCTCAATCCTCAATCCTCAATCCCAAATCCTTAATCCTCTATCCTCAATCCTCAACCCACAATCCTCAGTCCTGATACCTCAATACCGGATCCTCAATCCTGAATCCTCAATCCTCAGCCCTCAGTCCTCAACAATCAATCGTCAATCCTCAATCCTCAATAGAATATCTTCAATTCACAGTTTTCAATACTCAATCCCCATTCTTCAATCTTCAAATCTCAATCCACAGACATCAATTATCATCACTCAACTCTCAACACTCAGTCCTCAATCTTCAATCGTCAATCCTAAATCCGCAATCTTCAATCCTCAATACTCAATATTCAATCCTCAACCCTCAATCCTCAATCCTCAATGCTCAATCCTCAATCGTCAATCCTCAATTCCCAATCCTCAATCATAGTCCTCAATCCTCAATATTCAATCCTGAATCGTCAATCCTCAATCCTCAATCCTCAATCCTCAATCCTCAATCCTCAATCCTCAATCCTCAATCTTCAATCCTCAATACTCAATCTTCAACCCTCAATCTTCAATCCTCAATCCTCTATCCTCATTCTTCAATCCTCAACACCCAATCCTCAATCCTCAATCCTCAACCCTCAATCCTCAGCCCTGAAACCTCAATCCCGAATCCTCAATCCTGAATCCGCAAACCTCAGTCCTCAGTCCTCAACAATCAATTGTCAATCCTCAATCCTCAATGGAATATCCTCAATTCACAGTTTTCAATACTCAATCCCCATTCTTCAATCTTCAAACCTCAATCCACAACCATCAATTATCATCACTCAACTCTCAACACTCAGTCCTCAATCTTCAATCGTCAATCCTAAATCCGCAATCTTCAATCCTCAATACTAAACATTTAATCCTCAACCCTCAATCCTCAATCCTCAATGCTCAATCCTCAATCGTCAATCCTCAATTCCCACCCCTCAATCTTCAATCCCCAATCCTCAATATTCAATCCTGAATCGTCAATCCTCAATCCTCAATGCTCAATCTTCAATCCTCAATACTCAATCTTCAATCGTCAATCCTCGATCCTCAATCCTCAATCCTCAATCCTCAATCCTCAATCATCAATCTTCAATCCTCAATACTCAATCTTCTACCCTCAATCTTCAATCCTCAATCCTCTATCCTCATTCTTCAATCCTCAACACCCAATCCTCAATCTTCAATCCTCAATCCTCAATCCTCAATTCTCAATCCTCAATCCTCAATCCTCAGACCTCAAACATCAATACTCAACCCTCAGCCCTCGTCCGCAATCCACAACCCTCAATCCTCAATCCTCAAACTTCAATCATCAATCCTCAATCCTCAATCCTCAATTCTCAATCCTCAATCCCCAATCCTCGATCCTCAATCTTCAATCCTTAATCCTCAATCCTCAATTCTCAATCCTCAATCCTCAATCGTCAATCCTCAACTCCCAATCCTCAATCTTCAATCCTCAATCCTCAATCTTCAATCCTTAATCCTCAATCCTCAATCCTCAATCCCCAATCCTCAATCTTCAATACTCAATCTTCAATCCTCAATCCTCAATCCTCAGTCCTCAATCCTCAATCCTCATTCTTCAATACTCAACACCCAATCCTCAATCTTCAATCCTCAATCCTCAATCCTCAATTCTCAATCCTCAGTCCTCAATCCTCAGCCCTCAATCCTCAATCCTCATTCTTCAATCCTCAATACACAATTCTCAATCTTCAATCCTCAATCCTCAATTCTCAACACTCAATCCTCAATCGTCAGACCTCAAGCATCAATACTCAACCCTCAGTAGTCGTCCGCAATCCACAACCCTCAATCCTCTATCCTCAACCTTCAATCATCAATATTCAATCTTCAATCCTCAATCATCAACCCTCTATACTCAATCCTCAATCCTGAATGTTCAATCCACAATACCCAATCCTCAATCTTCAATCCTAAATCCTCAATCCTCAATCCTCAATCCTCAATCCTCAATCCTCAATCCTCATTCTTCAATCCTCAATACCAAATCCTCAATCCTCAATCCTCAATTCTGAATCCTCAATTCGCAATCCTCAGTCCTCAATCCTCAGACCTCAAGCATCAGTACCCAACCCTCTGACCTCGTCCTCAATCCACAACCCTTAATCCTAAATCCGCAATCTTCAATCACCAATATTCGACCTTCAATCCTCAATCCTCAATTCTCAATCCTCAATCCTCAATCCTCAATCCCCAAACCTCAATACCGGAGCATCAATCTTCAATCCTCTATCCTCAATCCTCAATTCTCTATCCTCAATCCTCAGTCCTTATTCCTCAAACCTCAATCCTCAACCCTCAATCATCAATCCTCAATCCTCAATCCTCAATCCTCAATCATCAATCCTCAACTTTCAATCCTCAATACTCAATCCTCAATCCTCAATCCTCAATACTCAATCCACAATCCTCAATCCTCAATCCTCAACCCTCAATCCTCAGTCCTGAAACCTCAATCCCGAATCCTCAATCCTGAATCCGCAAACTTCAGTCCTCAGACCTCAACAATCAATTGTCAATCCTCAATCCTCAATAGAATATCCTCAATTCACAGTTTTCAATACTCAATCCCCATTCTTCAATCTTCAAATCTCAATCCACAAACATCAATTCTCATCACTCAACCCTCAACACTCAGTCCACGGTCTTCAATCCTCAATCCTCAATCCTCAATCTTGAATCCTCAATACTCAATCTTCAATCCCGAATCCTCAACTCTCAATCCTCAACACTCAATACTCAATCGTCAATCCTCAATCCCCAATCCTCAATCTTCTATCCTCTATCCTCAATCCTCAATCCTCAATCCACAATCCTCAATCTTCAATACTCAATACTCAATCTTCAATCTTCAATCCTCAATCCTCAGTCCTCAGTCCTCAATCCTCAATCCTCAATCCTCAATCTTCTATCCTCAATACTCAATCCGCAATCCTCAATCTTCAATCCTCAATCCTCAATCCTAATTCGTCACTCCTTGAAGCCCAGTCCTCAATCTTCAATCCTCAATCCTCTATCCTCAATTCTCAATCCTCAATACTCAATCCTCAATCCTCAACCTTGAATCCTCAATACTCAACTTTCAATACTCAATCCTCAACCCTGAATCCTCAATCCTCAATCCTCAATCCTCAACCCTCAATCCTCAGTCCTGAAACATCAATTCCAAATCCTCAACCTTGAATCCTCAACCTTCAGCCCTCAGTCCTCAACAATCAGTTGTCAATCCTCAATCCTCAATAGAATATCCTCAATTCACAGCTTTCAATACTCAATCCCCATTCTTCAATCATCAAATCTCAATCCACAAACATCAATTCTCATCACTCAACCCTCAACACTCAGTCCTCAATCTTCAATCCCCAATCCTAAATCCTCAATCTTCAATCCTCAATACTCAATCTTCAATCCTCAATC
Source organism: Calliopsis andreniformis (assembly GCF_051401765.1). Taxonomy (NCBI): domain Eukaryota; kingdom Metazoa; phylum Arthropoda; class Insecta; order Hymenoptera; family Andrenidae; genus Calliopsis; species Calliopsis andreniformis. The sequence continues at coordinate 145,726 of NW_027480638.1, read as the reverse complement.
CTCAATTCTCAATCCTCAACACTCAATCCTCAATCGTCAATCCTCAATTCCCAATCGTCAATCTTCAATCCTCAATCCTCAATCTTCAATCCTCAATACTCAGTCTTCAATCCTCAATCCTCAATCCTGAACCCTCAATCCTCAATCCTCAATCCTCAATCGTCAATCTCCAATCCTGAATTGTCAATCTTCAATCCTCAATCCTCAATCCTCAATCCTCAATCCTCATTCTTCAATCCCCAATACCCAATCCTCAATCTTCAATCCTCAATCCTCAATCCTCTATCCTCAATCCTCGATCCTGAATGTTCAATCCTCAATACCATATCCTCATTCTTCAATCCTCAATACTCAATCCTCAATCCTCAATCCTCAATCCTCAGTCCACAATCCTCAATTCTCAATCCTCAATCCTCAATCCTCAGACCTCAAACATCAATACTCAACCCTCAGCCCTCGTCCGCAATCCACAACCCTCAATCCTCAATCCTCAAACTTCAATCATGAATCCTCAATCCTCAACCTTCAATCATCAATATTCAATCTTCAATCCTCAATCATCAATCCTCTATACTCAATCCTCAATCCTGAATGTTCAATCCACAATACCCAATCCTCAATCTTCAATCCTCAATCCTCAATCCTCAATCCTCAATCCTCAATCCTCAATCCTCAATCCTCAATCCTCATTCTTCAATCCTCAATACCAAATCCTCAATCCTCAATCCTCAATCCTCAATCCTCAATATTCAATCCTCAATACTCAATCCTGAATCCTCAATCCTCAATACTCAATCCACAATCCTCAATCCTCAATCCTCAACACTCAATCCTCAGTCCTGAAACCTCAATCCCGAATCCTCAATCCTGAATCCGCAAACTTCAGTCCCCAGACCTCAACAATCAATTGTTAATCCTCAATCCTCAATAGAATATCCTCAATTCACAGTTTTCAATACTCAACCCCATTCTTCAATCTTCAAATCTCAATCCACAAACATCAATTCTCATCACTCAACCCTCAACACTCAGTCCACGGTCTTCAATCCTCAATCCTCAATCCTCAATCTTGAATCCTCAATACTCAATCTTCAATCCTGAATCCTCAACTCTCAATCCTCAACACTCAATCCTCAATCGTCAATCCTCAATCCCCAATCCTCAATCCTCAATCCTCAATCCTCAATATTCAATCCTGAATCGTCAATCCTCAATCCTCAATCCTCAATCTTCAATCCTCAGTCCTCAATCCTCAATTCTCAATCCTCAGTCCTCAATCCTCAGACCTCAAGCATCAATACTCAACCCTCAGTCCTCGTCCGCAATCCACAACCCTCAATCCTCAGTCCTCAATCTTCAATCATCAATATTCAATCTTCAATCCTCAATCCTCAATCCTCAATTCTCAATCCGCAATACTCAATCCTCAATCGTCAATCCTCAATCCTGAATCCTCAACATTCAATCCTCAATACTCAATCTTCAATACTCAATCCTCAATCCTCAATCCTCAATCCTCAATCCTCAATCCTCAATCCCAAATCCTTAATCCTCAATCCTCAATCCTCAACCCACAATCCTCAGTCCTGATACCTCAATACCAAATCCTCAATCCTGAATCCTCAATCCTCAGCCCTCAGTCCTCAAGAATCAATTGTCAATCCTCAATCCTCAATAGAATATCTTCAATTAACAGTTTTCAATACTCAATCCCCATTCTTCAATCTTCAAATCTCAATCCACAAACATCAATTATCATCACTCAACCCTCAACACTCAGTCCTCAATCTTCAATCGTCAATACTAAATCCGCAATCTTCAATCCTCAATACTCAACCTTCAATCCTCAACCCTCAATCCTCAATCCTCAATACTCAATTCTCAATCGTCAGTCCTCAATTTCCAACCCTCAATCTTCAATCCTCAATCCTCAATATTCAATCCTGAATCGTCAATCCTCAATCCTCAATCCTCAATCTTCAATCCTCAATACTCAATCCTCAATCCTCAATCATCAATCCTCAATTTTCAATCCTCAATACTCAATCCTCAATCCTCAATCCTCAATACTCAATCCACAATCCTCAATCCTCAATCCTCAACCCTCAATCCTCAGTCCTGAAACCTCAATCCCGAATCCTCAATCCTGAATCCGCAAACTTCAGTCCTCAGACCTCAACAATCAATTGTAAATCCTCAATCCTCAATAGAATATCCTCAATTCACAGTTTTCAATACTCAATCCCCATTCTTCAATCTTCAAATCTCAATCCACAAACATCAATTCTCATCACTCAACCCTCAACACTCAGTCCACGGTCTTCAATCCTCAACCCTCAATCCTCAATCCTCAATACTCAATTCTCAATCGTCAGTCCTCAATTTCCAACCCTCAATCTTCAATCCTCAATCCTCAATATTCAATCCTGAATCGTCAATCCTCAATCCTCAATCCTCAATCTTCAATCCTCAATACTCAATCCTCAATCCTCAATCATCAATCCTCAATTTTCAATCCTCAATACTCAATCCTCAATCCTCAATCCTCAACACTCAATCCTCAATCGTCAATCCTCAATCCCCAATCCTCAATCTTCTATCCTCTATCCTCAATCCTCAATCGTCAATCCTCAATCCTCAACCTTCAATACTCAATACTCAATCTTCAATCCTCAATCCTCAATCCTCAGTCCTCAGTCCTCAATCCTCAATCCTCAATCCTCAATCTTCTATCCTCAATACTCAATCCGCAATCCTCAATCCTCAATCCTCAATCCTCAATCCTAATTCGTCACTCCTTGAAGCCCAGTCCTCAATCTTCAATCCTCAATCCTCAATCCTCAATTCTCAATCCTCAATACTCAATCCTCAATCCTCAACCTTCAATCCTCAATACTCAACCTTCAATACTCAATCCTCAATCCTCAATACTCAATCCTCAATCCTCAATCCTGAATCCCAAATCCTCAATCCTCAATCCTCAATCCTCAACCCTCAATCCTCAGTCCTGAAACATCAATTCCAAATCCTCAATCTTGAATCCTCAACCTTCAGCCCTCAGTACTCAACAATCAGTAGTCAATCCTCAATCCTCAATAGAATATCCTCAACTCACAGCTTTCAATACTCAATACCCATTCTTCAATCATCAAATCTCAATCCACAAACATCAATTCTCATCACTCAACCCTCAACACTCAGTCCTCAATCTTCAATCCCCAATCCTAAGTCCTCAATCTTCAAACCTCAATACTCAATCTTCAATCCTCAATCCTCAATTCTCAATCCTCAATACTCAATCCTTAATCATCAATCCTCCATCCCCAATCCTCAATCTTCAATCCTCAATACTCAATCTTCAATCTTCAATCCTCAATCCTCCATCCCCAATCCTCAATCTTCAATCCTCAATACTCAATCTTCAATCTTCAATCCTCAATCCTCAATCCTCAATCCTCAAACCTCAATCATCAATCTTCAATCCTCAATACTCAATCTTCAACACTCAATCTTCAATCCCCAATCCTCAATCCTCATTCTTCAATCCTCAATACCAAATCCTCAATCCTCAATCCTCAATTCTCAATCCTCAATTCGCAATCCTCAGTCCTCAATCCTCAGACCTCAAGCATCAATACCCAACCCTCTGACCTCGTCCTCAATCCACAACCCTTAATCCTAAATCCGCAATCTTCAATCATCAATATTCAACCTTCAATCCTCAATCCTCAATCCTCAATCCTCAATCCTCAATCCTCAAACCTCAAACCTCAATACCGGAGCCTCAATCTTCAATCCTCAATCCTCAATCCTCAATTCTCTATCCTCAATCCTCAGTCCTTACTCCTCAAACCTCAATCCTCAACCCTCAACCCTCATCCTCAATCCTCAATCCTCAATCCTCAATCATCAATCCTCAATTTTCAATCCTCAATACTCAATCCTCAATCCTCAATCCTCAATACTCAATCCACAATCCTCAATCCTCAATCCTCAACCCTCAATCCTCAGTCCTGAAACCTCAATCCCGAATCCTCAATCCTGAATCCGCAAACTTCAGTCCTCAGACCTCAACAATCAATTGTCAATCCTCAATCCTCAATAGAATATCCTCAATTCACAGTTTTCAATACTCAATCCCCATTCTTCAATCTTCAAATCTCAATCCACAAATATCAATTCTCATCACTCAACCCTCAACACTCAGTCCACGGTCTTCAATGCTCAATCCTCAATCCTCAATCTTGAATCCTCAATTCTCAATCTTCAATCCTGAATACTCAACTCTCAATCCTCAACACTCAATACTCAATCGTCAATCCTCAATCCCCAATCCTCAATCTTCTATCCTCTATCCTCAATCCTCAATCCTCAATCCTCAATCCTCAATCTTCAATACTCAATACTCAATCTTCAATCCTCAATCCTCAATCCTCAGTCCTCAGTCCTCAATCCTCAATCCTCAAACCTCAAACCTCAATACCGGAGCCTCAATCTTCAATCCTCAATCCTCAATCCTCAATTCTCTATCCTCAATCCTCAGTCCTTACTCCTCAAACCTCAATCCTCAACCCTCAACCCTCATCCTCAATCCTCAATCCTCAATCCTCAATCCTCAATCCTCAATTCTCAATCCTCAACACTGAATCCTGAATCGTCAATCCTCAATTCCCAATCGTCAATCTTCAATCCTCAATCCTCAATCTTCAATCCTCAATACTCAGTCTTCAATCCTCAATCCTCAATCCTGAACCCTCAATCCTCAATCCTCAATCCTCAATCGTCAATCTCCAATCCTGAATTGTCAATCTTCAATCCTCAATCCTCAATCCTCAATCCTCAATCCTCATTCTTCAATCCCCAATACCCAATCCTCAATCTTCAATCCTCAATCCTCAATCCTCTATCCTCAATCCTCGATCCTGAATTTTCAATCCTCAATACCCAATCCTAAATCTTCAATCCTCAATACTCAATCCTCTATCCTCAATCCTCAATCCTCAGTCCACAATCCTCAATTCTCAATCCTCAATCCTCAATCCTCAGACCTCAAACATCAATACTCAACCCTCAGCCCTCGTCCGCAATCCACAACCCTCAATCCTCAATCCTCAAACTTCAATCATCATTCCTCAATCCTCAATCCTCAATTCTCAATCCTCAATCCACAATCCTCAATCCTCAATCCTCAATCTTCAATCCTTAATCCTCAATCCTGAATTCTCAATCCTCAATCCTCAATCGTCAATCCTCAATTCCCAATCCTCAATCTTCAATCCTCAATCCTCAATCTTCAATCCTTAATCCTCAATCCTCAATCCCCAATCCTCAATCTTCAATACTCAATCTTCAATCCTCAATCCTCAATCCTCAGTCCTCAATCCTCAATCCTCATTCTTCAATACTCAACACCCAATCCTCAATCTTCAATCCTCAATCCTCAATCCTCAATTCTCAATCCTCTGTCCTCAATCCTCAGACCTCAAGCATCAATACTCAACCCTCAGTCCTCGTCCGCAATCCACAACCCTCAATCCTCAATCCTCAATCTTCAATCATCAATATTCAATCTTCAATCCTCAATCCTCAATCCTCAATTCTCAATCCGCAATACTCAATCCTCAATCGTCAATCCTCAATACTCAATCCTCAATCGTCAATCCTCAATTCGCAATCGTCAATCTTCAATCCTCAATCCTCAATCTTCAATCCTTAATCCTCAATCCTCCATCCCCAATACTCAATCTTCAATCCTCAATACTCAATCCTCAATTCTCTATCCTCAATCCTCAGTCCTTACTCCTCAAACCTCAATCCTCAACCCTCAACCCTCATCCTCAATCCTCAATCCTCAATCCTCAATCATCAATCCTCAATTTTCAATCCTCAATACTCAATCCTCAATCCTCAATCCTCAATACTCAATCCACAATCCTCAATCCTCAATCCTCAACCCTCAATCCTCAGTCCTGAAACCTCAATCCCGAATCCTCAATCCTGAATCCGCAAACTTCAGTCCTCAGACCTCAACAATCAATTGTCAATCCTCAATCCTCAATAGAATATCCTCAATTCACAGTTTTCAATACTCAATCCCCATTCTTCAATCTTCAAATCTCAATCCACAAACATCAATTCTCATCACTCAACCCTCAACACTCAGTCCACGGTCTTCAATCCTCAATCCTCAATCCTCAATCTTGAATCCTCAATACTCAATCTTCAATCCCGAATCCTCAACTCTCAATCCTCAACACTCAATACTCAATCGTCAATCCTCAATCCCCAATCCTCAATCTTCTATCCTCTATCCTCAATCCTCAATCCTCAATCCACAATCCTCAATCTTCAATACTCAATACTCAATCTTCAATCTTCAATCCTCAATCCTCAGTCCTCAGTCCTCAATCCTCAATCCTCAATCCTCAATCTTCTATCCTCAATACTCAATCCGCAATCCTCAATCTTCAATCCTCAATCCTCAATCCTAATTCGTCACTCCTTGAAGCCCAGTCCTCAATCTTCAATCCTCAATCCTCTATCCTCAATTCTCAATCCTCAATACTCAATCCTCAATCCTCAACCTTGAATCCTCAATACTCAACTTTCAATACTCAATCCTCAACCCTGAATCCTCAATCCTCAATCCTCAATCCTCAACCCTCAATCCTCAGTCCTGAAACATCAATTCCAAATCCTCAACCTTGAATCCTCAACCTTCAGCCCTCAGTCCTCAACAATCAGTTGTCAATCCTCAATCCTCAATAGAATATCCTCAATTCACAGCTTTCAATACTCAATCCCCATTCTTCAATCATCAAATCTCAATCCACAAACATCAATTCTCATCACTCAACCCTCAACACTCAGTCCTCAATCTTCAATCCCCAATCCTAAATCCTCAATCTTCAATCCTCAATACTCAATCTTCAATCCTCAATCCTCAATTCTCAATCCTCAACACTCAATCCTCAATCGTCAATCCTCAATTCCCAATCGTCAATCTTCAATCCTCAATCCTCAATCTTCAATCCTCAATACTCAGTCTTCAATCCTCAATCCTCAATCCTGAACCCTCAATCCTCAATCCTCAATCCTCAATCGTCAATCTCCAATCCTGAATTGTCAATCTTCAATCCTCAATCCTCAATCCTCAATCCTCAATCCTCATTCTTCAATCCCCAATACCCAATCCTCAATCTTCAATCCTCAATCCTCAATCCTCTATCCTCAATCCTCGATCCTGAATGTTCAATCCTCAATACCATATCCTCATTCTTCAATCCTCAATACTCAATCCTCAATCCTCAATCCTCAATCCTCAGTCCACAATCCTCAATTCTCAATCCTCAATCCTCAATCCTCAGACCTCAAACATCAATACTCAACCCTCAGCCCTCGTCCGCAATCCACAACCCTCAATCCTCAATCCTCAAACTTCAATCATGAATCCTCAATCCTCAACCTTCAATCATCAATATTCAATCTTCAATCCTCAATCATCAATCCTCTATACTCAATCCTCAATCCTGAATGTTCAATCCACAATACCCAATCCTCAATCTTCAATCCTCAATCCTCAATCCTCAATCCTCAATCCTCAATCCTCAATCCTCAATCCTCAATCCTCATTCTTCAATCCTCAATACCAAATCCTCAATCCTCAATCCTCAATCCTCAATCCTCAATATTCAATCCTCAATACTCAATCCTGAATCCTCAATCCTCAATACTCAATCCACAATCCTCAATCCTCAATCCTCAACACTCAATCCTCAGTCCTGAAACCTCAATCCCGAATCCTCAATCCTGAATCCGCAAACTTCAGTCCCCAGACCTCAACAATCAATTGTTAATCCTCAATCCTCAATAGAATATCCTCAATTCACAGTTTTCAATACTCAACCCCATTCTTCAATCTTCAAATCTCAATCCACAAACATCAATTCTCATCACTCAACCCTCAACACTCAGTCCACGGTCTTCAATCCTCAATCCTCAATCCTCAATCTTGAATCCTCAATACTCAATCTTCAATCCTGAATCCTCAACTCTCAATCCTCAACACTCAATCCTCAATCGTCAATCCTCAATCCCCAATCCTCAATCCTCAATCCTCAATCCTCAATATTCAATCCTGAATCGTCAATCCTCAATCCTCAATCCTCAATCTTCAATCCTCAGTCCTCAATCCTCAATTCTCAATCCTCAGTCCTCAATCCTCAGACCTCAAGCATCAATACTCAACCCTCAGTCCTCGTCCGCAATCCACAACCCTCAATCCTCAGTCCTCAATCTTCAATCATCAATATTCAATCTTCAATCCTCAATCCTCAATCCTCAATTCTCAATCCGCAATACTCAATCCTCAATCGTCAATCCTCAATCCTGAATCCTCAACATTCAATCCTCAATACTCAATCTTCAATACTCAATCCTCAATCCTCAATCCTCAATCCTCAATCCTCAATCCTCAATCCCAAATCCTTAATCCTCAATCCTCAATCCTCAACCCACAATCCTCAGTCCTGATACCTCAATACCAAATCCTCAATCCTGAATCCTCAATCCTCAGCCCTCAGTCCTCAAGAATCAATTGTCAATCCTCAATCCTCAATAGAATATCTTCAATTAACAGTTTTCAATACTCAATCCCCATTCTTCAATCTTCAAATCTCAATCCACAAACATCAATTATCATCACTCAACCCTCAACACTCAGTCCTCAATCTTCAATCGTCAATACTAAATCCGCAATCTTCAATCCTCAATACTCAACCTTCAATCCTCAACCCTCAATCCTCAATCCTCAATACTCAATTCTCAATCGTCAGTCCTCAATTTCCAACCCTCAATCTTCAATCCTCAATCCTCAATATTCAATCCTGAATCGTCAATCCTCAATCCTCAATCCTCAATCTTCAATCCTCAATACTCAATCCTCAATCCTCAATCATCAATCCTCAATTTTCAATCCTCAATACTCAATCCTCAATCCTCAATCCTCAATACTCAATCCACAATCCTCAATCCTCAATCCTCAACCCTCAATCCTCAGTCCTGAAACCTCAATCCCGAATCCTCAATCCTGAATCCGCAAACTTCAGTCCTCAGACCTCAACAATCAATTGTAAATCCTCAATCCTCAATAGAATATCCTCAATTCACAGTTTTCAATACTCAATCCCCATTCTTCAATCTTCAAATCTCAATCCACAAACATCAATTCTCATCACTCAACCCTCAACACTCAGTCCACGGTCTTCAATCCTCAACCCTCAATCCTCAATCCTCAATACTCAATTCTCAATCGTCAGTCCTCAATTTCCAACCCTCAATCTTCAATCCTCAATCCTCAATATTCAATCCTGAATCGTCAATCCTCAATCCTCAATCCTCAATCTTCAATCCTCAATACTCAATCCTCAATCCTCAATCATCAATCCTCAATTTTCAATCCTCAATACTCAATCCTCAATCCTCAATCCTCAACACTCAATCCTCAATCGTCAATCCTCAATCCCCAATCCTCAATCTTCTATCCTCTATCCTCAATCCTCAATCGTCAATCCTCAATCCTCAACCTTCAATACTCAATACTCAATCTTCAATCCTCAATCCTCAATCCTCAGTCCTCAGTCCTCAATCCTCAATCCTCAATCCTCAATCTTCTATCCTCAATACTCAATCCGCAATCCTCAATCCTCAATCCTCAATCCTCAATCCTAATTCGTCACTCCTTGAAGCCCAGTCCTCAATCTTCAATCCTCAATCCTCAATCCTCAATTCTCAATCCTCAATACTCAATCCTCAATCCTCAACCTTCAATCCTCAATACTCAACCTTCAATACTCAATCCTCAATCCTCAATACTCAATCCTCAATCCTCAATCCTGAATCCCAAATCCTCAATCCTCAATCCTCAATCCTCAACCCTCAATCCTCAGTCCTGAAACATCAATTCCAAATCCTCAATCTTGAATCCTCAACCTTCAGCCCTCAGTACTCAACAATCAGTAGTCAATCCTCAATCCTCAATAGAATATCCTCAACTCACAGCTTTCAATACTCAATACCCATTCTTCAATCATCAAATCTCAATCCACAAACATCAATTCTCATCACTCAACCCTCAACACTCAGTCCTCAATCTTCAATCCCCAATCCTAAGTCCTCAATCTTCAAACCTCAATACTCAATCTTCAATCCTCAATCCTCAATTCTCAATCCTCAATACTCAATCCTTAATCATCAATCCTCCATCCCCAATCCTCAATCTTCAATCCTCAATACTCAATCTTCAATCTTCAATCCTCAATCCTCCATCCCCAATCCTCAATCTTCAATCCTCAATACTCAATCTTCAATCTTCAATCCTCAATCCTCAATCCTCAATCCTCAAACCTCAATCATCAATCTTCAATCCTCAATACTCAATCTTCAACACTCAATCTTCAATCCCCAATCCTCAATCCTCATTCTTCAATCCTCAATACCAAATCCTCAATCCTCAATCCTCAATTCTCAATCCTCAATTCGCAATCCTCAGTCCTCAATCCTCAGACCTCAAGCATCAATACCCAACCCTCTGACCTCGTCCTCAATCCACAACCCTTAATCCTAAATCCGCAATCTTCAATCATCAATATTCAACCTTCAATCCTCAATCCTCAATCCTCAATCCTCAATCCTCAATCCTCAAACCTCAAACCTCAATACCGGAGCCTCAATCTTCAATCCTCAATCCTCAATCCTCAATTCTCTATCCTCAATCCTCAGTCCTTACTCCTCAAACCTCAATCCTCAACCCTCAACCCTCATCCTCAATCCTCAATCCTCAATCCTCAATCATCAATCCTCAATTTTCAATCCTCAATACTCAATCCTCAATCCTCAATCCTCAATACTCAATCCACAATCCTCAATCCTCAATCCTCAACCCTCAATCCTCAGTCCTGAAACCTCAATCCCGAATCCTCAATCCTGAATCCGCAAACTTCAGTCCTCAGACCTCAACAATCAATTGTCAATCCTCAATCCTCAATAGAATATCCTCAATTCACAGTTTTCAATACTCAATCCCCATTCTTCAATCTTCAAATCTCAATCCACAAATATCAATTCTCATCACTCAACCCTCAACACTCAGTCCACGGTCTTCAATGCTCAATCCTCAATCCTCAATCTTGAATCCTCAATTCTCAATCTTCAATCCTGAATACTCAACTCTCAATCCTCAACACTCAATACTCAATCGTCAATCCTCAATCCCCAATCCTCAATCTTCTATCCTCTATCCTCAATCCTCAATCCTCAATCCTCAATCCTCAATCTTCAATACTCAATACTCAATCTTCAATCCTCAATCCTCAATCCTCAGTCCTCAGTCCTCAATCCTCAATCCTCAAACCTCAAACCTCAATACCGGAGCCTCAATCTTCAATCCTCAATCCTCAATCCTCAATTCTCTATCCTCAATCCTCAGTCCTTACTCCTCAAACCTCAATCCTCAACCCTCAACCCTCATCCTCAATCCTCAATCCTCAATCCTCAATCCTCAATCCTCAATTCTCAATCCTCAACACTGAATCCTGAATCGTCAATCCTCAATTCCCAATCGTCAATCTTCAATCCTCAATCCTCAATCTTCAATCCTCAATACTCAGTCTTCAATCCTCAATCCTCAATCCTGAACCCTCAATCCTCAATCCTCAATCCTCAATCGTCAATCTCCAATCCTGAATTGTCAATCTTCAATCCTCAATCCTCAATCCTCAATCCTCAATCCTCATTCTTCAATCCCCAATACCCAATCCTCAATCTTCAATCCTCAATCCTCAATCCTCTATCCTCAATCCTCGATCCTGAATTTTCAATCCTCAATACCCAATCCTAAATCTTCAATCCTCAATACTCAATCCTCTATCCTCAATCCTCAATCCTCAGTCCACAATCCTCAATTCTCAATCCTCAATCCTCAATCCTCAGACCTCAAACATCAATACTCAACCCTCAGCCCTCGTCCGCAATCCACAACCCTCAATCCTCAATCCTCAAACTTCAATCATCATTCCTCAATCCTCAATCCTCAATTCTCAATCCTCAATCCACAATCCTCAATCCTCAATCCTCAATCTTCAATCCTTAATCCTCAATCCTGAATTCTCAATCCTCAATCCTCAATCGTCAATCCTCAATTCCCAATCCTCAATCTTCAATCCTCAATCCTCAATCTTCAATCCTTAATCCTCAATCCTCAATCCCCAATCCTCAATCTTCAATACTCAATCTTCAATCCTCAATCCTCAATCCTCAGTCCTCAATCCTCAATCCTCATTCTTCAATACTCAACACCCAATCCTCAATCTTCAATCCTCAATCCTCAATCCTCAATTCTCAATCCTCTGTCCTCAATCCTCAGACCTCAAGCATCAATACTCAACCCTCAGTCCTCGTCCGCAATCCACAACCCTCAATCCTCAATCCTCAATCTTCAATCATCAATATTCAATCTTCAATCCTCAATCCTCAATCCTCAATTCTCAATCCGCAATACTCAATCCTCAATCGTCAATCCTCAATACTCAATCCTCAATCGTCAATCCTCAATTCGCAATCGTCAATCTTCAATCCTCAATCCTCAATCTTCAATCCTTAATCCTCAATCCTCCATCCCCAATACTCAATCTTCAATCCTCAATACTCAATCCTCAATTCTCTATCCTCAATCCTCAGTCCTTACTCCTCAAACCTCAATCCTCAACCCTCAACCCTCATCCTCAATCCTCAATCCTCAATCCTCAATCATCAATCCTCAATTTTCAATCCTCAATACTCAATCCTCAATCCTCAATCCTCAATACTCAATCCACAATCCTCAATCCTCAATCCTCAACCCTCAATCCTCAGTCCTGAAACCTCAATCCCGAATCCTCAATCCTGAATCCGCAAACTTCAGTCCTCAGACCTCAACAATCAATTGTCAATCCTCAATCCTCAATAGAATATCCTCAATTCACAGTTTTCAATACTCAATCCCCATTCTTCAATCTTCAAATCTCAGTCCACAAATATCAATTCTCATCACTCAACCCTCAACACTCAGTCCACGGTCTTCAATGCTCAATCCTCAATCCTCAATCTTGAATCCTCAATACTCAATCTTCAATCCTGAATACTCAACTCTCAATCCTCAACACTCAATACTCAATCGTCAATCCTCAATCCCCAATCCTCAATCTTCTATCCTCTATCCTCAATCCTCAATCCTCAATCCTCAATCCTCAATCTTCAATACTCAATACTCAATCTTCAATCCTCAATCCTCAATCCTCAGTCCTCAGTCCTCAATCCTCAATCCTCAAACCTCAAACCTCAATACCGGAGCCTCAATCTTCAATCCTCAATCCTCAATCCTCAATTCTCTATCCTCAATCCTCAGTCCTTACTCCTCAAACCTCAATCCTCAACCCTCAACCCTCATCCTCAATCCTCAATCCTCAATCCTCAATCCTCAATCCTCAATTCTCAATCCTCAACACTCAATCCTGAATCGTCAATCCTCAATTCCCAATCGTCAATCTTCAATCCTCAATCCTCAATCTTCAATCCTCAATACTCAGTCTTCAATCCTCAATCCTCAATCCTGAACCCTCTATCCTCAATCCTCAATCCTCAATCGTCAATCTCCAATCCTGAATTGTCAATCTTCAATCCTCAATCCTCAATCCTCAATCCTCAATCCTCATTCTTCAATCCCCAATACCCAATCCTCAATCTTCAATCCTCAATCCTCAATCCTCTATCCTCAATCCTCGATCCTGAATTTTCAATCCTCAATACCCAATCCTCAGTCTTCAATCCTCAATACTCAATCCTTAATCCTCAATCCTCAATCCTCTGTCCACAATCCTCAATTCTCAATCCTCAATCCTCAATCCTCAGACCTCAAACATCAATACTCAACCCTCAGCCCTCGTCCGCAATCCACAACCCTCAATCCTCAATCCTCAAACTTCAATCATCATTCCTCAATCCTCAATCCTCAATTCTCAATCCTCAATCCTCAATCCTCAATCCTCAATCCTCAATCTTCAATCCTTAATCCTCAATCCTGAATTCTCAATCCTCAATCCTCAATCGTCAATCCTCAATTCCCAATCCTCAATCTTCAATCCTTAATCCTCAATCTTCAATCCTTAATCCTCAATCCTCAATCCCCAATCCTCAATCTTCATTACTCAATCTTCAATCCTCAATCCTCAATCCTCAGTCCTCAACCATCAATCCTCATTCTTCAATACTCAACACCCAATCCTCAATCTTCAATCCTCAATCCTCAATCCTCAATTCTCAATCCGCTGTCCTCAATCCTCAGACCTCAAGCATCAATACTCAACCCTCAGTCCTCGTCCGCAATCCACAACCCTCAATCCTCAATCCTCAATCTTCAATCATCAATATTCAATCTTCAATCCTCAATCCTCAATCCTCAATTCTCAATCCGCAATACTCAATCCTCAATCGTCAATCCTCAACCCTGAATCCTCAACCTTCAATCCTCAATACTCAATCTTCAATACTCAATCCTCAATCCTCAATCCTCAATCCTCAATCCTCAATCCTCAATCCCAAATCCTTAATCCTCAATCCTCAATCCTCAACCCACAATCCTCAGTCCTGATACCTCAATACCGAATCCTCAATCCTGAATCCTCAATCCTCAGCCCTCAGTCCTCAAGAATCAATTGTCAATCCTCAATCCTCAATAGAATATCTTCAATTAACAGTTTTCAATACTCAATCCCCATTCTTCAATCTTCAAATCTCAATCCACAAACATCAATTATCATCACTCAACCCTCAACACTCAGTCCTCAATCTTCAATCGTCAATACTAAATCCGCAATCTTCAATCCTCAATCCTCAATCCTCAATCCTAATTCGTCACTCCTTGAAGCCCAGTCCTCAATCCTCAATCCTCAATCCTCAACACTCAATC
Organism: Calliopsis andreniformis; assembly: GCF_051401765.1. NCBI lineage: Eukaryota > Metazoa > Arthropoda > Insecta > Hymenoptera > Andrenidae > Calliopsis > Calliopsis andreniformis. The sequence goes on along the minus strand of NW_027480638.1, from coordinate 130,725 downwards.
CTCAGTCCTGAAACATCAATTCCAAATCCACAATCTTGAATCCTCAACCTTCAGCCCTCAGTACTCAACAATCAGTTGTCAATCCTCAATCCTCAATAGAATATCCTCAACTCACAGCTTTCAATACTCAATCCCCATTCTTCAATCATCAAATCTCAATCAACAAACATCAATTCTCATCACTCAACCCTCAACACTCGGTCCTCAATCTTCAATCCCCAATCCTAAATCCTCAATCTTCAAACCTCAATACTCAATCTTCAATCCTGAATCCTCAATTCTCAATCCTCAATACTCAATCCTCAATCGTCAATCCTCAATTCCCAATCGTCAATCTTCAATCCTCAATCCTCAATCTTCAATCCTTAATCCTCAATCCTCCATCCCCAATCCTCAATCTTCAATCCTCAATACTCAATCTTCAATCTTCAATCCTCAATCCTCAATCCTCAATCCTCAAACCTCAATCATCAATCTTCAATCCTCAATTCGCAATCCTCAGTCCTCAATCCTCAGGCCTCAAGCATCAATACCCAACCCTCTGACCTCGTCCTCAATCCACAACCCTTAATCCTAAATCCGCAATCTTCAATCATCAATATTCAACCTTCAATCCTCAATCCTCAATCCTCAATCCTCAATCCTCAATCCTCAAACCTCAAACCTCAATACCGGAGCCTCAATCTTCAATCCTCAATCCTCAATCCTCAACTCTCTATCCTCAATCCTCAGTCCTTAGTCCTCAAACCTCAATCCTCAACCCTCAACCCTCATCCTCAATCCTCAATCCTCAATCCTCAATCATCAATCCTCAATTTTCAATCCTCAATACTCAATCCTCAATCCTCAATCCTCAATACTCAATCCACAATCCTCAATCCTCAATCCTCAACCCTCAATCCTCAGTCCTGAAACCTCAATCCCGAATCCTCAATCCTGAATCCGCAAACTTCAGTCCTCAGACCTCAACAATCAATTGTCAATCCTCAATCCTCAATAGAATATCCTCAATTCACAGTTTTCAATACTCAATCCCCATTCTTCAATCTTCAAATCTCAATCCACAAACATTAATTCTCATCACTCAACCCTCAACACTCAGTCCACGGTCTTCAATGCTCAATCCTCAATCCTCAATCTTGAATCCTCAATACTCAATCTTCAATCCTGAATCCTCAACTCTCAATCCTCAACACTCAATACTCAATCGTCAATCCTCAATCCCCAATCCTCAATCTTCTATCCTCTATCATCAATCCTCAATCCTCAATCCTCAATCCTCAATCTTCAATACTCAATACTCAATCTTCAATCCTCAATCCTCAATCCTCAGTCCTCAGTCCTCAATCCTCAATCCTCAATCCTCAATCTTCTATCCTCAATACTCAATCCGCAATCCTCAATCTTCAATCCTCAATCCTCAATCCCAATTCGTCACTCCTTGAAGCCCAGTCCTCAATCTTCAATCCTCAATCCTCAATCCTCAATTCTCAATCCTCAATCCTCAATCCTCAAACCTCAAACCTCAATACCGGAGCCTCAATCTTCAATCCTCAATCCTCAATCCTCAATTCTCTATCCTCAATCCTCAGTCCTTGCTCCTCAAACCTCAATCCTCAACCCTCAACCCTCATCCTCAATCCTCAATCCTCAATCCTCAATCCTCAATCCTCAATTCTCAATCCTCAACACTCAATCCTCAATCGTCAATCCTCAATTCCCAATCGTCAATCTTCAATCCTCAATCCTCAATCTTCAATCCTCAATACTCAGTCTTCAATCCTCAATCCTCAATCCTGAACACTCAATCCTCAATCCTCAATCCTCAATCGTCAATCTCCAATCCTGAATTGTCAATCTTCAATCCACAATCCTCAATCCTCAATCCTCAATCCTCATTCTTCAATCCCCAATACACAATCCTCAATCCTCAATCCTCAATCCTCAATCCTCTATCCTCAATCCTCGATCCTGAATTTTCAATCCTCAATACCCAATCCTCAATCTTCAATCCTCAATACTCAATCGTCAATCCTCAATCCTCAATCCTCAGTCCACAATCCTCAATTCTCAATCCTCAATCCTCAATCCTCAGACCTCAAACATCAATACTCAACCCTCAGCCCTCGTCCGCAATCCACAAACCTCAATCCTCAATCCTCAAACTTCAATCATCATTCCTCAATCCTCAATCCTCAATTCTCAATCCTCAATCCTCAATCCTCAATCCTCAATCCTCAATCTTCAATCCTTAATCCTCAATCCTGAATTCTCAATCCTCAATCCTCAATCGTCAATCCTCAATTCCCAATCCTCAATCTTCAATCCTCAATCCTCAATCTTCAATTCTTAATCCTCAATCCTCAATCCCCAATCCTCAATCTTCAATACTCAATCTTCAATCCTCAATCCTCAATCCTCAGTCCTCAATCCTCAATCCTCATTCTTCAATACTCAACACCCAATCCTCAATCTTCGATCCTCAATCCTCAATCTTCAATTCTCAATCCTCTGTCCTCAATCCTCAGACCTCAAGCATCAATACTCAACCCTCAGTCCTCGTCCGCAATCCACAACCCTCAATCCTCAATCCTCAATCTTCAATCATCAATATTCAATCTTCAATCCTCAATCCTCAATCCTCAATTCTCAATCCGCAATACTCAATCCTCAATCGTCAATCCTCAACCCTGAATCCTCAACCTTCAATCCTCAATACTCAATCTTCAATACTCAATCCTCAATCCTCAATCCTCAATCCTCAATCCTCAATCCTCAATCCCAAATCCTTAATCCTCAATCCTCAATCCTCAACCCACAATCCTCAGTCCTGATACCTCAATACCGAATCCTCAATCCTGAATCCTCAATCCTCAGCCCTCAGTCCTCAAGAATCAATTGTCAATCCTCAATCCTCAATAGAATATCTTCAATTAACAGTTTTCAATACTCAATCCCCATTCTTCAATCTTCAAATCTCAATCCACAAACATCAATTATCATCACTCAACCCTCAACACTCAGTCCTCAATCTTCAATCGTCAATACTAAATCCGCAATCTTCAATCCTCAATACTCAACCTTCAACCCTCAACCCTCAATCCTCAATCCTCAATACTCAATCCTCAATCGTCAATCCTCAATTCCCAATCCTCAATCTTCAATCCTCAATCCTCAATATTCAATCCTGAATCGTCAATCCTCAATCCTCAATCCTCAATCTTCAATCCTCAATACTCAATCCTCAATCCTCAATCATCAATCCTCAATTTTCAATCCTCAATACTCAATCCTCAATCGTCAATCCTCAATTCCCAATCCTCAGTCTTCAATCCTCAATCCTCAATATTCAATCCTGAATCGTCAATCGTCAATCCTCAATCCTCAATCCTCAATCCTCAATCCTCAATCCTCAATCCTCAAACCTCAAACCTCAATACCGGAGCCTCAATCTTCAATCCTCAATCCTCAATCCTCAATTCTCTATCCTCAATCCTCAGTCCTTAGTCCTCAAACCTCAATCCTCAATCCTCAATCCTCAATCCTCAGCCCTCAATCCTCAGTCCTGAAACATCAATTCCAAATCCTCAATCTTGAATCCTCAACCTTCAGCCCTCAGTCCTCAATAATCAGTTGTCAATCCTCAATCCTCAATAGAATATCCTCAATTCACAGCTTTCAATACTCAATCCCCATTCTTCAATCATCAAATCTCAATCCACAAACATCAATTCTCATCACTCAACCCTCAACACTCAGTCCTCAATCTTCAATCCCCAATCCTAAATCCTCAATCTTCAATCCTCAATCCTCAATTCTCAATCCTCAATACTCAATCCTCAATCCTCAACCTTCAATCCTCAATACTCAACCTTCAATACTCAATCCTCAATCCTCAATCCTCAATCCTCAATCCTCAATCCTGAATCCCAAATCCTCAATCCTCAATCCCCAATCCTCTATCCTCAATCCTCGATCCTGAATTTTCAATCCTCAATACCCAATCCTCAATCTTCAATCCTCAATACTCAATCCTCAATCCTCAATCCTCAATCCTCAGTCCACAATCCTCAATCCTCAATCCTCAATTCTCAATCCTCAACACTCAATCCTCAATCGTCAATCCTCAATTCCCAATCGTCAATATTCAATCCTCAATCCTCAATCTTCAATCCTCAATACTCAGTCTTCAATCCTCAATCCTCAATCCTGAACCCTCAATCCTCAATCCTCAATCCTCAATCGTCAATCTCCAATCCTGAATTGTCAATCTTCAATCCTCAATCCTCAATCCTCAATCCTCAATCCTCAATCCTCAATCCTCATTCTTCAATCCCCAATACCCAATCCTCAATCTTCAATCCTCAATCCTCAATCCTCTATCCTCAATCCTCGATCCTGAATTTTCAATCCTCAATACCCAATCCACAATCTTCAATCCTCAATACTCAATCCTCAATCCTCAATCCTCAATCCTCAGTCCACAATCCTCAATTCTCAATCCTCAATCCTCAATCCTCAGACCTCAAACATCAATACTCAACCCTCAGCCCTCGTCCGCAATCCACAACCCTCAATCCTCAATCCTCAAACTTCAATCATCATTCCTCAATCCTCAATCCTCAATTCTCAATCCTCAATCCTCAATCCTCAATCCTCAATCCTCAATCTTCAATCCTTAATCCTCAATCCTGAATTCTCAATCCTCAATCCTCAATCGTCAATCCTCAATTCCCAATCCTCAATCTTCAATCCTCAATCCTCAATCTTCAATCCTTAATCCTCAATCCTCAATCCCCAATCCTCAATCTTCAATACTCGATCTTCAATCCTCAATCCTCAATCCTCAGTCCTCAATCCTCAATCCTCATTCTTCAATACTCAACACCCAATCCTCAATCTTCAATCCTCAATCCTCAATCCTCAATTCTCAATCCTCTGTCCTCAATCCTCAGACCTCAAGCATCAATTCTCAACCCTCAGTCCTCGTCCGCAATCCACAACCCTCAATCCTCAATCCTCAATCTTCAATCATCAATATTCAGTCTTCAATCCTCAATCCTCAATCCTCAATTCTCAATCCGCAATACTCAATCCTCAATCGTCAATCCTCAACCCTGAATCCTCAACCTTCAATCCTCAATACTCAATCTTCAATACTCAATCCTCAATCCTCAATCCTCAATCCTCAATTCTCAATCCTCAATCCCAAATCCTTAATCCTCAATCCTCAATCCTCAACCCACAATCCTCAGTCCTGATACCTCAATACCGAATCCTCAATCCTGAATCCTCAATCCTCAGCCCTCAGTCCTCAAGAATCAATTGTCAATCCTCAATCCTCAATAGAATATCTTCAATTAACAGTTTTCAATACTCAATCCCCATTCTTCAATCTTCAAATCTCAATCCACAAACATCAATTATCATCACACAACCCTCAACACTCAGTCCTCATTCTTCAATCGTCAATCCTAAATCCGCAACCTTCAATCCTCAATACTCAACCTTCAATCCTCAACCGTCAATCCTCAATCCTCAATACTCAATCCTCAATCGTCAATCCTCAATTCCCAATCCTCAATCTTCAATCCTCAATCCTCAATCTTCAATCCTGAATCGTCAATCCTCAATCCTCAATCCTCAATCTTCAATCCTCAATACTCAATCTTCAATCCTCAATCCTCAATCCTCAATCCTCAATCCTCAATCCTCAATCTTCATCCTCAATACTCAATCATCAACCCTCAATCTTCAATCCTCAATCCTCTATCCTCATTCTTCAATCCTCAACACCCAATCCTCAATCTTGAATCCTCAATCTTCAATCCTCAATTCTCAATCCTCAATCCTCAATCGTCAGACCTCAAACATCAATACTCAACCCTCAGTCCTCGTCCGCAATCCACAACCCTCAATCCTCAATCCTCAATCTTCAATCATCAATATTCAATCTTCAATCCTCAATCCTCAATCCTCTATCCTCAATCCTCAATCCTGAATGTTCAATCCTCAATACCCAATCCTCAATCTTCAATCCTCAATACTCAATCCTCAATCCTCAATCCTCAATCCTCAGTCCTCAATCCTCAATTCTCAATCCTCAATCCTCATTCCTCAGACCTCAAACATCAATACTCAACCCTAAGTCCTCGTCCGCAATCCACAACACTCAATCCTCAATCCTCAATCTTCAATCATCAATATTCAATCTTCAATCCTCAATCCTCAATCCTCTATCCTCAATCCTCAATCCTGAATGTTCAATCCTCAATACCCTATCCTCAACCTTCAATCCTCAATCCTCAATCCTCAATCCTCAAACCTCAATCCTCAGTCCTGAAACAACAATACCGAATCATCAATCCTGAATCCTCAATCTTCAGCCCTCAGTCCTCAACAGTCAATTGTCAATCCTCAATCCTCAATAGAATATCCTCAATTCACAGTTTTCAATACTCAATCCCCATTCGTCAATCTTCAAATCTCAATCCACAAACATCAATTTTCATCACTCAACCCTCAACACTCAGTCCTCAATCTTCAATCCTCAATCCTAAATCCTCAATTTTCAATCCACAATACTCAACCTTCAATCCACAATCCTCAATTCTCTATCCTCAATCCTCAATCCTCAATCCTCAATCCTCAATCTACAATCCTCAATACTCAATCTTCAACTCTCAATCTTCAATCGTCAATCCTCTATCCTCATTCTTCAATCCTCAACACCCAACCCTCAATCTTCAATCCTCAATCCTCAATCCTCAATTCTCAATCCTCAATCCTCATTCCTCAGACCTCAAACATCAATACTCAACCCTAAGTCCTCGTCCGCAATCCACAACACTCAATCCTCAATCCTCAATCTTCAATCATCAATATTCAATCTTCAATCCTCAATCCTCAATCCTCTATCCTCAATCCTCAATCCTGAATGTTCAATACTCAATACACAATCCTCAATATTTAATCCTCAACCCTCAACCGTCAACCCTCAATTCCCAATCCTCAATATTCAATCCTCAATCCTCAATCCTGAATCCTCAATCCTGAACCTTCAATCCACAATACTCAATCTTCAACACTCAATCTTCAATCCTCAATCCTCTATCCTCATTCTTCAATCCTCAACACCCAATCCTCAATCTTCAATCCTCAATCCTCAATCCTCAATTCTCAATCCTCAATCCTCAATCCTCAGACCTCAAACATCAATACTCAACCCTCAGTCCTCAGTCCTCAAACCTCAATCCTGAATCCTCAATCCTGAATCCTCAATCTTCAGCCCTCAGTCCTCAACAATCAATTGTCAGTCCTCAATCCTCAATAGAATATACCCAATTCACAGTTTCCAATACTCAATCCCCAATCTTCAATCTTCAAATCTCAATCCACAAACATCAATTCTCATAACTCAACGCTCGACACTCAGTCCCCAATCCTCAATCTTCAATCCTCAATGCTCAACCCTCAATCCTCAATCCTCAACCTTCAATCCTCAATACTCAGCCTTCAATCCTCAATCCTCAATCCTGAACCCTCAATCCTCAATCCTCAATCCTCAATCGTCAATCTCCAATCCTGAATTGTCAATCTTCAATTCCTAATCCTCAATCCTCAATCCTCAATCCTCATTCTTCAATCCCCAATACCCAATCCTCAATCTTCAATCCTCAATCCTCAACCCTCAATTCTCAACACTCAATCCTCAATCCTCAGACCTCAAGCATCAATACTCAACCCTCAGTCCTCGTCCGCAATCCACAACCCTCAATCCTCAATCCTCAATCTTCAATCATCAATATTCAATCTTCAATCCTCAAGCCTCAATCCTCTATCCTCAATCCTCAATCCTGAATATTCAATCCTCAGTACCCAATCCTCAATCTTCAATCCTCAATCCTCAATCCTCAATCCTCAATCCTCAATCCTCAATCCTCAATCCCCAAACCTCGTTCTTCAATCCTCAATACCAAATCCTCAATCTTCAATCCTCAACACTCAATCCTCAATACGCAATCCTCAATCCTCAATCCTCAATCCTCAATCATCAGTCCTCAGTCCTCAAACCTAAATCCTCAACCCTCAACCCTCATCCTCAATCCTCAATCCTCGATCCTCAATCCTCAATCCTCAATCTTCAATCCTCAGTCCGCAATCCTCAATCTTCAATCCTCAATCCTCAATCCTGAATCCTCAATCTTCAGCCCTCAGTCCTCAACAATCAGTTGTCAATCCTCAATCCTCAATACAACATCATCAATTCACAGTTTTCAATACTCAATACTCAATCTGCAATCTTCAAATCTCTATCCACAAACATCAATGCTCATCACTCAACCCTCAGCACACCGTCCCCAATCCTCAATCTTCAATCCTCAATACCCAAGCCTCAATCTTCAATCCTCAATCTTCAATCCACAATCCTCAATCCTCAATTCGCAATCCGCAATCCTCAATCCTCAGACCTCAAGCATCAATACCCAACCCTCAGTCCTCGTCCTGAATCAACAACCCTCAATCCTCAATCCTCAATCTTCAATCATCAATATTCAACCTTCAATCCTCAATCCACAATCCTCAATCCTCAACCCTCAATCCTCAGTCCTGAAACCTCAATCCCGAATCCTCAATCCTGAATCCGCAAAATTCAGTCCTCAGTCCTCAACAATCAATAGTCAATCCTCAATCCTCAATAGAATATCCTCAATTCACAGTTTTCAATACTCAATCCCCATTCTTCAATCTTCAAATCTCAATCCACAAACATCAATACTCATCACTCAGCCCTCAACACTCAGTCCTCAATCTTCAATCCTCAATCCTCAACCCTCAACATTGAATACTCAATACTCAATCTTCAATCCTCAATCTTCAATCCTCTATCCTCTATCCTCAATCCTCAATCCTCAATCCTCAATCTTCAATACTCAATCCTCAATCTTCAATCCTCAATCCTCAATCCTCAGTCCTCAATCTTCAATCCTCAATCCTCAATCCTCAATCCTCAATCTTCTATCCTCAATATTAAATCTGCAATCCTCAATCCTCAATCCTCAATCCTCAATCCTAATTCGTCACTCCTCGAAACCCAGTCCTCAATCTTCAATCCTCAATCCTCAATCCTCAAGCCTCAATACTCAGTCCTGAAACCTCAATACCGAATCCTCAATCCTGAATCCTTAATCTTCAGCCCTCAGTCCTCAACAATCAATTGTCAATCCTCAATCCTCAATAGAATATCCTCAATTCACAGCTTTCAATACTCAATCCCCATTCTTCAATCTTCAAGTCTCAATCCACAAACATCAGTTCTCATCACTCAACCCTCAACACTCAGTCCACGGTCTTCAATCCTCAATCCTCAATCCTCAATCTTGAATCCTCAATACTCAATCTTCAATCCTGAATCCTCAACTCTCAATCCTCAACACTCAATCCTCAATCGTCAATCCTCAATCCCCAATCCTCAATCTTCTATCCTCTATCCTCAATCCTCAATCGTCAATCCTCAATCCTCAATCTTCAATACTCAATACCCAATCTTCAATCCTCAATCCTCAATCCTCAGTCCTCAGTCCTCAATCCTCAATCCTCAATCCTCAATCTTCTATCCTCAATACTCAATCCGCAATCCTCAATCCTCAATCCTCAATCCTCAATCCTAATTCGTCACACCTTGAATCCCAGTCCTCAATCTTCAATGCTCAATCCTCAATCCTCAATTCTCAATCCTCAATACTCAATCCTCAATCCTCAACCTTCAATCGTCAATACTCAACCTTCAATACGCAATCCTCAATCCTCAATCCTCAATCCTCAATCCTCAATCCTCAACCCCAAATCCTCAATCCTCAATCCTCAATCCTCATTCCTCAACCCTCAATCCTCAGTCCTGAAACATCAATTCCAAATCCTCAATCTTGAATCCTCAACCTTCAGCCCTCAGTCCTCAACAATCAGTTGTCAATCCTCAATCCTCAATAGAATATCCCCAATTCACAGCTTTCAATACTCAATCCCCATTCTTCAATCATCAAATCTCAATCCACAAACATCAATTCTCATCACTCAACCCTCAACACTCAGTCCTCAATCTTCAGTCCCCAATCCTAAATCCTCAATCTTCAGTCCTCAATACTCAATCTTCAATCCTGAATCCTCAACTCTCAATCCTCAACACTCAATCCTCAATCGTCAATCCTCAATCCGCAATCCTCAATCTTCTATCCTCTATCCTCAATCCTCAATCGTCAATCCTCAATCCTCAATCTTCAATACTCAATACTCAATCTTCAATCCTCAATCCTCAATCCTCAGTCCTCAGTCCTCAATCCTCAATCCTCAATCCTCAATCTTCTATCCTCAATACTCAATCCGCAATCCTCAATCCTCAATCCTCAATCCTCAATCCTAATTCGTCACTCCTTGAAACCCAGTCCTCAATCTTCAATCCTCAATCCTCAATCCTCAATTCTCAATCCTCAATACTCAATCCTCAATCCTCAACCTTCAATCCTCAATACTCAACCTTCAATACTCAATCCTCAATCCTCAATCCTCAATCCTCAATCCTCAATCCTGAATCCCAAATCCTCAATCCTCAATCCTCAATCCTCAACCCTCAATCCTCAGTCCTGAAACATCAATTCCAAATCCTCAATCTTGAATCCTCAACCTTCAGCCCTCAGTCCTCAACAATCAGTTGTCAATCCTCAATCCTCAATAGAATATCCTCAATTCACAGCTTTCAATACTCAATCCCCATTCTTCAATCATCAAATCTCAATCCACAAACATCAATTCTCATCACTCAACCCTCAACACTCAGTCCTCAATCTTCAATCCCCAATCCTAAATCCTCAATCTTCAATCCTCAATACTCAATCTTCAATCCTCAATCCTCAATTCTCAATCCTCAACAGTCAATCCTCAATCGTCAATCCTCAATTCCCAATCGTCAATCTTCAATCCTCAATCCTCAATCTTCAATCCTCAATACTCAGCCTTCAATCCTCAATCCTCAATCCTGAACCCTCAATCCTCAATCCTCAATCCTCAATCGTCAATCTCCAATCCTGAATTGTCAATCCTCAATCCTCAATCCTCAACCCTCAATCCTCAATCCTCATTCTTCAATCCCCAATACCCAATCCTCAATCTTCAATCCTCAATCCTCAATCCTCTATCCTCAATCCTCGATCCTGAATGTTCAATCCTCAATACCCAATCCTCAATCTTCAATCCTCAGTCCTTAAACTTCAATTGTGAGTCCTCAGCCCTGAATCCTCAGTCGTCAAACATCAATCCTTAATCCTCAATCCTGAATCCTCAATCTTCAGCCCTCAGTCCTCAACAATCAGTTTTCAATCCTCAATCATCAATAGAATATCACCAATTCACAGCTTTCAATACTCAATACTCAATCTGCCATCTTCAAATCTCTATCCACAAACATCAATTCTCATCACTCAACCCTCAACACTCAGTCCTCAATGTTCAATCCTCAATCCTCAACTCTCAATCCTCAATCCTCAATCCTCAGACCACAAACATCAATACTCAACCCTCAGTCCTCGTCCGCAATCCACAACCCTCAATCCTCAATCCTCAATCTTCATACATCAATATTCAACCTTCAATCCTCAATCCTCAATACACAATCCTCAATCCTCAATCCTCTATCCTCTATCTTCAATACCCAATCCTCAATCGTCAATCATCAATCCTCAATACTCAATCCTCAATCCTCAATCCTCAATCCTCAGTAATCAAACATCAATCTTGAATCCTCAATGCTGAAACCTCAATCTTCAGCCCTCAGTCCTCAACAATCAGTTGTCAATCCTCAATCCTCAATAGAATATCAACAATTCACAGTTTTCGATACACAATACTCAATCTGCTATCTTGAAATCACTATACACAAACATCAATTCTCATCACTCAACCCTCAACACTCAGTCCCCAATCCTCAATATTCAATCCTCAATCCTCAATCCTCAATCCTCAGTCCTCAACCTTCAACACTCAGATCTCAATGTTCAGTCCTCAGTCCTCAATTCTCAATCCTCAATTCTCAACCCTCAATCGTCAATCTTCAATCATCAATACTCAATCTTCAATCCTCAATCCTCAATCCTCAATCCTCAATCCTCATTCTTCAATCCTCAATCCTCAATCCTCAATCCTCAATCATCAATCCCGAATCCTCAATCCAGAATCCTCAATCTTCAGCCCTCAGTCCTCAACAGTCAGTTGTCAATCCTCAATCCTCAATAGAATATCAACAATTCACAGTTTTCAATACAGAATACTCAATCTGCAATCTTGAAATCTCTATACACAAACATCAATTCTCATCACTCAACCCTCAACACTCAGTCCCCAATCCTCAATATTCAATCCTCAATCCTCAATCCTCAAACCTCAATCGTCAACCTTCAATCCTCAATGCTCAATCTTCAATCCTCAATCCTCAATCCTCAATCTTCGACCCACAATACTCAGTCTTCAATCCTCAATCCTCAATCCTCAATCCTCAATCCTCGATCCTCAATCCCAAATTCTCAATCCTCAATCCTCAATCCTCAATCCTCAACCGTCAATCCTCAGTCCTGAAACCTCAATCCCGAATCCTCAATCCTGAATCCTCAACCTTCAGACCTCAGTCCTCAACAATCAATTGTCAATCCTCAATCCTCGACAGAATATCCTCAATTCACAGTTTTCAATACTCAATCCCAATTCTTCAATCTTCAAGTCTCAATCCACATACATCAATTCTCATCACTCAACCCTCAACACTCAGTCCTCAATCTTCAATCCTCAATCCAAAATCCTCAACCTTCAATCCTCAATACTCAATCTTCAGTCCTCAATCCTCAATTCTCAATCCTCAATGCTCAATCCTCAATCGTCAATCCTCAATTCCCAATCCTCAATCTTCAATCCTCAATCCTCAATTGTCAATACTCAATCCTGAGTCCTCAGTCCTCAAACCTCAATCCTCAACCCTCAGCCCTCATCCTCATTCCTCAATTCTCAATCCTCAATCCTCAATCCTCAATCTTCAATCCTCGATACTCAATCTTCAATCCTCAATCCTCAGTCCTCAAACCTCAATTCTGAATCCTCAATCCTGAATGCTCAACCTTCAATCCTCAATCCTCAATCTTCAATCCTCAATACTCAATCTTTAATCCTCAATCCTCAGTCCTTAAACTTCAATTGTGAGTCCTCAGCCCTGAATCCTCAGTCCTCAAACATCAATCCTTAATCCTCAATCCTGAATCCTCAATCTTCAGCCCTCAGTCCTCAACAATCAGTTTTCAATCCTCAATCATCAATAGAATATCACCAATTCACAGCTTTCAATACTCAATACTCAATCTGCCATCTTCAAATCTCTATCCACAAACATCAATTCTCATCACTCAACCCTCAACACTCAGTCCTCAATGTTCAATCCTCAATCCTCAACTCTCAATCCTCAATCCTCAATCCTCAGACCACAAACATCAATACTCAACCCTCAGTCCTCGTCCGCAATCCACAACCCTCAATCCTCAATCCTCAATCTTCATACATCAATATTCAACCTTCAATCCTCAATCCTCAATACTCAATCCTCAATCCTCAATCCTCAATCCTCTATCTTCAATACCCAATCCTCAATCGCCAATCATCAATCCTCAATTCTCAATCCTCAATCCTCAATCCTCAATCCTCAGTAATCAAACATCAATCCTGAATCCTCAATGCTGAAACCTCAATCTTCAGCCCTCAGTCCTCGACAATCATTTGTCAATCCTCAATCCTCAATAGAATATCAACAATTCACAGTTTTCGATACACAATACTCAATCTGCTATCTTGAAATCACTATACACAAACATCAATTCTCATCACTCAACCCTCAACACTCAGTCCCCAATCCTCAATATTCAATCCTCAATCCTCAATCCTCAATCCTCAATCCTCAACCTTCAACACTCAGTTCTCAATGTTCAGTCCTCAGTCCTCAATTCTCAATCCTCAATTCTCAACCCTCAATCGTCAATCTTCAATCCTCAATACTCAATCTTCAATCCTCATTCCTCAATCCTCAATCCTCAATCCTCATTCTTCAATCCTCAATCCTCAATCCTCAATCCTCAATCATCAATCCCGAATCCTCAATCCTGAATCCTCAATCTTCAGCCCTCAGTCCTCAACAGTCAGTTGTCAATCCTCAATCCTCAATAGAATATCAACAATTCACAGTTTTCAATACACAATACTCAATCTGCAATCTTGAAATCTCTATACACAAACATCAATTCTCATCACTCAACCCTCAACACTCAGTCCCCAATCCTCAATATTCAATCCTCAATCCTCAATCCTCAAACCTCAATCGTCAACCTTCAATCCTCAATGCTCAATCTTCAATCCTCAATCCTCAATCCTCAATCTTCGACCCACAATACTCAGTCTTCAATCCTCAATCCTCAATCCTCAATCCTCAATCCTCAACCCTCAATCCCAAATTCTCAATCCTCAATCCTCAATCCTCAATCCTCAACCGTCAATCGTCAGTCCTGAAACCTCAATCCCGAATCCTCAATCCTGAATCCTCAACCTTCAGACCTCAGTCCTCACCAATCAATTGTCAATCCTCAATCCTCGACAGAATATCCTCAATTCACAGTTTTCAATACTCAATCCCAATTCTTCAATCTTCAAGTCTCAATCCACATACATCAATTCTCATCACTCAACCCTCAACACTCAGTCCTCAATCTTCAATCCTCAATCCAAAATCCTCAATCTTCAATCCTCAATACTCAATCTTCAATCCTCAATCCTCAATTCTCAATCCTCAACACTCAATCCTCAATCGTCAATCCTCAATCCCCAATCCTCAATCTTCAATCCTCTATCCTCAATCCTCAATCCTCAATCCTCAATCCTCAATCTTCAATACTCAATACTCAATCTTCAATCCTCAATCCTCAGTCCTCAGTCCTCAATTCTCAATCCTCAATCCTCAATCCTCAATCTTCTATCCTCAATACTCAATCTGCAATCCTCAATCCTCAATCCTCAATCCTCAATCCTAATTCGTCACTCCTCGAAACCCAGTCCTCAATCTTCAATCCTCAATCCTCAATCCTCAATTTTCAACCCTCAATCCTCAATCCTCAATCCTCAATTTTCAATCCTCAATACTCAATCTTCAATACTCAATCCTCAATCCTCAATCCTCAATCCTCAATCCTCAATCCTCAATCCCAAATACTCAATCCTCAATCCTCAACCCTCAACCCTCATTCCTCAGTCCTGAAACATCAATACCGAGTCGTCAATACTGAATCCTCAATCTTCAGCCCTCAGTCCTCAACAATCAATTGTCAATCCTCAATCCTCAATAGAATATCCTCAATTCACAGTTTTCAATACTCAATCCCCATTCTTCAAACATCAAATCTCATTCCACAAACATCAATTCTCTTCACTCAACCCTCAACACTCAGTCCTCAATCTTCAATCCTCAATCCTAAATCCTCAATCTTCAATTCTCAATACTCAATCTTCAATCCTCAATCCTCAATTCCCAATCCTCAATCTTCAATCCTCAATCCTCAATCTTCAATCCTGAATGCTCAATCCTCAATCCCCAATCCTCAATCTTCAATCCTCAATACTCAATCTTCAATCCTCAATACTCAACCCTCAATCCTCAATCCTCAATCTTGAATCCTCAATACTCAATCTTCAATCCTCAATCCTCAATTCTCAGTCCTCAACACTCAATCCTCAATCGTCAATCCTCAATCCCCAATCCTCAATCTTCAATCTTCTATCCTCAATACTCAATCCTCAATCTCCAATCCTCAATCTTCAATACTCAATACTCAATCTTCAATCCTCAATCCTCAATCCTCAGTCCTCAATCCTCAATCCTCAATCCTCAGTCCTCAATCTTCTATCCTCAATACTCAATCTGCAATCCTCAATCATCATTCCTCAATCCTCAATCCTAATTCGTCACTCCTCGAAACCGAGTCCTCAATCTTCAATCCTCAATCCTCAATCCTCAATTCTCAATCCTCAATCCTGAATCCTCAATCCTCAATTTTCAATCCTCAATACTCAATCTTCAATACTCAATCCTCAATCCTCAATCCTCAATCTTCAATCCCCAATCCTCAATCCCAAATCCTCAATCCTCAATCCTCAACACTCTACTCTCATTCCTCAGACCTGAAACATCAATACCGAATCTTCAATACTGAATCCTCAATCTTCAGCTCTCAGTCCTCAACAATCAATTGTCAATCCTCAATCCTCAATAGAATATCCTCAATTCACAGTTTTCAATACTCAATCCCCATTCTTCAAACCTCAAATCTCAATCCACAAACATCAATTCTCTTCACTCAACCCTCAACACTCAGTCCTCAATCTTCAATCCTCAATCCTAAATCCTCAATCTTCAATCCTCAATACTCAATCTTCAATCCTCAATCCTCTATTCTCAATCCTCAATAGTCAATCCTCAATCGTCAATCCTCAATTCCCAATCCTCAACCTTCAATCCTCAATCCTCAATCTTCAATCCTTACTCCTCAATCCTCAATCCCCGATCCTCAATCTTCAATCCTTAATCCTCAACCCTCAATCCCCAATCCTCAATCCTCAATACTCAATCTTCAACCCTCAATCTTCAATCCTCAATCCTCAGTCCTCATTCTTCTATCCTCAACACCCAATCCTCAATCTTCAATCCTCAATCCTCTATCCTCATTCTTCAATCCTCAATACCAAATCCTCAATCTTCAATCCTCAATCCTCAATCCTCAATTCTCAATCCTGAATCCTCAATCCTCAGACCTCAAACATCAATACTCAACCCTCAGTCCTCGTCCGCAATCCACAACCCTCAATCCTCAATCCTCAATCTTCAATCATCAATATTCTATCTTCAATCCTCAATCCTCAATCCTCTATCCTCAATCCTCAATCCTGAATGTTCAATCCTCAATACCCAATCCTCAATCTCAATCCTCAATACTCAATCCTCAATCCTCAATCCCCAATCCTCAGTCCTCAATCCTCAATTCTCAATCCTCAATCCTCAATCCTCAGACCTCAAACATCAATACTCAACCCTCAGCCCTCGTCCGCAATCCACAACCCTCAATCCTCAATACTCAATCTTCAATCATCAATATTCAACCTTCAATCCTCAATCCACAATCCTCTATCCTCATTCCTCAATCCTGAATTTTCAATCCTCAATACCCAATCCTCAACCTTCAATACTCAATCCTCAATCCTCAATACTCAAACCTCAATCCTCAGTCCTGAAACCTCAATACCGAATCCTCAATCCTGAATCCTCAATCTTCAGCCCTCAGTCCTCAACAATCAATTGTCAATCCTCAATCCTCAATAGAATTACCTCAATTCACAGTTTTCAATACTCAATCCCCATTCTTCAATCTTCAAATCTCAATCCACAAACATCAATTCTCATCACTCAACCCTCAACACTCAGTCCACAATCTTCAATCCTCAATCCTGAACCCTCAATCTTGAATCCTCAATACTCAATCTTCAATCCTCAATCCTCAGTCCTCAGTCCTCAATCCTCAATCATCAATCCCCAATCCTCAATCTTCTATTCTCAATCCTCAATCCTCAATCCTCAGTCCTCAATCTTCAATACTCAATACTCAATCTTCAATCCTCAATCCACAGTCCTCAGTCCTCAATCCTCAATCCTCAATCTTCTATCCTCAATACTCAATCTGCAATCCTCAATCCTCAATCCTCAATCCTCAATCCTAATTCGTCACTCCTCGAAACCGAGTCCTCAATCTTCAATCCTCAATCCTCAATCCTCAATCCTCAATCCTCAATCCTCAATCCTCAATCTTCAATACTCAATACTCAATCTTCAATCCTCAATCCTCAGTCCTCAGTCCTCAATCCTCAATCCTCAATCCTCAATTCTCAATCTTCTGTCCTCAATACTCAATCTGCAATCCTCAATCCTCAATCCTCAATCCTCAATCCTAATTCGTCACTCCTCGAAACCCAGTCCTCAATCTTCAATCCTCAATCCTCAATCCTCAATTCTCAATCCTCAATCCTCAATCCTCAGTCGTCAATTTTCAATCCTCAATACTCAATCTTTAATACTCAATCCTCAATCCTCAATCCTCGATCCTCAATCCTCAATCCTCGATCCTCAATCCTCAATCCTCAATCCCAAATCCCCAATCCTCAATCCTCAACCCTCAATCTTCAAAACTGAATCCTCAATCCTCAATCCCCAATCATCAATCTTCAATCCTCAATACTCAATCCTAATTCGTCACTCCTCGAAACCCAGTCCTCAATCTTCAATCCTCAATCCTCAATCCGCAATTCTCAATCCTCAATCCTCAATCCTCAATCCTCAATTTTCAATCCTCAACACTGAATCCTCAATCGTCAATCCTCAATTCCCAATCCTCAACCTTCAATCCTCAATCCTCAATCTTCAAAACTGAATCCTCAATCCTCAATCCCCAATCCTCAATCTTCAATCCTCAATACTCAATCTTCAATCCTCAATACTCAACCCTGAATCCTCAATCCTCAATCCTGAGTCCTCAATCCTTAATTCTCAATCCTCAATCCTCAAACCTCAGACCTCAAACATCAATACTCAACCCTCAGCCCTCGTCCGCAATCCACAACCCTCAATAGTCAATCCTCAATCTTCAATCATCAATATACAATCTTCAACCCTCAATCCTCAATCCTCTATCCTCAATCCTCAATCCTGAATGTTCAATCCTCAATACCCAATCCTCAACCTTCAATCCTCAATCCTCAATCCTCAATCCTCAAACCTCAATCCTCAGTCCTGAAACCTCAATACCGAATCCTCAATCCCGACTCCTCAATCTTCAGCCCTCAGTCCTCAACAATCAATTTTCAATCCTCTATCCTCAATAGAATATCCTCAATTTACTGTTTTCAATACTCAATCCCCATTCTTCAATCTTCAAATCTCAATCCACAAACATCAATTCTCATCACTCAACCCTCAACACTCAGTCCACAATCTTCAACCCTCAATCCTCAATCCTCAATCTTGAATCCTCAATACTCAATCTTCAATCCTCAATCCTCAATTCTCAGTCCTCAACACTCAATCCTCAATCGTCAATCCTCAATCCCCAATCCTCAATCTTCAATCCTCTATCCTCAATCCTCAATCCTCAATCTCCAATCCTCAATCTTCAATACTCAATACTCAATCTTCAATCCTCAATCCTCAATCCTCAGTCCTCAATCCTCAATCCTCAATCCTCAGTCCTCAATCTTCTATCCTCAATACTCAATCTGCAATCCTCAATCATCATTCCTCAATCCTCAATCCTAATTCGTCACTCCTCGAAACCGAGTCCTCAATCTTCAATCCTCAATCCTCATTCCTCAATTCTCAATCCTCAATCCTGAATCCTCAATCCTCAATTTTCAATCCTCAATACTCAATCTTCAATACTCAATCCTCATTCTTCAATCCTCAACACCCAATCCTCAATCTTCAATCCTCAATCCTCAATCCTCAATTCTCAATCCTCAAACCTCAATCCTCAGACCTCAAACATCAATACTCAACCCTCAGCCCTCGTCCGCAATCCACAACCCTCAATCCTCACTCCTCAATCCTCAATCCTCAAACCTCAATCCTCAGTCCTGAAACCTCAATACCGAATCCTCAATCCTGATTCCTCAATCTTCTGCCCTCAGTCCTCAACAATCAATTGTCAATCCTCTATCCTCAATAGAATATCCTCAATTCACAGTTTTCAATACTCAATCCCCATTCTTCAAACTTCAAATCTCAGTCCACAAACATCAATTCTCTTCACTCAACCCTCAACACTCAGTCCTCAATCTTCAATCCTCAATCCTGAATTCTCAATCCTCAATCCTCAATCCTCAATCTTCAATACTCAATACTCAATCTTCAATCCTCAATCCTCAGTCCTCAGCCTTCAATCCTCAATCCTCAATCCTCAATCCTCAATCTTCTATCCTCAATACTCAATCTGCAATCCTCAATCCTCAATCCTCAATCCTCAATCCTAATTCGTCACTCCTCGAAACCCAGTCCTCAATCTTCAATCCTCAATCCTCAATCCGCAATTCTCAATCCTCAATCCTCAATCCTCAATCCTCAATTTTCAATCCTCAACACTCAATCCTCAATCGTCAATCCTCAATTCCCAATCCTCAATCTTCAATCCTCAATCCTCAATCTTCAATCCTGAATCCTCAATCCTCAATCCCCAATCCTCAATCTTCAATCCTCAATAATCAATCTTCAATCCTCAATACTCAACCCTCAATCCTCAATCCTCAATCTTGAATCCTCAATACTCAATCTTCAATCCTCAATCCTCAATTCTCAGTCCTCAACACTCAATCCTCAATCGTCAATCCTCAATCCCCAATCCGCAATCTTCAATCTTCTATCCTCAATCCTCAATCCTCAAACTCCAATCCTCAATCTTCAATACTCAATACTCAATCTTCAATCCTCAATCCTCAATCCTCAGTCCTCAATCCTCAATCCTCAATCCTGAGTCCTCAATCTTCTATCCTCAATACTCAATCTGCAATCCTCAATCATCATTCCTCAATCCTCAATCCTAATTCGTCACTCCTCGAAACCGAGTCCTCAATCTTCAATCCTCAATCCTCAATCCTCAATTCTCAATCCTCAATCCTGAATCCTCAATCCTCAATTTTCAATCCTCAATACTCAATCTTCAATACTCAATCCTCAATCCTCAATCCTCAATCTTCAATCCTCAATCCTCAATCCCAAATCCTCAATCCTCAATCCTCAACACTCAACTCTCATTCCTCAGACCTGAAACATCAATACCGAATCTTCAATACTGAATCCTCAATCTTCAGCTCTCAGTCCTCAACAATCAATTGTCAATCCTCAATCCTCAATAGAATATCCTCAATTCACAGTTTTCAATACTCAATCCCCATTCTTCAAACTTCAAATCTCAATCCACAAACATCAATTCTCTTCACTCAACCCTCAACACTCAGTCCTCAATCTTCAATCCTCAATCCTAAATCCTCAATCTTCAATCCTCAATACTCAATCTTCAATCCTCAATCCTCTATTCTCAATCCTCAATAGTCAATCCTCAATCGTCAATCCTCAATTCCCAATCCTCAATCTTCAATCCTCAATCCTCAATCTTCAATCCTTACTCCTCAATCCTCAATCCCCAATCCTCAATCTTCAATCCTTAATCCTCAACCCTCAATCCCCAGTCCTCAATCCTCAATACTCAATCTTCAACCCTCAATCTTCAATCCTCAATCCTCAATCCTCATTCTTCAATCCTCAACACCCAATCCTCAATCTTCAATCCTCAATCCTCTATCCTCATTCTTCAATCCTCAATACCAAATCCTCAATCTTCAATCCTCAATCCTCAATCCTCAATTCTCAATCCTGAATCCTCAATCCTCAGACCTCAAACATCAATACTCAACCCTCAGTCCTCGTCCGCAATCCACAACACTCAATCCTCAATCCTCAATCTTCAATCATCAATATTCTATCTTCAATCCTCAATCCTCAATCCTCTATCCTCAATCCTCAATCCTGAATGTTCAATCCTCAATACCCAATCCTCAATCTCAATCCTCAATACTCAATCCTCAATCCTCAATCCCCAATCCTCAGTCCTCAATCCTCAATTCTCAATCCTCAATCCTCAATCCTCAGACCTCAAACATCAATACTCAACCCTCAGCCCTCGTCCGCAATCCACAACCCTCAATCCTCAATACTCAATCTTCAATCATCAATATTCAACCTTCAATCCTCAATCCACAATCCTCTATCCTCATTCCTCAATCCTGAATTTTCAATCCTCAATACCCAATCCTCAACCTTCAATACTCAATCCTCAATCCTCAATACTCAAACCTCAATCCTCAGTCCTGAAACCTCAATACCGAATCCTCAATCCTGAATCCTCAATCTTCAGCCCTCAGTCCTCAACAATCAATTGTCAATCCTCAATCCTCAATAGAATTACCTCAATTCACAGTTATCAATACTCAATCCCCATTCTTCAATCTTCAAATCTCAATCCACAAACATCAATTCTCATCACTCAACCCTCAACACTCAGTCCACAATCTTCAATCCTCAATCCTCAACCCTCAATCTTGAATCCTCAATACTCAATCTTCAATCCTCAATCCTCAGTCCTCAGTCCTCAATCCTCAATCATCAATCCCCAATCCTCAATCTTCTATTCTCAATCCTCAATCCTCAATCCTCAGTCCTCAATCTTCAATACTCAATACTCAATCTTCAATCCTCAATCCACAGTCCTCAGTCCTCAATCCTCAATCCTCAATCTTCTATCCTCAATACTCAATCTGCAATCCTCAATCCTCAATCCTCAATCCTCAATCCTAATTCGTCACTCCTCGAAACCGAGTCCTCAATCTTCAATCCTCAATCCTCAATCCTCAATCCTCAATCCTCAATCCTCAATCCTCAATCTTCAATACTCAATACTCAATCTTCAATCCTCAATCCTCAGTCCTCAGTCCTCAATCTTCAATCCTCAATCCTCAATCCTCAATCTTCTATCCTCAATACTCAATCTGCAATCCTCAATCCTCGATCCTCAATCCTCAATACTAATTCGTCACTCCTCGAAACCCAGTCCTCAATCTTCAATCCTCAATCCTCAATCCTCAATTCTCAATCCTCAATCCTCAATCCTCAATCGTCAATTTTCAATCCTCAATACTCAATCTTCAATACTCAATCCTCAATCCTCAATCCTCGATCCTCAATCCTCAATCCTCGATCCTCAATCCTCAATCCTCAATTTTCAATCCTCAACACTCAATCCTCAATCGTCAATCCTCAATTCCCAATCCTCAACCTTCAATCCTCAATCCTCAATCTTCAAAACTGAATCCTCAATCCTCAATCCCCAATCCTCAATCTTCAATCCTCAATACTCAATCTTCAATCCTCAATACTCAACCCTGAATCCTCAATCCTCAATCCTGAGTCCTCAATCCTCAATTCTCAATCTTCAATCCTCAAACCTCAGACCTCAAACATCAATACTCAACCCTCAGCCCTCGTCCGCAATCCACAACCCTCAATAGTCAATCCTCAATCTTCAATCATCAATATACATTCTTCAACTCTCAATCCTCAATCCTCTATCCTCAATCCTCAATCCTGAATGTTCAATCCTCAATACCCAATCCTCAACCTTCAATCCTCAATCCTCAATCCTCAATCCTCAAACCTCAATCCTCAGTCCTGAAACCTCAATACCGAATCCTCAATCCCGATTCCTCAATCTTCAGCCCTCAGTCCTCAACAATCAATTTTCAATCCTCTATCCTCAATAGAATATCCTCAATTTACTGTTTTCAATACTCAATCCCCATTCTTCAATCTTCAAATCTCAATCCACAAACATCAATTCTCATCACTCAACCCTCAACACTCAGTCCACAATCTTCAACCCTCAATCCTCAATCCTCAATCTTGAATCCTCAATACTCAATCTTCAATCCTCAATCCTCAATTCTCAGTCCTCAACACTCTATCCTCAATCGTCAATCCTCAATCCCCAATCCTCAATCTTCAATCCAGTATCCTCAATCCTCAATCCTCAATCTCCAATCCTCAATCTTCAATACTCAATACTCAATCTTCAATCCTCAATCCTCAATCCTCAGTCCTCAATCCTCAATCCTCAATCCTCAGTCCTCAATCTTCTATCCTCAATACTCAATCTGCAATCCTCAATCATCATTCCTCAATCCTCAATCCTAATTCGTCACTCCTCGAAACCGAGTCCTCAATCTTCAATCCTCAATCCTCATTCCTCAATTCTCAATCCTCAATCCTGAATCCTCAATCCTCAATTTTCAATCCTCAATACTCAATCTTCAATACTCAATCCTCAATCCTCAATCCTCAATCCCAAATCCTCAATCCTCAATCCTCAACCCTCAACTCTCATTCCTCAGACCTGAAACATCAATACCGAATCTTCAATACTGAATCCTCAATCTTCAGCTCTCAGTCCTCAACAACCAATTGTCAATCCACAATCCTCAATAGAATATCCTCAATTCACAGTTTTCAATACTCAATCCCCATTCTTCAAACTTCAAATCTCAATCCACAAACATCAATTCTCTTCACTCAACCCTCAACACTCAGTCCTCAATCTTCAATCCTCAATCCTAAATCCTCAATCTTCAATCCTCAATACTCAATCTTCAATCCTCAATCCTCAATTCTCAATCCTCAATAGTCAATCCTCAATCGTCAATCCTCAATTCCCAATCCTCAATCTTCAATCCTCAATCCTCAATCTTCAATCCTTACTCCTCAATCCTCAATCCCCAGACCTCAATCTTCAATCCTTAATCCTCAACCCTCAATCCCCAATCCTCAATCCTCAATACTCAATCTTCAACCCTCAATCTTCAATCCTCAATCCTCAATCCTCATTCTTCAATCCTCAACACCAAATCCTCAATCTTCAATCCTCAATCCTCTATCCTCATTCTTCAATCCTCAATACCAAATCCTCAATCTTCAATCCTCAATTCTCAATCCTCAATTCTCAATCCTGAATCCTCAATCCTCAGACCTCAAACATCAATACTCAACCCTCAGGCCTCGTCCGCAATCAACAACCCTCAATCCTCAATCCTCAATCTTCAATCATCAATATTCTATCTTCAATCCTCAATCCTCAATCCTCTATCCTCAATCCTCAATCCTGAATGTTCAATCCTCAATACCCAATCCTCAATCTCAATCCTCAATACTCAATCGTCAATCCTCAATCCCCAATCCTCAGTCCTCAATCCTCAATTCTCAATCCTCAATCCTCAATCCTCAGACCTCAAACATCAATACTCAACCCTCAGCCCTCGTCCGCAATCCACAACCCTCAATCCTCAATCCTCAATCTTCAATCATGAATATTCAATCTTCAATCCTCAATCCTCAATCCTCTATTCTCATTCCTCAATCCTGAATGTTCAATCCTCAATACGCAATCCTCAACCTTCAATCCTCAATCCTCAATCCTCAATCCTCAAACCTCAATCCTCAGTCCTGAAACCTCAATACCGAATCCTCAATCCTGATTCCTCAATCTTCAGCCCTCTGTCCTCAACAATCAATTGTCAATCCTCAATCCTCAATAGAATTACCTCAATTCACAGTTTTCAATACTCAATCCCCATTCTTCAATCTTCAAATCTCAATCCACAAACATTAATTCTCATCACTCAACCCTCAACACTCAGTCCACAATCTTCAATCCTCAATCCTCAGTCCTCAATTTTGTATCCTCAATACTCAATCTTCAATCCTCAATCCTCAATTCTCAATCCTCAACACTCAATCCTCAATCGTCAATCCTCAATCCCCAATCCTCAATCTTCAATCCTCTTTCCTCAATCCTCAATCCTCAATCCTCAATCCTCAATCTTCAATACTCAATACTCAATCTTCAATCCTCAATCCTCAGTCCTCAGTCCTCAATCCTCAATCCTCAATCCTCAATCCTCAATCTTCTATCCTCAATACTCAATCTGCAATCCTCAATCCTCAATCCTCAATCCTCAATCCTAATTCGTCACTCCCCGAAAACCAGTCCTCAATCTTCAATCCTCAATCCTCAATCCTCAATTCTCAATCCTCAATCCTCAATCCTCAATCCTCAATATTCAATCCTCAATATTCAATCTTCAATACTCAATCCTCAATCCTCATTCCTCAATCCTCAATCCTCAATCCCAAATCCTCAATCCTAAATCCTCAACACTCAACCCTCATTCCTCAGTCCTGAAACATCAATACAGAATCGTCAATACTGAATCCTCAATCTTCAGCCCTCAGTCCTCATCAATCAATTGTCAATCCTCAATCCTCAATAGAATATCCTCAATTCACAGTTTTCAATACTCAATCCCCATTCTTCAAACTTCAAATCTCAATCCACAAACATCAATTCTCTTCACTCAACCCTCAACACTCAGTCCTCAATCTTCAATCCTCAATCCTAAATCCTCAATCTTCAATCCTCAATACCCAATCTTCAATCCTCAATCCTCAATTCTCAATCCTCGGCACTCAATCCTCAATCGTCAATTCTCAATTCCCAATCCTCAATCTTCAATCCTCAATCCCCAATCTTCAATCGTTACTCCTCAATCCTCAATCCCCAATCCTCAATCTTCAATCCTTAATCCTCAACCCTCAATCCCCAATCCTCAATCCTCAATACTCAATCTTCAACCCTCAATCTTCAATCCTCAATCCTTAATACTCATTCTTCACTCCTCAACACCCAATCCTCAATCTTCAATCCTCAATCCTCTATCCTCATTCTTCAATCCTCAATACCCAATCCTCAATCTTCAATCCTCAATCCTCAATCCTCAATTCTCAATCCTGAATCCTCAATCCTCAGACCTCAAACATCAATACTCAACCCTCAGTCCTCGTCCGCAATCCACAACCCTCAATCCTCAATCCTCAATCTTCAATCATCAATATTCAATCTTCAATCCTCAATCCTCAATCCTCTATCCTCAATCCTCAATCCTGAATGTTCAATCCTCAATACCCAATCCTCAATCTCACTCCTCAATACTCAATCCTCAATCCTCAATCCCCAATCCTCAGTCCTCAGTCCTCAATTCTCAATCCTCAATCCTCAATCCTCAGACCTCAAACATCAATACTCAACCCTCAGCCCTCGTCCGCAATCCACAACCCTCAATCCTCAATCCTCAATCTTCAATCATCAATATTCAATCTTCAATCCTCAATCCTCAATCCTCTATCCTCATTCCTCAATCCTGAATTTTCAATCCTCAGTACCCAATCCTCAACCTTCAATCCTCAATCCTCAATCCTCAATCCTCAAACCTCAATCCTCAGTCCTGAAACCTCAATACCGAATCCTCAATCCTGAATCCTTAATCTTCAGCCCTCAGTCCTCAACAATCAATTGTCAATCCTCAATCCTCAATAGAATTACCTCAATTCACAGTTTTCAATACTCAATCCCCATTCTTCAATCTTCAAATCTGAATCCACAAACATCAATTCTCATCACTCAACCCTCAACACTCAGTCCACAATCTTCAATCCTCAATCCTCAACCCTCAATCCTGAATTCTCAATCCTCAATCCTCAATCGTCAATCCTCAATTCCCAATCCTCAATCTTCAATCCTCAATCCTCAATCTTCAATCCTTAATCCTCAATCCTCAATCCCCAATCCTCAATCTTCAATACTCAATCTTCAATCCTCAATCCTCAATCCTCAGTCCTCAATCCTCAATCCTCATTCTTCAATACTCAACACCCAATCCTCAATCTTCAATCCTCAATCCTCAATCCTCAATTCTCAATCCTCAGTCCTCAATCCTCAGACCTCAAGCATCAATACTCAACCCTCAGACCTCGTCCGCAATCCACAACCCTCAATCCTCAATCCCCAATCTTCAATCATCAATATTCAATCTTCAATCCTCAATCCTCAATCCTCAATTCTCAATCCGCAATACTCAATCCTCAATCGTCAATCCTCAACCCTGAATCCTCAACCTTCAATCCTCAATACTCAATCTTCAATACTCAATCCTCAATCCTCAATCCTCAATCCTCAATCCTCAATCCTCAATCCCAAATCCTTAATCCTCTATCCTCAATCCTCAAACCACAATCCTCAGTCCTGAAATCTCAAAACCGAATCCTCAATACTGAATCCTCAATCCTCAGCCCTCAGTCCTCAACAATCAATCGTCAATCCTTAATCCTCAATAGAATATCTTCAATTCACAGTTTTCAATACTCAATCCCCATTCTTCAATCTTCAAATCTCAATCCACAAACATCAATTATCATCACTCAACTCTCAACACTCAGTCCTCAATCTTCAATCGTCAATCCTAAATCCGCAATCTTCAATCCTCAATACTCAATATTCAATCCTCAACCCTCAATCCTCAATCCTCAATGCTCAATCCTCAATCGTCAATCCTCAATTCCCAATCCTCAATCTTAGTCCTCAATCCTCAATATTCAATCCTGAATCGTCAATCCTCAATCCTCAATCCTCAATCTTCAATCCTCAATACTCAATCTTCAATCCTCAATCCTCAATCCTCAATCCTCAATCCTCAATCCTCAATCCTCAATCCTCAATCTTCAATCCTCAATACTCAATCTTCAACCCTCAATCTTCAATCCTCAATCCTCTATCCTCATTCTTCAATCCTCGACACCCAATCCTCAATCTTCAATCCTCAACCCTCAATCCTCAGTCCTCAGTCCTCAAACCTCAATCCTGAATCCTCGATCCTGAATACTCAATCTTCAGCCCTCAGTCCTCAACAATCAATTGTCAGTCCTCAATCCTCAATAGAATATACCCAATTCGCAGTTTCCAATACTCAATCCCCAATCTTCAATCTTCAAATCTCAATCCACAAACATCAATTCTCATCACTCAGCGCTCAACACTCAGTCCCCAATCCTCAATCTTCAATCCTCAATCCTCAATCCTCAATCCTCAATCCTCAATCTTCAATCCTCAGTACTCAACCTTCAATCCTCAATCCTCAATCCTCAGTCCTCAATCCTCAATCCTCAATCCTGAATCGTCAATCTCCAATCCTGAATACTCAATCTTCAATCCTCAATCCTCAATCCTCAATCCCCAATCCTCATTCTTCAATCCTCAATACACAGTTCTCAATCTTCAATCCTCAATCCTCAATTCTCAACACTCAATCCTCAATCGTCAGACCTCAAGCATCAATACTCAACCCTCAGTAGTCGTCCGCAATCCACAACCCTCAATCCTCAATCCTCAACCTTCAATCATCAATATTCAATCTTCAATCCTCAATCATCAATCCTCTATACTCAATCCTCAATCCTGAATGTTCAATCCACAATACCCATTCCTCAATCTTCAATCCTCAATCCTCAATCCTCAATCCTCAATCCTCAATCCTCAATCCTCAATCCTCAATCCTCAATCCTCAATCCTCATTCTTCAATCCTCAATACCAAATCCTCAATCCTCAATCCTCAATCCTCAATCCTCAATTTGCAATCCTCTGTCCTCAATCCTCAGACCTCAAGCATCAATACCCAACCCTCTGACCTCGTCCTCAATCCACAACCCTTAATCCTAAATCCGCAATCTTCAATCATCAATATTCAACCTTCAATCCTCAATCCTCAATCCTCAATCCTCAATCCTCAATCCTCAATCCTCAAACCTCAATACCGGAGACCCAATCTTCAATCCTCAATCCCCAATCCTCAATATTCAATCCTCAATCCTCAATCCTCAATCCTCAATCCTCCACCTTCAATCCCCAATGCTCAATCTTCAATCCTCAATCCTCAATCCTCAGTCCTCAATCCTCAATCCCCAATCCTCATTCTTCAATCCTCAATAACCGATCCTCAATCTTCAATCCTCAATCCTCAATCCTCAATTCTCAATCCTCAATCCACAGTCCTGAGTCCTCAGACCACAATCCTCAATCCTCTATCCTCAATCCTCAATCCTCAATCTTCAATCCTCAATACTCAATCTTTAATCCTCAATCCTCAGTCCTCAAACCTCAATTCTGAGTACTCAGTCCTGAATACTCAACCTTCAGCCCTCAGTCCTCAACAATCAGTTGCCAATCCTCAGTCCTCAATACAATATCCTCAATTCACAGCTTTCAATACTCAATACTCAATCTGCATTCTTCAAATCTCTATCCACAAACATCAATTCTCATAACTCAACCCTCAACACTCAGTCCTCAATGTTCAGTCCTCAATCCTCAATTCTCAATATTCAATCCTCAATTCTGAATCTTCAATCCTAATTCCTCAATCCTCAATTCTCAATCCTCAATCCTCAATCTTCAATACTCAATACACAATCTTCAATCCGCAATCCTCAATCCTCAGTCCTCAATCCTCAATCCTCAATCCTCAATCCTCAATCTTCTACCCTCAATACTCAATCTGCAATCCTCAATCCTCAATCCTCAATCCTCAAACCTAATTCGTCACTCCTCGAAACCCAGTTCTCAATCTTCAATCCTCAATCCTCAATCCGCAATCTTGAATCCTCAATACTCAATCTTCAATCCTCAATCCGCAATTCACAATCCTCAACACTCAATCCTCAATCGTCAATCCTCAATCCCCAATCCTCAATCTTCAATCCTCTATCCTCAATCCTCAATCCTCAATCCTCAATCCTCAACCTTCAATACCCAATACTCAATCTTCAATCCTCAATCCTCAATCCTCAGTCCTCAATCCTCAATCCTCAATCCTCAATCCTCAATCTTCAATCCTCAATACTCAATCTGCAATCCTCAGAACTCAAACATCAATACTCAACCCTCAGTCCTCGTCCGCAATCCACAAACCTCAATCCTCAATCCACAATCTTCAATCATCAATCTTCAATCCTCAATCCTCAATCCTCTATCCTCAATCCTCAATCCTGAATGTTCAATCCTCAATACCCAATCCTCAATCATCAATCTTCAATACTCAATCCTCAATCCTCAATCCTCAATACTCAGTCCTCAATCCTCAATTCTCAATCCTCAATCCTCAATCCTCAGACCTCAAACGTCAATACTCAACCCTCAGCACTCGTCCGCAATCCACAACCCTCAATCCTCAATCCTCAATCTTCAATCATCAATCCTCAATCCTCAATCCTCAATTCTCAATCCTCAATCCTCAATCCTCAATCCTCAATCTTCAATCGTCAATCCTCAATCCTCAATCCTCAATCCTCAATCCTCAATCGTCAATCCTCAATTCCCAATTCTCAGCCTTCAATCCTCAATCCTCAATCTTCAATCCTTAATCCTCAATCCTCAATCCCCAATCCTCAATATTCAATACTCAATCTTCAATCCTCAATCCTCAATCCTCAGTCCTCAATCCTCAATCTTCAATCCTCAATACTCAATCATCATCCCTCAATCTTGAATCCTCAATCCTCAATCCTCAATACTCAATCTTCAATCCTCAATCCCCAATCCTCAGTCCTCAATCCGCAATTCTCAATCCTCAACCCTCAATCCTCAATCCTCAGACCTCAAACATCAATACTCAACCCTCAGCCCTCGTACGCAATCCACAAACCTCAATCCTCAATCCTCAAACTTCAATCATCAATCCTCAATCCTCAATCCTCAATTCTCAATCCTCAATCCTCAATCCTCAATCCTAAATCTTCAATCCTTAATCCTCAATCCTCAATTCTCAATCCTCAATCCTCAATCGTCAATCCTCAATTCCCAATCCTCAATCTTCAATCCTCAATCCTCAATCTTCAATCCTTAATCCTCAATCCTCAATCCCCAGTCCTCAATCTTCAATACTCAATCTTCAATCCTCAATCCTCAATCCTCAGTCCTCAATCCTCAATCCTCATTCTTCAATACTCAACACCCAATCCTCAATCTGCTATCCTCTATCCTCAATCCTCAATCCTCAATCCTCAATCCTCAATCTTCTATACTCAATACTCAATCTTCAATCCTCAATCCTCAATCCTCAGTCCTCAGTCCTCAATCCTCAATCCTCAATCCTCAACCTTCTATCCTCAATACTCAATCCGCAATCCTCAATCTTCAATCCTCAATCCTCAATCCTAATTCGTCACTCCTTGAAGCCCAGTCGTCAATCCTCAATCCTCATTCCTCAATCCTCAATTCTCAATCCTCAATACTCAATCCTCAATCCTCAACCTTCAATCCTCAATACTCAACCTTCAATACTCAATCCTCAATCCTCAATCCTCAATCCTCAATCCTCAATCCTCAACCCTCAATCCTCAGTCCTGAAACATCAATTCCAAATCCTCAATCTTGAATCCTCAACCTTCAGCCCTCAGTCCTCAACAATCAGTTGTCAATCCTCAATCCTCAATAGAATATCCTCAATTCACAGCTTTCAATACTCAATCCCCATTCTTCAATCATCAAATCTCAATCCACAAACATCAATTCTCATCACTCAATCCTCAACACTCAGTCCTCAATCTTCAATCCCCAATCCTAAATCCTCAATCTTCAATCCTCAATACTCAATCTTCAATCCTCAATCCTCAATTCTCAATCCTCAACACTCAATTCTCAATCGTCAATCCTCAATTCCCAATCGTCAATCTTCAATCCTCAATCCTCAATCTTCAATCCTCAATACTCAGTCTTCAATCCTCAATCCTCAATCCTGAACCCCCAATCCTCAATCCTCAATCCTCAATCGTCAATCTCCAATCCTGAATTGTCAATCTTCAATCCTCAATCCTCAATCCTCAATCCTCAATCCTCAATCCTCATTCTTCAATCCCCAATACCCAATCCTCAATCTTCAATCCTCAATCCTCAATCCTCTATCCTCAATCCTCGATCCTGAATGTTCAACCCTCAATACCCAATCCTCAATCTTCAATCCTCAGTACTCAATCCTCAATCCTCAATCCTCAATCCTCAGTCCACAATCCTCAATTCTCAATCCTCAATCCGCAATCCTCAGACCTCAAACATCAATACTCAACCCTCAGCCCTCGCCCGCAATGCACAACCCTCAATCCTCAATCCTCAAACTTCAATCATCAATCCTCAATCCTCAATCCTAAATCCTCAATTCTCAATCCTCAATCCTCAATCCTCAATCCTCAATCGTCAGACCTCAAGCATCAATACTCAACCCTCAGTAGTCGTCCGCAATCCACAACCCTCAATCCTCAATCCTCAACCTTCAATCATCAATATTCAATCTTCAATCCTCAATCATCAATCCTCTATACTCAATCCTCAATTCTGAATGTTCAATCCACAATACCCAATCCTCAATCTTCAATCCTCAATCCTCAATCCTCAATCCTCAATCCTCAATCCTCATTCTTCAATCCTCAATACCAAATCCTCAATCCTCAATCCTCAATCCTCAATCCTCAATTCGCAATCCTCTGTCCTCAATCCTCAGACCTCAAGCATCAATACCCAACCCTCTGACCTCGTCCTCAATCCACAAACCTTAATCCTAAATCCGCAATCTTCAATCATCAATATTCAACCTTCAATCCTCAATCCTCAATCCTCAATCCTCAATCCTCAATCCACAATCCTCAAACCTCAATACCGGAGCCCAATCTTCAATCCTCAATCCTCAATCCTCAATTCTCTATCCTCAATCCTCAGTCCTTAGTCCTGAAACCTCAATCCTCAACCCTCAACCCTCATCCTCAATCCTCAATCCTCAATCCTCAATCATCAATCCTCAATTTTCAATCCTCAATACTCAATCCGCAATCCTCAATCCTCAATCCTCAATCCTCAATCCTAATTCGTCACTCCTTGAATCCCAGTCCTCAATCTTCAATCCTCAATCCTCAATCCTCAATTCTCAATCCTCAATACTCAATCCTCAATCCTCAACCTTCAATCGTCAATACTCAACCTTCAATACTCAATCCTCAATCCTCAATCCTCAATCCTCAATCCTCAATCCTCAATCCCAAATCCTCAATCCTCAATCCTCAATCCTCAACCCTCAATCCTCAGTCCTGAAACATCAATTCCAAATCCTCAATCTTGAATCCTCAACCATCAGCCCTCAGTCCTCAACAATCAGTTGTCAATCCTCAATCCTCAATAGAATATCCTCAATTCACAGCTTTCAATACTCAATCCCCATTCTTCAATCATCAAATCTCAATCCACAAACATCAATTCTCATCACTCAACCCTCAACACTCAGTCCTCAATCTTCAATACCCAATCCTAGATCCTCAATCTTCAGTCCTCAATACTCAATCTTCAATCCTCAATCCTCAATCCTCAATCCTCAATCCTCAACCTTCAATACCCAATACTCAATCTTCAATCCTCAATCCTCAATCCTCAGTCCTCAATCCTCAATCCTCAATCCTCAATCCTCAATCTTCAATCCTCAATACTCAATCTGCAATCCTCAGAACTCAAACATCAATACTCAACCCTCAGTCCTCGTCCGCAATCCACAAACCTCAATCCTCAATCCACAATCTTCAATCATCAATCTTCAATCCTCAATCCTCAATCCTCTATCCTCAATCCTCAATCCTGAATGTTCAATCCTCAATACCCAATCCTCAATCATCAATCTTCAATACTCAATCCTCAATCCTCAATCCTCAATACTCAGTCCTCAATCCTCAATTCTCAATCCTCAATCCTCAATCCTCAGACCTCAAACGTCAATACTCAACCCTCAGCACTCGTCCGCAATCCACAACCCTCAATCCTCAATCCTCAATCTTCAATCATCAATCCTCAATCCTCAATCCTCAATTCTCAATCCTCAATCCTCAATCCTCAATCCTCAATCTTCAATCGTCAATCCTCAATCCTCAATCCTCAATCCTCAATCCTCAATCGTCAATCCTCAATTCCCAATTCTCAGCCTTCAATCCTCAATCCTCAATCTTCAATCCTTAATCCTCAATCCTCAATCCCCAATCCTCAATATTCAATACTCAATCTTCAATCCTCAATCCTCAATCCTCAGTCCTCAATCCTCAATCTTCAATCCTCAATACTCAATCATCATCCCTCAATCTTGAATCCTCAATCCTCAATCCTCAATACTCAATCCTCAATCCTCAATCCCCAATCCTCAGTCCTCAATCCGCAATTCTCAATCCTCAACCCTCAATCCTCAATCCTCAGACCTCAAACATCAATACTCAACCCTCAGCCCTCGTACGCAATCCACAAACCTCAATCCTCAATCCTCAAACTTCAATCATCAATCCTCAATCCTCAATCCTCAATTCTCAATCCTCAATCCTCAATCCTCAATCCTAAATCTTCAATCCTTAATCCTCAATCCTCAATTCTCAATCCTCAATCCTCAATCGTCAATCCTCAATTCCCAATCCTCAATCTTCAATCCTCAATCCTCAATCTTCAATCCTTAATCCTCAATCCTCAATCCCCAGTCCTCAATCTTCAATACTCAATCTTCAATCCTCAATCCTCAATCCTCAGTCCTCAATCCTCAATCCTCATTCTTCAATACTCAACACCCAATCCTCAATCTGCTATCCTCTATCCTCAATCCTCAATCCTCAATCCTCAATCCTCAATCTTCTATACTCAATACTCAATCTTCAATCCTCAATCCTCAATCCTCAGTCCTCAGTCCTCAATCCTCAATCCTCAATCCTCAACCTTCTATCCTCAATACTCAATCCGCAATCCTCAATCTTCAATCCTCAATCCTCAATCCTAATTCGTCACTCCTTGAAGCCCAGTCGTCAATCCTCAATCCTCATTCCTCAATCCTCAATTCTCAATCCTCAATACTCAATCCTCAATCCTCAACCTTCAATCCTCAATACTCAACCTTCAATACTCAATCCTCAATCCTCAATCCTCAATCCTCAATCCTCAATCCTCAACCCTCAATCCTCAGTCCTGAAACATCAATTCCAAATCCTCAATCTTGAATCCTCAACCTTCAGCCCTCAGTCCTCAACAATCAGTTGTCAATCCTCAATCCTCAATAGAATATCCTCAATTCACAGCTTTCAATACTCAATCCCCATTCTTCAATCATCAAATCTCAATCCACAAACATCAATTCTCATCACTCAATCCTCAACACTCAGTCCTCAATCTTCAATCCCCAATCCTAAATCCTCAATCTTCAATCCTCAATACTCAATCTTCAATCCTCAATCCTCAATTCTCAATCCTCAACACTCAATTCTCAATCGTCAATCCTCAATTCCCAATCGTCAATCTTCAATCCTCAATCCTCAATCTTCAATCCTCAATACTCAGTCTTCAATCCTCAATCCTCAATCCTGAACCCCCAATCCTCAATCCTCAATCCTCAATCGTCAATCTCCAATCCTGAATTGTCAATCTTCAATCCTCAATCCTCAATCCTCAATCCTCAATCCTCAATCCTCATTCTTCAATCCCCAATACCCAATCCTCAATCTTCAATCCTCAATCCTCAATCCTCTATCCTCAATCCTCGATCCTGAATGTTCAACCCTCAATACCCAATCCTCAATCTTCAATCCTCAGTACTCAATCCTCAATCCTCAATCCTCAATCCTCAGTCCACAATCCTCAATTCTCAATCCTCAATCCGCAATCCTCAGACCTCAAACATCAATACTCAACCCTCAGCCCTCGCCCGCAATGCACAACCCTCAATCCTCAATCCTCAAACTTCAATCATCAATCCTCAATCCTCAATCCTAAATCCTCAATTCTCAATCCTCAATCCTCAATCCTCAATCCTCAATCGTCAGACCTCAAGCATCAATACTCAACCCTCAGTAGTCGTCCGCAATCCACAACCCTCAATCCTCAATCCTCAACCTTCAATCATCAATATTCAATCTTCAATCCTCAATCATCAATCCTCTATACTCAATCCTCAATTCTGAATGTTCAATCCACAATACCCAATCCTCAATCTTCAATCCTCAATCCTCAATCCTCAATCCTCAATCCTCAATCCTCATTCTTCAATCCTCAATACCAAATCCTCAATCCTCAATCCTCAATCCTCAATCCTCAATTCGCAATCCTCTGTCCTCAATCCTCAGACCTCAAGCATCAATACCCAACCCTCTGACCTCGTCCTCAATCCACAAACCTTAATCCTAAATCCGCAATCTTCAATCATCAATATTCAACCTTCAATCCTCAATCCTCAATCCTCAATCCTCAATCCTCAATCCACAATCCTCAAACCTCAATACCGGAGCCCAATCTTCAATCCTCAATCCTCAATCCTCAATTCTCTATCCTCAATCCTCAGTCCTTAGTCCTGAAACCTCAATCCTCAACCCTCAACCCTCATCCTCAATCCTCAATCCTCAATCCTCAATCATCAATCCTCAATTTTCAATCCTCAATACTCAATCCTCAATCCTCAATCCTCAATACTCAATCCACAATCCTCAATCCTCAATCCTCAACCCTCAATCCTCAGTCCTGAAACCTCAATCCCGAATCCTCAATCCTGAATCCGCAAACTTCAGTCCTCAGACCTCAACAATCAATTGTCAATCCTCAATCCTCAATAGAATATCCTCAATTCACAGTTTTCAATACTCAATCCCCATTCTTCAATCTTCAAATCTCAATCCACAAACATCAATTCTCATCACTCAACCCTCAACACTCAGTCCACGGTCTTCAATCCTCAATCCTCAATCCTCAATCTTGAATCCTCAATACTCAATCTTCAATCCTGAATCCTCAACTCTCAATCCTCAACACTCAATCCTCAATCGTCAATCCTCAATCCCCAATCCTCAATCTTCTATCCTCTATCCTCAATCCTCAATCGTCAATCCTCAATCCTCAACCTTCAATACTCAATACTCAATCTTCAATCCTCAATCCTCAATCCTCAGTCCTCAGTCCTCAATCCTCAATCCTCAATCCTCAATCTTCTATCCTCAATACTCAATCCGCAATCCTCAATCCTCAATCCTCAATCCTCAATCCTAATTCGTCACTCCTTGAATCCCAGTCCTCAATCTTCAATCCTCAATCCTCAATCCTCAATTCTCAATCCTCAATACTCAATCCTCAATCCTCAACCTTCAATCGTCAATACTCAACCTTCAATACTCAATCCTCAATCCTCAATCCTCAATCCTCAATCCTCAATCCTCAATCCCAAATCCTCAATCCTCAATCCTCAATCCTCAACCCTCAATCCTCAGTCCTGAAACATCAATTCCAAATCCTCAATCTTGAATCCTCAACCATCAGCCCTCAGTCCTCAACAATCAGTTGTCAATCCTCAATCCTCAATAGAATATCCTCAATTCACAGCTTTCAATACTCAATCCCCATTCTTCAATCATCAAATCTCAATCCACAAACATCAATTCTCATCACTCAACCCTCAACACTCAGTCCTCAATCTTCAATACCCAATCCTAAATCCTCAATCTTCAGTCCTCAATACTCAATCTTCAATCCTCAATCCTCAATTCTCAATCCTCAATACTCAATCGTCAATCGTCAATCCTCAATTCCCAATCGTCAATCTTCAATCCTCAATCCTCAATCGTCAATCCTTAATCCTCAATCCTCCATCCCCAACCCTCAATCTTCAATCCTCAATACTCAATCTTCAATCTTCAATCCTCAATCCTCAATCCTCAATCCTCAAACCTCAATCATCAATCTTCAATCCTCAATACTCAATCTTCAACACTCAATCTTCAATCCCCAATCCTCAATCCTCATTCTTCAATCATCAACACCCAATCCTCAATCTTCAATCCTTAGTCCTCAATCCTCAATTCTCAATCCTCAGTCCTCAATCCTCAGACCTCAAGCATCAATACTCAACCCCCAGTCCTCGTCCGCAATCCACAACCCTCAATCCTCAATCCTCAATCTTCAATCATCAATATTCAATCTTCAATCCTCAATCCTCAATCCTCAATTCTCAATCCGCAATACTCAATCCTCAATCGTCAATCCTCAATCCTGAATCCTCAACATTCAATCCTCAATACTCAATCTTCAATACTCAATCCTCAATCCTCAATCCTCAATCCTCAATCCTTAAATCCTCAATCCCAAATCCTTAATCCTCAATCCTCAATCCTCAACCCACAATCCTCAGTCCTGATACCTCAATACCGAATCCTCAATCCTGAATCCTCAATCCTCAGCCCTCAGTCCTCAAGAATCAATTGTCAATCCTCAATCCGCAATAGAATATCTTCAATTAACAGTTTTTAATACTCAATCCCCATTCTTCAATCTTCAAATCTCAATCCACAAACATCAATTATCATCACTCAACCCTCAACACTCAGTCCTCAATCTTCAATCCCCAATCCTAAATCCTCAATCTTCAAACCTCAATACTCAATCTTCAATCCTCAATCCTCAATTCTCAATCCTCAATACTCAATCCTCAATCGTCAATCCTCAATTCCCAATCGTCAATCTTCAATCCTCAATCCTCAATCTTCAATCCTTAATCCTCAGTCCTCGTCCGCAATCCACAACCCTCAGTCCTCAATCCTCAATCTTCAATCATCAATATTCAATCTTCAATCCTCAATCCTCAATCCTCAATCCTCAATCCTCAATCTTCAATCCTCAATACTCAATCATCAACCCTCAATCTTCAATCCTCAATCCTCTATCCTCATTCCTCAATCCTCAACACCCAATCGTCAATCTTGAATCCTCAATCTTCAATCCTCAATTCTCAATCCTCAATCCTCAACCGTCAGACCTCAAACATCAATACTCAACCCTCAGTCCTCGTCCGCAATCCACAACCCTCAATCCTCAATCCTCAATCTTCAATCATCAATATTCAATCTTCAATCATCAATCCTCAATCCTCTATCCTCAATCCTCAATCCTGAATGTTCAATCCTCAATACCCAATCCTCAATCTTCAATCCTCAATACTCAATCCTCAATCCTCAGTCCTCAATCCTCAATTCTCAATCCTCAATCCTCAATCCTCAGACCTAAAACATCAATACTCAACCCTCAGCCCTCGTCCGCAATCCACAACCCTCAATCCTCAATCCTCAATCTTCAATCATCAATATTCAATCTTCAATCATCAATCCTCAATCCTCTATCCTGAGTCCTCAATACTGAATGTTCAATCCTCAATACCCTATCCTCAACCTTCAATCCTCAATCCTCAATCCTCAATCCTCAAACCTCAATCCTCAGTCCTGAAACCTCAATACCGAATCCTCAATCCTGAATCCTCAATCTTCAGCCCTCAGTCCTCAACAATCAATTGTCAATCCTCAATCCTCAATAGAATATCCTCAATTCACAGTTTTCAATACTCAATCCCCATTCTTCAATCTTCCAATCTCAATCCACAAACATCAATTTTCATCACTCAACCCTCAACACTCAGTCCTCAATCTTCATTCCTCAATCCTAAATCCTCAATTTTCAATCCTCAATACTCAATCTTCAATCCTCAATCCTCAATTCTCTATCCTCAATCCTCAATCCTCAATCCTCAATCCTCAATCAACAATCCTCAATACACAATCTTCAACTCTCAATCTTCAATCCTCAATCCTCTATCCTCATTCTTCAATCCTCAACACCCAACCCTTAATCTTCAATCCTCAATCCTCAATCCTCAATTCTCAATCCTCAATCCTCAATCCTCAGACCTCAGACATCAATACTCAACCCTCAGTCCTCGTCCGCAATCCACAACACTCAATCCTCAATCCTCAATCTTCAATCATCAATATTCAATCTTCAATCCTCAATCCTCAATCCTCTATCCTCAATCCTCAATCCTGAATGTTCAATACTCAATACCCAATCCTCAATATTTAATCCTCAATCCTCAACCGTCAACCCTCAATTCCCAATCCTCAATCTTCAATCCTCAATCCTCAATCCTGAATCCTGAATCCTGAACCTTCAATCCACAATACTCAATCTATAACCCTGAATCTTCAATCCTCAATCCTCTATCCTCATTCTTCAATCCTCAACACCCAATCCTCAATCTTCAATCCTCAATCCTCAATCCTCAATTCTCAATCCTCAATCCTCAATCCTCAGACCTCAAACATCAATACTCAACCCTCAGTCCTCGTCCGCAATCCACAACCCTCAATCCTCCATCCTCAATCTTCAATCATCAATATTCAATATTCGATCCTCAATCCTCAATCCTCTATCCTCAATCCTCAATCCTGAGTGTTCAGTCCTCAATACCCAATCCTCAATCTTCAATCCTCAATACTCAATCCTCAATCCTCAATCCTCAATCCTCAGTCCTCAAACCTCAATCCTGAATCCTCAGTCCTGAATCCTCAATCTTCAGCCCTCAGTCCTCAACAATCAATTGTCAGTCCTCAATCCTCAATAGAATATACCCAATTCACAGTTTTCAGTACTCAATCCCCAATCTTGAATCTTCAAATATCAATCCACAAACATCAATTCTCATCACTCAACGCTCGACACTCAGTCCCCAATCCTCAATCTTCAATCCTCAATCCTCAACCCTCAATCCTCAATCCTCAACCTTCAATCCTCAATACTCAGTCTTCAATCCTCAATCCTCAATCCTGAACCCTCAATCCTCAATCCTCAATCCTCAATCGGCAATCTCCAATCCTGAATTGTCAATCTTCAATACTCAATCCTCAATCCTCAATCCTCAATCCTCATTCTTCTATCCCCAATACCCAATCCTCAATCTTCCATCCTCAATCCTCAACCCTCAATTCTCAACACTCAATCCTCAATCCTCAGACCTCAAGGATCAATACTCAACCCTCAGTCCTCGTCCGCAATCCACAACCCTGAATCCTCAATCCTCAATCCTCAATCTTCAATCCTCAATCCTCAATCCCAAATCCTTAATCCTCAATCCTCAATCCTCAACCCACAATCCTCAGTCCTGATACCTCAATACCGAATCCTCAATCCTGAATCCTCAATCCTCAGCCCTCAGTCCTCAAGAATCAATTGTCAATCCTCAATCCTCAATAGAATATCTTCAATTAACAGTTTTCAATACTCAATCCCCATTCTTCAATCTTCAAATCTCAATCCACAAACATCAATTATCATCACACAACCCTCAACACTCAGTCCTCAATCTTCAATCGTCAATCCTAAATCCGCAATCTTCAATCCTCAATACTCAACCTTCAATCCTCAACCTTCAATCCTCAATCCTCAATACTCAATCCTCAATCTTCAATCCTCAATACTCAATCTTCAACCCTCAATCTTCAATCCTCAATCCTCTATCCTCATTCTTCAATCCTCAACACCCAATCCTCAATCTTCAATCCTCAATCCTCAATCCTCAATTCTCAATCCTCAATCCTCAATCGTCAGACCTCAAACATCAATACTCAACCCTCAGTCCTCGTCCGCAATCCACAACCCTCAATCCTCCATCCTCAATCTTCAATCATCAATATTCAATATTCGATCCTCAATCCTCAATCCTCTATCCTCAATCCTCAATCCTGAGTGTTCAGTCCTCAATACCCAATCCTCAATCTTCAATCCTCAATACTCAATCCTCAATCCTCAATCCTCAATCCTCAGTCCTCAAACCTCAATCCTGAATCCTCAGTCCTGAATCCTCAATCTTCAGCCCTCAGTCCTCAACAATCAATTGTCAGTCCTCAATCCTCAATAGAATATACCCAATTCACAGTTTTCAATACTCAATCCCCAATCTTGAATCTTCAAATATCAATCCACAAACATCAATTCTCATCACTCAACGCTCGACACTCAGTCCCCAATCCTCAATCTTCAATCCTCAATCCTCAACCCTCAATCCTCAATCCTCAACCTTCAATCGTCAATACTCAGTCTTCAATCCTCAATCCTCAATCCTGAACCCTCAATCCTCAATCCTCAATCCTCAATCGGCAATCTCCAATCCTGAATTGTCAATCTTCAATTCTCAATCCTCAATCCTCAATCCTCAATCCTCATTCTTCTATCCCCAATACCCAATCCTCAATCTTCCATCCTCAATCCTCAACCCTCAATTCTCAACACTCAATCCTCAATCCTCAGACCTCAAGGATCAATACTCAACCCTCAGTCCTCGTCCGCAATCCACAACCCTGAATCCTCAATCCTCAATCCTCAATCCTCAATCCTCAATCCCAAATCCTTAATCCTCAATCATCAATCCTCAACCCACAATCCTCAGTCCTGATACCTCAATACCGAATCCTCAATCCTGAATCCTCAGTCCTCAGCCCTCAGTCCTCAAGAATCAATTGTCAATCCTCAATCCTCAATAGAATATCTTCAATTAACAGTTTTCAATACTCAATCCCCATTCTTCAATCTTCAAATCTCAATCCACAAACACCAATTATCATCACACAACCCTCAACACTCAGTCCTCAATCTTCAATCGTCAATCCTAAATCCGCAATCTTCAATCCTCAATACTCAACCTTCAATCCTCAACCT
Source organism: Calliopsis andreniformis (assembly GCF_051401765.1). Taxonomy (NCBI): domain Eukaryota; kingdom Metazoa; phylum Arthropoda; class Insecta; order Hymenoptera; family Andrenidae; genus Calliopsis; species Calliopsis andreniformis. The sequence goes on along the minus strand of NW_027480638.1, from coordinate 87,552 downwards.
TCAATCCTCAATCCTCAATACTCAATCCTCAATCTTCAATCCTCAATACTCAATCTTCAACCCTCAATCTTCAATCCTCAATCCTCTATCCTCATTCTTCAATCCTCAACACCCAATCCTCAATCTTCAATCCTCAATCCTCAATCCTCAATTCTCAATCCTCAATCCTCAATCGTCAGACCTCAAACATCAATACTCAACCCTCAGTCCTCGTCCGCAATCCACAACCCTCAATCCTCAATCCTCAATCTTCAATCATCAATATTCAATCTTCAATCCTCAATCCTCAATCCTCTATCCTCAATCCTCAATCCTGAATGTTCAATCCTCAATACCCAATCCTCAATCTTCAATCCTCAATACTCAATCCTCAATCCTCAATCCTCAATCCTCAGTCCTCAATCCTCAATTCTCAATCCTCAATCCTCAATCCTCAGACCTAAAACATCAATACTCAACGCTCAGCCCTCGTCCGCAATCCACAACCCTCAACCCTCAATCCTGAATCTTCAATCATCAATATTCAATCTTCAATCCTCAATCCTCAATCCTCTATCCTGAGTCCTCAATCCTGAATGTTCAATCCTCAATACCCTATCCTCAACCTTCAATCCTCAATCCTCAATCCTCAATCCTCAAACCTCAATCCTCAGTCCTGAAACCACAGTACCGAATCCTCAATCCTGAATCCTCAATCTTCAGCCCTCAGTCCTCAACAGTCAATTGTCAATCCTCAATCCTCAATAGAATATCCTCAATTCACAGTTTTCAATACTCAATCCCCATTCTTCAATCTTCAAATCTCAATCCACAAACATCAATCTTCATCACTCAACCCTCAACACTCAGTCCTCAATCTTCAATCCTCAATACTAAATCCTCAATTTTCAATCCTCAATACTCAATCTTCAATCCTCAATCTTCAATTCTCTATCCTCAATCCTCAATCCTCGATCCTCAATCCTCAATCTACAATCCTCAATACTCAATCTTCAACTCTCAATCTTCAATCCTCAATCCTCTATCCTCATTCTTCAATCCTCAACACCCAACCCTCAATCTGCAATCCTCAATCCTCAATCCTCAATTCTCAATCCTCAATCCTCATTCCTCAGACCTCAAACATCAATACTCAACCCTAAGTCCTCGTCCGGAATCCACAACACTCAATCCTCAATCCTCATTCTTCAATCCTCAATACCAAATCCTCAATCCTCAATCCTCAATCCTCAATCCTCAATTCGCAATCCTCTGTCCTCAATCCTCAGACCTCAAGCATCAATACCCAACCCTCTGACCTCGTCCTCAATCCACAAACCTTAATCCTAAATCCGCAATCTTCAATCATCAATATTCAACCTTCAATCCTCAATCCTCAATCCTCAATCCTCAATCCTCAATCCACAATCCTCAAACCTCAATACCGGAGCCCCAATCTTCAATCCTCAATCCTCAATCCTCAATTCTCTATCCTCAATCCTCAGTCCTTAGTCCTGAAACCTCAATCCTCAACCCTCAACCCTCATCCTCAATCCTCAATCCTCAATCCTCAATCATCAATCCACAATTTTCAATCCTCAATACTCAATCCTCAATCCTCAATCCTCAATACTCAATCCACAATCCTCAATCCTCAATCCTCAACCCTCAATCCTCAGTCCTGAAACCTCAATCCCGAATCCTCAATCCTGAATCCGCAAACTTCAGTCCTCAGACCTCAACAATCAATTGTCAATCCTCAATCCTCAATAGAATATCCTCAATTCACAGTTTTCAATACTCAATCCCCATTCTTCAATCTTCAAATCTCAATCCACAAACATCAATTCTCATCACTCAACCCTCAACACTCAGTCCACGGTCTTCAATCCTCAATCCTCAATCCTCAATCTTGAATCCTCAATACTCAATCTTCAATCCTGAATCCTCAACTCTCAATCCTCAACACTCAATCCTCAATCGTCAATCCTCAATCCCCAATCCTCAATCTTCTATCCTCTATCCTCAATCCTCAATCGTCAATCCTCAATCCTCAACCTTCAATACTCAATACTCAATCTTCAATCCTCAATCCTCAATCCTCAGTCCTCAGTCCTCAATCCTCAATCCTCAATCCTCAATCTTCTATCCTCAATACTCAATCCGCAATCCTCAATCCTCAATCCTCAATCCTCAATCCTAATTCGTCACTCCTTGAATCCCAGTCCTCAATCTTCAATCCTCAATCCTCAATCCTCAATTCTCAATCCTCAATACTCAATCCTCAATCCTCAACCTTCAATCGTCAATACTCAACCTTCAATACTCAATCCTCAATCCTCAATCCTCAATCCTCAATCCTCAATCCTCAATCCCAAATCCTCAATCCTCAATCCTCAATCCTCAACCCTCAATCCTCAGTCCTGAAACATCAATTCCAAATCCTCAATCTTGAATCCTCAACCATCAGCCCTCAGTCCTCAACAATCAGTTGTCAATCCTCAATCCTCAATAGAATATCCTCAATTCACAGCTTTCAATACTCAATCCCCATTCTTCAATCATCAAATCTCAATCCACAAACATCAATTCTCATCACTCAACCCTCAACACTCAGTCCTCAATCTTCAATCCCCAATCCTAAATCCTCAATCTTCAGTCCTCAATACTCAATCTTCAATCCTCAATCCTCAATTCTCAATCCTCAATACTCAATCGTCAATCGTCAATCCTCAATTCCCAATCGTCAATCTTCAATCCTCAATCCTCAATCGTCAATCCTTAATCCTCAATCCTCCATCCCCAATCCTCAATCTTCAATCCTCAATACTCAATCTTCAATCTTCAATCCTCAATCCTCAATCCTCAATCCTCAAACCTCAATCATCAATCTTCAATCCTCAATACTCAATCTTCAACACTCAATCTTCAATCCCCAATCCTCAATCCTCATTCTTCAATCATCAACACCCAATCCTCAATCTTCAATCCTTAGTCCTCAATCCTCAATTCTCAATCCTCAGTCCTCAATCCTCAGACCTCAAGCATCAATACTCAACCCCCAGTCCTCGTCCGCAATCCACAACCCTCAATCCTCAATCCTCAATCTTCAATCATCAATATTCAATCTTCAATCCTCAATCCTCAATCCTCAATTCTCAATCCGCAATACTCAATCCTCAATCGTCAATCCTCAATCCTGAATCCTCAACATTCAATCCTCAATACTCAATCTTCAATACTCAATCCTCAATCCTCAATCCTCAATCCTCAATCCTTAAATCCTCAATCCCAAATCCTTAATCCTCAATCCTCAATCCTCAACCCACAATCCTCAGTCCTGATACCTCAATACCGAATCCTCAATCCTGAATCCTCAATCCTCAGCCCTCAGTCCTCAAGAATCAATTGTCAATCCTCAATCCGCAATAGAATATCTTCAATTAACAGTTTTTAATACTCAATCCCCATTCTTCAATCTTCAAATCTCAATCCACAAACATCAATTATCATCACTCAACCCTCAACACTCAGTCCTCAATCTTCAATCCCCAATCCTAAATCCTCAATCTTCAAACCTCAATACTCAATCTTCAATCCTCAATCCTCAATTCTCAATCCTCAATACTCAATCCTCAATCGTCAATCCTCAATTCCCAATCGTCAATCTTCAATCCTCAATCCTCAATCTTCAATCCTTAATCCTCAGTCCTCGTCCGCAATCCACAACCCTCAGTCCTCAATCCTCAATCTTCAATCATCAATATTCAATCTTCAATCCTCAATCCTCAATCCTCAATCCTCAATCCTCAATCTTCAATCCTCAATACTCAATCATCAACCCTCAATCTTCAATCCTCAATCCTCTATCCTCATTCCTCAATCCTCAACACCCAATCGTCAATCTTGAATCCTCAATCTTCAATCCTCAATTCTCAATCCTCAATCCTCAACCGTCAGACCTCAAACATCAATACTCAACCCTCAGTCCTCGTCCGCAATCCACAACCCTCAATCCTCAATCCTCAATCTTCAATCATCAATATTCAATCTTCAATCATCAATCCTCAATCCTCTATCCTCAATCCTCAATCCTGAATGTTCAATCCTCAATACCCAATCCTCAATCTTCAATCCTCAATACTCAATCCTCAATCCTCAGTCCTGAATCCTCAATTCTCAATCCTCAATCCTCAATCCTCAGACCTAAAACATCAATACTCAACCCTCAGCCCTCGTCCGCAATCCACAACCCTCAATCCTCAATCCTCAATCTTCAATCATCAATATTCAATCTTCAATCATCAATCCTCAATCCTCTATCCTGAGTCCTCAATACTGAATGTTCAATCCTCAATACCCTATCCTCAACCTTCAATCCTCAATCCTCAATCCTCAATCCTCAAACCTCAATCCTCAGTCCTGAAACCTCAATACCGAATCCTCAATCCTGAATCCTCAATCTTCAGCCCTCAGTCCTCAACAATCAATTGTCAATCCTCAATCCTCAATAGAATATCCTCAATTCACAGTTTTCAATACTCAATCCCCATTCTTCAATCTTCCAATCTCAATCCACAAACATCAATTTTCATCACTCAACCCTCAACACTCAGTCCTCAATCTTCATTCCTCAATCCTAAATCCTCAATTTTCAATCCTCAATACTCAATCTTCAATCCTCAATCCTCAATTCTCTATCCTCAATCCTCAATCCTCAATCCTCAATCCTCAATCAACAATCCTCAATACACAATTTTCAACTCTCAATCTTCAATCCTCAATCCTCTATCCTCATTCTTCAATCCTCAACACCCAACCCTTAATCTTCAATCCTCAATCCTCAATCCTCAATTCTCAATCCTCAATCCTCAATCCTCAGACCTCAAACATCAATACTCAACCCTCAGTCCTCGTCCGCAATCCACAACACTCAATCCTCAATCCTCAATCTTCAATCATCAATATTCAATCTTCAATCCTCAATCCTCAATTCTCTATCCTCAATCCTCAATCCTGAATGTTCAATACTCAATACCCAATCCTCAATATTTAATCCTCAATCCTCAACCGTCAACCCTCAATTCCCAATCCTCAATCTTCAATCCTCAATCCTCAATCCTGAATCCTGAATCCTGAACCTTCAATCCACAATACTCAATCTATAACCCTGAATCTTCAATCCTCAATCCTCTATCCTCATTCTTCAATCCTCAACACCCAATCCTCAATCTTCAATCCTCAATCCTCAATCCTCAATTCTCAATCCTCAATCCTCAATCCTCAGACCTCAAACATCAATACTCAACCCTCAGTCCTCGTCCGCAATCCACAACCCTCAATCCTCCATCCTCAATCTTCAATCATCAATATTCAATATTCGATCCTCAATCCTCAATCCTCTATCCTCAATCCTCAATCCTGAGTGTTCAGTCCTCAATACCCAATCCTCAATCTTCAATCCTCAATACTCAATCCTCAATCCTCAATCCTCAATCCTCAGTCCTCAAACCTCAATCCTGAATCCTCAGTCCTGAATCCTCAATCTTCAGCCCTCAGTCCTCAACAATCAATTGTCAGTCCTCAATCCTCAATAGAATATACCCAATTCACAGTTTTCAGTACTCAATCCCCAATCTTGAATCTTCAAATATCAATCCACAAACATCAATTCTCATCACTCAACGCTCGACACTCAGTCCCCAATCCTCAATCTTCAATCCTCAATCCTCAACCCTCAATCCTCAATCCTCAACCTTCAATCCTCAATACTCAGTCTTCAATCCTCAATCCTCAATCCTGAACCCTCAATCCTCAATCCTCAATCCTCAATCGGCAATCTCCAATCCTGAATTGTCAATCTTCAATACTCAATCCTCAATCCTCAATCCTCAATCCTCATTCTTCTATCCCCAATACCCAATCCTCAATCTTCCATCCTCAATCCTCAACCCTCAATTCTCAACACTCAATCCTCAATCCTCAGACCTCAAGGATCAATACTCAACCCTCAGTCCTCGTCCGCAATCCACAACCCTGAATCCTCAATCCTCAATCCTCAATCCTCAATCCTCAATCCCAAATCCTTAATCCTCAATCATCAATCCTCAACCCACAATCCTCAGTCCTGATACCTCAATACCGAATCCTCAATCCTGAATCCTCAGTCCTCAGCCCTCAGTCCTCAAGAATCAATTGTCAATCCTCAATCCTCAATAGAATATCTTCAATTAACAGTTTTCAATACTCAATCCCCATTCTTCAATCTTCAAATCTCAATCCACAAACACCAATTATCATCACACAACCCTCAACACTCAGTCCTCAATCTTCAATCGTCAATCCTAAATCCGCAATCTTCAATCCTCAATACTCAACCTTCAATCCTCAACCTTCAATCCTCAATCCTCAATACTCAATCCTCAATCTTCAATCCTCAATACTCAATCTTCAACCCTCAATCTTCAATCCTCAATCCTCTATCCTCATTCTTCAATCCTCAACACCCAATCCTCAATCTTCAATCCTCAATCCTCAATCCTCAATTCTCAATCCTCAATCCTCAATCGTCAGACCTCAAACATCAATACTCAACCCTCAGTCCTCGTCCGCAATCCACAACCCTCAATCCTCAATCCTCAATCTTCAATCATCAATATTCAATCTTCAATCCTCAATCCTCAATCCTCTATCCTCAATCCTCAATCCTGAATGTTCAATCCTCAATACCCAATCCTCAATCTTCAATCCTCAATACTCAATCCTCAATCCTCAATCCTCAATCCTCAGTCCTCAATCCTCAATTCTCAATCCTCAATCCTCAATCCTCAGACCTAAAACATCAATACTCAACGCTCAGCCCTCGTCCGCAATCCACAACCCTCAACCCTCAATCCTGAATCTTCAATCATCAATATTCAATCTTCAATCCTCAATCCTCAATCCTCTATCCTGAGTCCTCAATCCTGAATGTTCAATCCTCAATACCCTATCCTCAACCTTCAATCCTCAATCCTCAATCCTCAATCCTCAAACCTCAATCCTCAGTCCTGAAACCACAGTACCGAATCCTCAATCCTGAATCCTCAATCTTCAGCCCTCAGTCCTCAACAGTCAATTGTCAATCCTCAATCCTCAATAGAATATCCTCAATTCACAGTTTTCAATACTCAATCCCCATTCTTCAGTCTTCAAATCTCAATCCACAAACATCAATCTTCATCACTCAACCCTCAACACTCAGTCCTCAATCTTCAATCCTCAATCCTAAATCCTCAATTTTCAATCCTCAATACTCAATCTTCAATCCTCAATCTTCAATTCTCTATCCTCAATCCTCAATCCTCAATCCTCAATCCTCAATCTACAATCCTCAATACTCAATCTTCAACTCTCAATCTTCAATCCTCAATCCTCTATCCTCATTCTTCAATCCTCAACACCCAACCCTCAATCTGCAATCCTCAATCCTCAATCCTCAATTCTCAATCCTCAATCCTCATTCCTCAGACCTCAAACATCAATACTCAACCCTAAGTCCTCGTCCGGAATCCACAACACTCAATCCTCAATCCTCAATCCTCAATCGTCAATCTCCAATCCTGAATACTCAATCTTCAATCCTCAATCCTCAATCCTCAATCCTCAATCCTCATTCTTCAATCCTCAATACCCAATCCTCAATCTTCAATCCTCAATACTCAATTCTCAACACTCAATCCTCAACGTCAGACCTCAAGCATCAATACTGAACCCTCAGTACTCGTCCGCAATCCACAACCCTCAATCCTCAATCCTCAACCTTCAATCATCAATATTCAATCCTCAATCCTCAATCATCAATCCTCTATACTCAATCCTCAATCCTGAATGTTCAATCCACAATACCCAATCCTCAATCTTCAATCCTCAATCCTCAATCCTCAATCCTCATTCCTCAATCCTCAATCCTCAATCCTCAATCCTCAATCCTCATTCTTCAATCCTCAATACCAAATCCTCAATCTTCAATCCTCAATCCTCAATCCTCAATTCGCAATCCTCAATCCGCAATCCTCAGACCTCAAGCATCAATACCCAACCCGCTGTCCTCGTCCTCAATCCACAACCCTTAATCCTCAATCCGCAACCTTCAATCATCAATATTCAACATTCAATCCTCAATCCTCAATCCTCAATCCTCAATGCTCAATCCTCAATCCTCAAACCTCAATACCGGAGCCTCAATCCTCAATCCTCAATCCTCAATCCTCAATTCTCTATCCTCAATCCTCAATCCTCAATACTCAATCCGCAATCCTCAATCCTCAAACCTCATCCTTCTATCCCCAATACCCAATCCTCAATCTCCCATCCTCAATCCTCAACCCTCAATTCTCAACACTCAATCCTCAATCCTCAGACCTCAATGATCAATACTCAACCCTCAGTCCTCGTCCGCAATCCACAACCCTGAATCCTCAATCCTCAATCCTCAATCCTCAATCCTCAATCCCAAATCCTTAATCCTCAATCCTCAATCCTCAACCCACAATCCTCAGTCCTGATACCTCAATACCGAATCCTCAATCCTGAATCCTCAATCCTCAGCCCTCAGTCCTCAAGAATCAATTGTCAATCCTCAATCCTCAATAGAATATCTTCAATTAACAGTTTTCAATACTCAATCCCCATTCTTCAATCTTCAAATCTCAATCCACAAACATCAATTATCATCACACAACCCTCAACACTCAGTCCTCAATCTTCAATCGTCAATCCTAAATCCGCAATCTTCAATCCTCAATACTCAACCTTCAATCCTCAACCTTCAATCCTCAATCCTCAATACTCAATCCTCAATCTTCAATCCTCAATACTCAATCTTCAACCCTCAATCTTCAATCCTCAATCCTCTATCCTCATTCTTCAATCCTCAACACCCAATCCTCAATCTTCAATCCTCAATCCTCAATCCTCAATTCTCAATCCTCAATCCTCAATCGTCAGACCTCAAACATCAATACTCAACCCTCAGTCCTCGTCCGCAATCCACAACCCTCAATCCTCCATCCTCAATCGTCAATCATCAATATTCAATATTCGATCCTCAATCCTCAATCCTCTATCCTCAATCCTCAATCCTGAGTGTTCAGTCCTCAATACCCAATCCTCAATCTTCAATCCTCAATACTCAATCCTCAATCCTCAATCCTCAATCCTCAGTCCTCAAACCTCAATCCTGAATCCTCAGTCCTGAATCCTCAATCTTCAGCCCTCAGTCCTCAACAATCAATTGTCAGTCCTCAATCCTCAATAGAATATACCCAATTCACAGTTTTCAATACTCAATCCCCAATCTTGAATCTTCAAATATCAATCCACAAACATCAATTCTCATCACTCAACGCTCGACACTCAGTCCCCAATCCTCAATCTTCAATCCTCAATCCTCAACCCTCAATCCTCAATCCTCAACCTTCAATCCTCAATACTCAGTCTTCAATCCTCAATCCTCAATCCTGAACCCTCAATCCTCAATCCTCAATCCTCAATCGGCAATCTCCAATCCTGAATTGTCAATCTTCAATTCTCAATCCTCAATCCTCAATCCTCAATCCTCATTCTTCTATCCCCAATACCCAATCCTCAATCTTCCATCCTCAATCCTCAACCCTCAATTCTCAACACTCAATCCTCAATCCTCAGACCTCAAGGATCAATACTCAACCCTCAGTCCTCGTCCGCAATCCACAACCCTGAATCCTCAATCCTCAATCCTCAATCCTCAATCCTCAATCCCAAATCCTTAATCCTCAATCCTCAATCCTCAACCCACAATCCTCAGTCCTGATACCTCAATACCGAATCCTCAATCCTGAATCCTCAGTCCTCAGCCCTCAGTCCTCAAGAATCAATTGTCAATCCTCAATCCTCAATAGAATATCTTCAATTAACAGTTTTCAATACTCAATCCCCATTCTTCAATCTTCAAATCTCAATCCACAAACACCAATTATCATCACACAACCCTCAACACTCAGTCCTCAATCTTCAATCGTCAATCCTAAATCCGCAATCTTCAATCCTCAATACTCAACCTTCAATCCTCAACCTTCAATCCTCAATCCTCAATACTCAATCCTCAATCTTCAATCCTCAATACTCAATCTTCAACCCTCAATCTTCAATCCTCAATCCTCTATCCTCATTCTTCAATCCTCAACACCCAATCCTCAATCTTCAATCCTCAATCCTCAATCCTCAATTCTCAATCCTCAATCCTCAATCGTCAGACCTCAAACATCAATACTCAACCCTCAGTCCTCGTCCGCAATCCACAACCCTCAATCCTCAATCCTCAATCTTCAATCATCAATATTCAATCTTCAATCCTCAATCCTCAATCCTCTATCCTCAATCCTCAATCCTGAATGTTCAATCCTCAATACCCAATCCTCAATCTTCAATCCTCAATACTCAATCCTCAATCCTCAATCCTCAATCCTCAGTCCTCAATCCTCAATTCTCAATCCTCAATCCTCAATCCTCAGACCTAAAACATCAATACTCAACGCTCAGCCCTCGTCCGCAATCCACAACCCTCAACCCTCAATCCTGAATCTTCAATCATCAATATTCAATCTTCAATCCTCAATCCTCAATCCTCTATCCTGAGTCCTCAATCCTGAATGTTCAATCCTCAATACCCTATCCTCAACCTTCAATCCTCAATCCTCAATCCTCAATCCTCAAACCTCAATCCTCAGTCCTGAAACCACAGTACCGAATCCTCAATCCTGAATCCTCAATCTTCAGCCCTCAGTCCTCAACAGTCAATTGTCAATCCTCAATCCTCAATAGAATATCCTCAATTCACAGTTTTCAATACTCAATCCCCATTCTTCAATCTTCAAATCTCAATCCACAAACATCAATCTTCATCACTCAACCCTCAACACTCAGTCCTCAATCTTCAATCCTCAATCCTAAATCCTCAATTTTCAATCCTCAATACTCAATCTTCAATCCTCAATCTTCAATTCTCTATCCTCAATCCTCAATCCTCAATCCTCAATCCTCAATCTACAATCCTCAATACTCAATCTTCAACTCTCAATCTTCAATCCTCAATCCTCTATCCTCATTCTTCAATCCTCAACACCCAACCCTCAATCTGCAATCCTCAATCCTCAATCCTCAATTCTCAATCCTCAATCCTCATTCCTCAGACCTCAAACATCAATACTCAACCCTAAGTCCTCGTCCGGAAACCACAACACTCAATCCTCAATCCTCAATCCTCAATCGTCAATCTCCAATCCTGAATACTCAATCTTCAATCCTCAATCCTCAATCCTCAATCCTCAATCCTCATTCTTCAATCCTCAATACCCAATCCTCAATCTTCAATCCTCAATCCTCAATTCTCAACACTCAATCCTCAACGTCAGACCTCAAGCATCAATACTGAACCCTCAGTACTCGTCCGCAATCCACAACCCTCAATCCTCAATCCTCAACCTTCAATCATCAATATTCAATCCTCAATCCTCAATCATCAATCCTCTATACTCAATCCTCAATCCTGAATGTTCAATCCACAATACCCAATCCTCAATCTTCAATCCTCAATCCTCAATCCTCAATCCTCATTCCTCAATCCTCAATCCTCAATCCTCAATCCTCAATCCTCATTCTTCAATCCTCAATACCAAATCCTCAATCTTCAATCCTCAATCCTCAATCCTCAATTCGCAATCCTCAATCCGCAATCCTCAGACCTCAAGCATCAATACCCAACCCGCTGTCCTCGTCCTCAATCCACAACCCTTAATCCTCAATCCGCAACCTTCAATCATCAATATTCAACATTCAATCCTCAATCCTCAATCCTCAATCCTCAATGCTCAATCCTCAATCCTCAAACCTCAATACCGGAGCCTCAATCCTCAATCCTCAATCCTCAATCCTCAATTCTCTATCCTCAATCCTCAATCCTCAATACTCAATCCGCAATCCTCAATCCTCAATCCTCAACACTCAATCCTCAGTCCTGAAACCTCAATCCCGAATCCTCAATCCCGAATCCGCAAACTTCAGTCCTTAGACATCAACAATCAATTGTCAATCCTCAATTCTCAATAGTATATCCTCAATTCACAGTTTTCAATACTCAATCCCCATTCTTCAATCTACAAATCTCAATCCACAAACATCAATTCTCATCACTCAACCCTCAACCCTCAGTCCACAATCTTCAATCCTCAATACTCAATCTGCAATCCTCAATCCTCAATCCTCAATCCTCAATCCTAATTCGTCACTCCTCGAAACCCAGTCCTCAATCTTCAACCTTCAATCCTCAATCCTCAATTCTCAATCCTCAATCCTCAATCCTCAATCCTCAATTTTCAATCCTCAATACTCAATCTTCAATACACAATCCTCAATACTCAATCCTCAATCCTCAATCCCCAATCCTCAATCCTCAATCCTCAATTCTCAATCCTCAATCCCCAGTCCTCAGTCCTCAAACCTCAATCCTCAACCCTCAGCACTCATCCTCAATCCCCAATCCTCGATCCTCAATCCTCAAACCTCAATCTTCAATCCTCAATACTCAATCCACAATCTTCAATCCTCAATACTCAATCTTCAATACTAAATCCACAATCCTCAATCCTCAATCCTCAATCCTCAATCCTCATTCTTCAATCCTCAATCCTCAATCCTCAATCCTCAACCCTCAATCCTCAGTCCTGAAACCTCAATCCCGAGTCCTTAATCCTGAATCCTCAAACTTCAGTCCTCTGACCTCAACAATCAATTTTCAATCCTCAATCCTCAATAGAATATCCTCAATTCACAGTTTTCAATACTCAATCACCATTCTTCAATCTTCAAATCTCAATCCACAAACATCAATTCTCATCACTCAACCCTCAACACTCAGTCCACGATCATCAATCTTCAATCCTCAATCCTCAATCTTGAATCCTCAATACTCAACCTTCAATCCTGAATCCTCAATACTCAATCCTCAACACTCAATCCTCAATCGTCAATCCTCAATCCCCAATCCTCAATCTTCAATCCTCTATCCTCAATCCTCAATCCTCAATCCTCAATCTTCAATCATCAATATTCAATATTCAATCCTCAATCCTCAATCCTCTATCCTCAATCCTCAATCCTGAATGTTCAATCCTCAATACCCAATCCTCAACCTTCAATCCTCAATCCTCAATGCTCAATCCTCAAACCTCAATACCGTATCCTCAATCCTGAATCCTCAATCTTCAGCCCTCAGTCCTCAACAATCAATCGTCAATCCTCAATCCTCAATAGAATATCCTCAACTCACAGTTTTCAATACTCAATCCCCATTCTTCAATCTTCAAATCTCAATCCACAAAAATCAATTCTCATCACTCAACACTCAACACTCAGTCCACAATCTTCAATCCTCAATCCTCAATCCTCAATCTTGAATCCTCAATACTCAATCTTCAATCCTCAATCCTCAATTCTCAATCCTCAACACTCAATCCTCAATCGTCAATCCTCAATCCCCAATCCTCAATCTTCAATCCTCTATCCTCAATCCTCAATCCTCAATCCTCAATCCTCAATCTTCAATACTCAATACTCAATCTTCAATCCTCAATCCTCAGTCCTCAGTCCTCAATCCTCAATCCTCAATCCTCAATCCTCAATCTTCTATCCTCAATACTCAATCTGCAATCCTCAATCCTCAATCCTCAATCCTCAATCCTAATTCGTCACTCCTCGAAACCCAGTACTCAATCTTCAATCCTCAATCCTCAATCCTCAATTCTCAATCCTCAATCCTCAATCCTCAATCCTCAATTTTCAATCCTCAATACTCAATCTTCAATACTCAATCCTCAATCCTCAACCCTCAATCCTCAATCCTCAATCCTCATTCTTCAATCCTCAATACTAAATCCTCAATCTTCAATCCTCAATCCTCAATCCTCAATTCTCAATCCGCAATACTCAATCCTCAATCGTCAATCCTCAACCCTGAATCCTCTACCTTCAATCCTCAATACTCAATCTTCAATACTCAATCCTCAATCCTCAATCCTCAATCCCAAATCCTTAATCCTCAATCCTCAATCCTCAACCCACAATCCTCAGTCCTGATACCTCAATACCGAATCCTCAATCCTGAATCCTCAATCCTCAGCCCTCAGTCCTCAACAATCAATTGTCAATCCTCAATCCTCAATAGAATATCTTCAATTCACAGTTTTCAATACTCAATCCTCATTCTTCAATCTTCAAATCTCAATCCACAAACATCAATTATCATCACTCAACTCTCAACAGTCAGTCCTCAATCTTCAATCCTCAATCCTAAATCCGCAATCTTCAATCCTCAATACTCAATATTCAATCCTCAACCCTCAATCCTCAATCCTCAATGCTCAATCCTCAATCGTCAATCCTCAATTCCCAATCCTCAATCTTAGTCCTCAATCCTCAATATTCAATCCTGAATCGTCAATCCTCAATCCTCAATCTTCAGTCCTCAATCCTCAATCCTCAATCTTGAATCCTCAATACTCAATCTTCAATCGTGAATCCTCAACTCTCAATCCTCAACACTCAATCCTCAATCGTCAATCCTCAATCCCCAATCCTCAATCCTCTATCCTCTATCCTCAATCCTCAATCGTCAATACTCAATCCTCAATCTTCAATACTCAATACTCAATCTTCAATCCTCAATCCTCAATCCCAAATCCTCAATCCTCAATCCTCAACCCTCAACACTCAATCCTCAGTCCTGAAACATCAATACCGAATCTTCAATACTGAATCCTCAATCTTCAGACCTCAGTCCTCAACAATCAATTGTCAATTCTCAATCCTCAATAGAATATCCTCAATTCACAGTTTTCAATACTCAATCCCCATTCTTCAAACTTCAAATCTCAATACACAAACATCAATTCTCTTCACGCAACCCTCAACACTCAGTCCTCAATCTTCAATCCTCAATCCTAAATCCTCAATCTTCAATCCTCAATACTCAATTCTCAATCCTCAATCCTCAATTCTCAATCCTCAATACTCAATCCGCAGTCGTCAATCCTCAATTCCCAATCCTCAATCTTCAATCCTCAATCCTCAATCTTCAATACTCAATCCTCAATCCTCAATCCTCAATCCTCAATCCTCAATCCCAAGTCCTTAATCCTCAATCCTCAATCCTCAACCCACAATCCACAGTCCTGATACCTCAATACCGAATCCTCAATCCTGAATCCTCAATCCTCAGACCTCAGTCCTCAACAATCAATTGTCAATCCTCAATCCTCAATAGAATATATTCAATTCACAGTTTTCAATACTCAATCCCCATTCTTCAATCTTCAAATCTCAATCCACAAACATCAATTATCATCACTCAACCCTCAACACTCAGTCCTCAATCGTCAATCGTCAATCCTAAATCCGCAATCTTCAATCGTCAATACTCAACATTCAATCCTCAACCCTCAATCCTCAATCCTCAATGCTCAATCCTCAATCGTCAGTCCTCAATTCCCAATCCTCAATCTTCAATCCTCAATCCTCAATATTCAATCCTGAATCGTCAATCCTCAATCCTCAATGCTCAATCTTCAATCCTCAATACTCAATCTTCAATCGTCAATCCTCAATCCTCAATCCTCAATCCTCAATCCTCAATCCTCAATCATCAATCTTCAATCCCCAATACTCAATCTTCAACCCTCAATCTTCAATCCTCAAACCTCTATCCTCATTCTTCAATCCTCAACACCCAATCCTCAATCTTCAATCCTCAATCCTCAATCCTCAAATTCTCAATCCTCAATCCTCAATCCTCAGACCTCAAACATCAATACTCAACCCTCAGTCCTCGTCCGCAATCCACAAACCTCAATCCTCAATACTCAATCTTCAATCATCAATATTCAATCTTCAATCCTCAATCCTCAATCCTCTATCCTCAATCCTCGATCCTTAATGTTCAATCCTCAATACCCAATCCTCAATCTTCAATCCTCAGTACTCAATCCTCAATCCTCAATCCTCAATCCTCAATCCTCAATCTTCAATCCTCAATACTGAATCTTCAATCTTAAATCCTCAATCCTCAATCCTCAATCCTCAATCTTAAATCCTCAATCCTCAATCCTCAATTCTCAATCCTCAATCCTCAATCCTCAATCCTCAATCCTCAATCCTCAATTCGCAAACCTCAATCCTCAATCCTCAGACCTCAAGCATCAATACCCAACCCTCAGTCCTCGTCCTCAATCCACAACCCTCAATCCTCAATCCTCAATCTTCAATCATCAATATTAAACATTCAATCCTCAATCCACAATCCTCAATCCTCAACCCTCAATCCTCAGTCCTGAAACCTCAATCCCGAATCCTCAATCCTGAATCCGCAAACTTCAGTCCTCAGTCCTCAACAATCAATTGTCAATCCTCAATCCTCAATAGAATATCCTCAATTCACAGTTTTCAATACTCAATCCCCATTCTTCAATCTTCAAATCTCAATCCACAAACATGAATTCTCATCACTCAGCCCTCAACACTCAGTCCTCAATCATCAACCCTCAATCCTCAATCCTCAATCTTGAATCCTCAATACTCAATCTTCAATCCTCAATCCTCAATTCTCAATCCTCAACACTCAACCCTCAATCGTCAATCCTCAATCCCCAATCCTCAATCTTCAATCCTCTATCCTCAATCCTCAATCCTCAATCCCCAATCCTCAATCCTCAATCTTCAATACTCAATACTCAATCTTCAATCCTCAATCCTCAATCCTCAGTCCTCAATCCTCAATCCTCAATCCTCAATCCTCAATCCTCAATCTTCAATCCTCAATACTCAATCTTCAATCCTCAATCCTCAATTCTCAATCCTCAATACTCAATCCTCAATCGTCAATCCTCAATTCCCAATCCTCAATCTTCAATCCTCAATCCTCAATCTTCAATCCTCAATCCTCAATCCTCAGTCCTCAATCCTCAATCCTCAATCCTCAATCGTCAATCTCCAATCCTGAATACTCAATCTTCAATCCTCAATCCTCAATCCTCAATTCGCAATCCTCAATCCTCAATCCTCAGACCTCAAGCATCAATACCCAACCCGCTGTCCTCGTCCTCAATCAACAACCCTTAATCCTCAATCCGCAATCTTCAATCATCAATATTCAACCTTCAATCCTCAATCCTCAATCCTCCATCCTCAATCCTCAATCCTCAATCCTCAAACCTCAATACCGGAGCCTCAATCTTCAATCCTCAATCCTCAATCCTCAATTCTCTATCCTCAATCCTCAGTCCTTAGTCCTCAAACCTCAATCCTCAGCCCTCAACCCTCATCCTCAATCCTCAATCCTCAATCCTCAATCATCAATCCTCAATTTTCAATCCTCAATACTCAATCCTCAATCCTCAATCCTCAATACTCAATCCGCAATCCTCAATCCTCAATCATCAACACTCAATCCTCAGTCCTGAAACCTCAATCCCGAATCCTCAATCCTGAATCCGCAAACTTCAGTCCTGAGACCTCAACAATCAATTGTCAATCCTCAATTCTCAATAGTATATCCTCAATTCACAGTTTTCAATACTCAATCCCCATTCTTCAATCTTCAAATCTCAGTCCACAAACATCAATTCTCATCACACAACCCTCAACACTCAGTCCACAATCTTCAATCCTCAATCCTCAATCCTCAATCCTCAATCCTCAATTTTCAATCCTCAATACTCAACCTTCAATACTCAATCCTCAATACTCAATCCTCAATCCTCAATCCCCAATCCTCAATCCCAAATCCTCAATCCTCAATCCTCAACCCTCAACACTCATTCCTCAGTCCTGAAACATCAATACCGAATCGTCAATACTGAATCCTCAATCTTCAGCCCTCAGTCCTCAACAATCAATTGTCAATCCTCAATCCTCAATAGAATATCCTCAATTCACAGTTTCCAATACTCAATCCCCATTCTTCAATCTTCAAATCTCAATCCACAAACATCAATTCTCTTCACTCAACCCTCAACACTCAGTCCTCAATCTTCAATCCTCAATCCTAAATCCTCAATCTTCAATCCTCAATACTCAATCTTCAATCCTCAATCCTCAATTCGCAATCCTCAATACTCAATCCTCAATCGTCAATCCTCAATTCCCAATCCTCAATCTTCAATCCCCAATCTTCAATCTTCAATCCTTAATCCTCAATCCTCAATCCCCAATCCTCAATCTTCAAACCTCAATACTCAATCTTCAATCCTCAGTTCTCAATCCTCAATCCTCAATCGTCAATCCTCAATCCTCAATCTTCAATCCTCAATACTCAATCTTCAACACTCAATCTTCAATCCTGAATCCTCAATCCTCAATCCTCAATCCTCAATCCCAAATCCTTAATCCTCAATCCTCAATCCTCAACCCACAATCCTCAGTCCTGATACCTCAATACCGAATCCTCAATCCTGAATCCTCAATCCTCAGCCCTCAGTCCTCAACAATCAATTGTCAATCCTCAATCCTCAATAGAATATCTTCAATTCACAGTTTTCAATACTCAATCCCCATTCTTCAATCTTCAAATCTCAATCCACAAACATCAATTATCATCACTCAACTCTCAACAGTCAGTCCTCAATCTTCAATCCTCAATCCTAAATCCGCAATCTTCAATCCTCAATACTCAATATTCAATCCTCAACCCTCAATCCTCAATCCTCAATGCTCAATCCTCAATCGTCAATCCTCAATTCCCAATCCTCAATCTTAGTCCTCAATCCTCAATATTCAATCCTGAATCGTCAATCCTCAATCCTCAATCTTCAGTCCTCAATCCTCAATCCTCAATCTTGAATCCTCAATACTCAATCTTCAATCGTGAATCCTCAACTCTCAATCCTCAACACTCAATCCTCAATCGTCAATCCTCAATCCCCAATCCTCAATCCTCTATCCTCTATCCTCAATCCTCAATCGTCAATACTCAATCCTCAATCTTCAATACTCAATACTCAATCTTCAATCCTCAATCCTCAATCCCAAATCCTCAATCCTCAATCCTCAACCCTCAACACTCAATCCTCAGTCCTGAAACATCAATACCGAATCTTCAATACTGAATCCTCAATCCTCAGACCTCAGTCCTCAACAATCAATTGTCAATCCTCAATCCTCAATAGAATATATTCAATTCACAGTTTTCAATACTCAATCCCCATTCTTCAATCTTCAAATCTCAATCCACAAACATCAATTATCATCACTCAACCCTCAACACTCAGTCCTCAATCGTCAATCGTCAATCCTAAATCCGCAATCTTCAATCGTCAATACTCAACATTCAATCCTCAACCCTCAATCCTCAATCCTCAATGCTCAATCCTCAATCGTCAGTCCTCAATTCCCAATCCTCAATCTTCAATCCTCAATCCTCAATATTCAATCCTGAATCGTCAATCCTCAATCCTCAATGCTCAATCTTCAATCCTCAATACTCAATCTTCAATCGTCAATCCTCAATCCTCAATCCTCAATCCTCAATCCTCAATCCTCAATCATCAATCTTCAATCCCCAATACTCAATCTTCAACCCTCAATATTCAATCCTCAAACCTCTATCCTCATTCTTCAATCCTCAACACCCAATCCTCAATCTTCAATCCTCAATCCTCAATCCTCAAATTCTCAATCCTCAATCCTCAATCCTCAGACCTCAAACATCAATACTCAACCCTCAGTCCTCGTCCGCAATCCACAAACCTCAATCCTCAATACTCAATCTTCAATCATCAATATTCAATCTTCAATCCTCAATCCTCAATCCTCTATCCTCAATCCTCGATCCTTAATGTTCAATCCTCAATACCCAATCCTCAATCTTCAATCCTCAGTACTCAATCCTCAATCCTCAATCCTCAATCCTCAATCCTCAATCTTCAATCCTCAATACTGAATCTTCAATCTTAAATCCTCAATCCTCAATCCTCAATCCTCAATCCTCAATCTTCAATCCTCAGTCCCCAATTCCCAATGATCAATCCTCAATCCTCAATTCTGAATCCTCAATCTTCAGCCCGCAGCCCTCAACAATCAGTTGTCAATCCTCAATCCTCAATACAACAACATCAATTCACAGTTTTCAATACTCAATACTCAATCTGCAATCTTCAAATCTCTATCCACAAACATCAATTCTCATCACACAACCCGCAACACTCCGTCCCCAATCCTCAATCTTCAATCCTCAATCTTCAATCCTCAATACTCAATCCTCAATCCTCAATCGTCAATACTCAATACTCAATCGTCAATCCTCAATCCCCAATCCTCAACCTTCAATCCTCTATCCTCAATCCTCAATCCCCAATCCTCAATCTTCAATCCTCAATAATCAATCTTCAATCCTCAATCCGCAATCCTCAGTCCTCAAACCTCAATCCTCAATCCTCAATCCTCAATCATCAATCCTCAATACTCAATCTGCAATCCTCAATCCTCAATCCTCAATCCTCAATCCTAATTCGTCACTAGTCAATACCCAATCCTCAATCTTAAATCGTCAATCCTCAATCCTCAATTCTCAATCCTCAATCCTCAATCCTCAATCCTCAATCCTCAATCCTCAATTCGCAAACCTCAATCCTCAATCCTCAGACCTCAAGCATCAATACCCAACCCTCAGTCCTCGTCCTCAATCCACAACCCTCAATCCTCAATCCTCAATCTTCAATCATCAATATTAAACATTCAATCCTCAATCCACAATCCTCAATCCTCAACCCTCAATCCTCAGTCCTGAAACCTCAATCCCGAATCCTCAATCCTGAATCCGCAAACTTCAGTCCTCAGTCCTCAACAATCAATTGTCAATCCTCAATCCTCAATAGAATATCCTCAATTCACAGTCTTCAATACTCAATCCCCATTCTTCAATCTTCAAATCTCAATCCACAAACATGAATTCTCATCACTCAGCCCTCAACACTCAGTCCTCAATCATCAACCCTCAATCCTCAATCCTCAATCTTGAATCCTCAATACTCAATCTTCAATCCTCAATCCTCAATTCTCAATCCTCAACACTCAATCCTCAATCGTCAATCCTCAATCCTCAATCCTCAATCTTCAATCCTCTATCCTCAATCCTCAATCCTCAATCCCCAATCCTCAATCCTCAATCTTCAATACTCAATACTCAATCTTCAATCCTCAATCCTCAATCCTCAGTCCTCAATCCTCAATCCTCAATCCTCAATCCTCAATCCTCAATCTTCAATCCTCAATACTCAATCTTCAATCCTCAATCCTCAATTCTCAATCCTCAATACTCAATCCTCAATCGTCAATCCTCAATTCCCAATCCTCAATCTTCAATCCTCAATCCTCAATCTTCAATCCTCAATCCTCAATCCTCAGTCCTCAATCCTCAATCCTCAATCCTCAATCGTCAATCTCCAATCCTGAATACTCAATCTTCAATCCTCAATCCTCAATCCTCAATTCGCAATCCTCAATCCTCAATCCTCAGACCTCAAGCATCAATACCCAACCCGCTGTCCTCGTCCTCAATCAACAACCCTTAATCCTCAATCCGCAATCTTCAATCATCAATATTCAACCTTCAATCCTCAATCCTCAATCCTCCATCCTCAATCCTCAATCCTCAATCCTCAAACCTCAATACCGGAGCCTCAATCTTCAATCCTCAATCCTCAATCCTCAATTCTCTATCCTCAATCCTCAGTCCTTAGTCCTCAAACCTCAATCCTCAGCCCTCAACCCTCATCCTCAATCCTCAATCCTCAATCCTCAATCATCAATCCTCAATTTTCAATCCTCAATACTCAATCCTCAATCCTCAATCCTCAATACTCAATCCGCAATCCTCAATCCTCAATCATCAACACTCAATCCTCAGTCCTGAAACCTCAATCCCGAATCCTCAATCCTGAATCCGCAAACTTCAGTCCTGAGACCTCAACAATCAATTGTCAATCCTCAATTCTCAATAGTATATCCTCAATTCACAGTTTTCAATACTCAATCCCCATTCTTCAATCTTCAAATCTCAGTCCACAAACATCAATTCTCATCACACAACCCTCAACACTCAGTCCACAATCTTCAATCCTCAATCCTCAATCCTCAATCCTCAATCCTCAATTTTCAATCCTCAATACTCAACCTTCAATACTCAATCCTCAATACTCAATCCTCAATCCTCAATCCCCAATCCTCAATCCCAAATCCTCAATCCTCAATCCTCAACCCTCAACACTCATTCCTCAGTCCTGAAACATCAATACCGAATCGTCAATACTGAATCCTCAATCTTCAGCCCTCAGTCCTCAACAATCAATTGTCAATCCTCAATCCTCAATAGAATATCCTCAATTCACAGTTTCCAATACTCAATCCCCATTCTTCAATCTTCAAATCTCAATCCACAAACATCAATTCTCTTCACTCAACCCTCAACACTCAGTCCTCAATCTTCAATCCTCAATCCTAAATCCTCAATCTTCAATCCTCAATACTCAATCTTCAATCCTCAATCCTCAATTCGCAATCCTCAATACTCAATCCTCAATCGTCAATCCTCAATTCCCAATCCTCAATCTTCAATCCCCAATCTTCAATCTTCAATCCTTAATCCTCAATCCTCAATCCCCAATCCTCAATCTTCAAACCTCAATACTCAATCTTCAATCCTCAGTTCTCAATCCTCAATCCTCAATCGTCAATCCTCAATCCTCAATCTTCAATCCTCAATACTCAATCTTCAACACTCAATCTTCAATCCTGAATCCTCAATCCTCGTTCTTCAATCCTCAACACCCAATCCTCAATCTTCAATCCTCAATCCTCAATCCTTAATTCTCAATCCTCAATCCTCAATCCTCAGACCTCAAACATCAATACTCAACCCTCAGTCCTCGTCCGCAATCCACAACGCTCAGTCCTCATTCCTCAATCTTCAATCATCAATATTCAACCTTCAATCCTCAATACTCAATCCTCTATCCTCAATCCTGAATCCTGAATGTACAATCCTCAATACCCAATCCTCCATCTTTAATCCTTAATACTCAATCCTCAAACCTCAATCCTCAATCCTCAGTCCTCAAACCTCAAACCTGAATCCTC
This sequence comes from Calliopsis andreniformis, assembly GCF_051401765.1. Lineage (NCBI taxonomy): Eukaryota > Metazoa > Arthropoda > Insecta > Hymenoptera > Andrenidae > Calliopsis > Calliopsis andreniformis. The sequence goes on along the minus strand of NW_027480638.1, from coordinate 64,374 downwards.
AATCCTGAATCCTCAATCTTCAGCCCTCAGTCCTCAACAATCAATTGTCAGTCCTCAATCCTCAATAGAATATACCCAATTCGCAGTTTTCAATACTCAATCCCCAATCTTCAATCTCCGAATCTCAATCCACAAACATCAATTCTCATCACTCAACGCTCAACACACAGTCCCCAATCCTCAATCTTCAATCCTCAATCCTCAATCCTCAATCCTCAATCCTCAATCTTCAATCCTCAGTACTCAATCTTCAATCCTCAATCCTCAATCCTCAGTCCTCAATCCTCAATCCTTAATCCTCAATCGTCAATCTCCAATCCTGAATACTCAATCTTCGATCCTCAATCCTCAATCCTCAATCCTCAATCCTCATTCTTCAATCCTCAATACCCAATCCTCAATTTTCAATCCTCAATCCTCAATTCTCAACACTCAATCCTCAATCGTCGGACCTCAAGCATCAATACTCAACCCTCAGTACTCGTCCACAATCCACAACCCTCAATCCTCAATCCTCAACCTTCAATCATCAATATTCAATCTTCAATCCTCAATCATCAATCCTCTATACTCAATCCTCAATCCTGAATGTTCAATCCACAATACCCAATCCTCAATCTTCAATCCACAATCCTCAATTCTCAATCCTCAATCCTCAATCCTCAATCCTCAATCCTCAATCCTCATTCTTCAATCCTCAATACTAAATCCTCAATCTTCAATCCTCAATCCTCAATCCTCAATTCGCAATCCTCAATCCTCAGACCTCAAGCGTCAATACCCAACCCTCTGTCCTCGTCCTCAATCCACAACCCTTAATTCTCAATCCGCAATCTTCAATCATCAATATTCAACCTTCAATCCTCAATCCTCAATCCTCAATCCTCAATCCTCAAACCTCAATACCGGAGCCTCAATCTACAATCCTCAATCCTCAATCTTCAATTCTCTATCCTCAATCCTCAGTCCTTAGTCCTCAAACCTCAATCCTCAACCCTCAACCCTCATCCTCAATCCTCAATCCTCAATCATCAATACTCAATTTTCAATCCTCAATACTCAATCCTCAATCCTCTATCCTCAATACTCAATCCTCAATCCTCAATCCTCAATCCTCAACCCTCAATCCTCAGTCCTGAAACCTCAATCCCGAGTCCTTAATCCTGAATCCTCAAACTTCAGTCCTCTGACCTCAACAATCAATTTTCAATCCTCAATCCTCAATAGAATATCCTCAATTCACAGTTTTCAATACTCAATCACCATTCTTCAATCTTCAAATCTCAATCCACAAACATCAATTCTCATCACTCAACCCTCAACACTCAGTCCACGATCATCAATCCTCAATCCTCAATCCTCAATCTTGAATCCTCAATACTCAACCTTCAATCCTGAATCCTCAATACTCAATCCTCAACACTCAATCCTCAATCGTCAATCCTCAATCCCCAATCCTCAATCTTCAATCCTCTATCCTCAATCCTCAATCCTCAATCCTCAATCTTCAATCATCAATATTCAATATTCAATCCTCAATCCTCAATCCTCTATCCTCAATCCTCAATCCTGAATGTTCAATCCTCAATACCCAATCCGCAACCTTCAATCCTCAATCCTCAATCCTCAATCCTCAAACCTCAATCCTCAGTCATGAAACCTCAATACCGTATCCTCAATCTTGAATCCTCAATCTTCAGCCCTCAGTCCTCAACAATCAATCGTCAATCCTCAATCCTCAATAGAATATCCTCAACTCACAGTTTTCAATACTCAATCCCCATTCTTCAATCTTCAAATCTCAATCCACAAAAATCAATTCTCATCACTCAACACTCAACACTCAGTCCACAATCTTCAATCCTCAATCCTCAATCCTCAATCTTGAATCCTCAATACTCAATCTTCAATCCTCAATCCTCAATTCTCAATCCTCAACTCTCAATCCTCAATCGTCAATCCTCAATCCCCAATCCTCAATCTTCAATCCTCTATCCTCAATCCTCAATCCTCAATCCTCAATCCTCAGTCTTCAATACTCAATACTCAATCTTCAATCCTCAATCCTCAGTCCTCAGTCCTCAATCCTCAATCCTCAATCCTCAATCCTCAATCTTCTATCCTCAATACTCAATCTGCAATCCTCAATCCTCAATCCTCAATCCTCAATCCTAATTCGTCACTCCTCGAAACCCAGTACTCAATCTTCAATCCTCAATCCTCAATCCTCAATTCTCAATCCTCAATCCTCAATCCTCAATCCTCAATTTTCAATCCTCAATACTCAATCTTCAATACTCAATCCTCAATCCTCAACCCTCAATCCTCAATCCTCAATCCTCATTCTTCAATCCTCAATACTAAATCCTCAATCTTCAATCCTCAATCCTCAATCCTCAATTCTCAATCCGCAATACTCAATCCTCAATCGTCAATCCTCAACCCTGAATCCTCAACCTTCAATCCTCAATACTCAATCTTCAATACTCAATCCTCAATCCTCAATCCTCAATCCTCAATCCTCAATCCTCAATCCCCAATCCTTAATCCTCAATCCTCAATCCTCAACCCACAATCCTCAGTCCTGATACCTCAATACCGAATCCTCAATCCTGAATCCTCAATCCTCAGACCTCAGTCCTCAACAATCAATTGTCAATCCTCAATCCTCAATAGAATATATTCAATTCACAGTTTTCAATACTCAATCCCCATTCTTCAATCTTCAAATCTCAATCCACAAACATCAATTATCATCACTCAACCCTCAACACTCAGTCCTCAATCGTCAATCGTCAATCCTATATCCGCAATCTTCAATCGTCAATACTCAACATTCAATCCTCAACCCTCAATCCTCAATCCTCAATGCTCAATCCTCAATCGTCAGTCCTCAATTCCCAATCCTCAATCTTCAATCCTGAATCCTCAATATTCAATCCTGAATCGTCAATCCTCAATCCTCAATGCTCAATCTTCCAATCCTCAATACTCATTCTTCAATCCTCAATACTAAATCCTCAATCTTCAATCCTCAATCCTCAATCCTCAATTCTCAATCCGCAATACTCAATCCTCAATCGTCAATCCTCAACCCTGAATCCTCAACCTTCAATCCTCAATACTCAATCTTCAATACTCAATCCTCAATCCTCAATCCTCAATCCTCAATCCTCAATCCTCAATCCCAAATCCTTAATCCTCAATCCTCAATCCTCAACCCACAATCCTCAGTCCTGATACCTCAATACCGAATCCTCAATCCTGAATCCTCAATCCTCAGCCCTCAGTCCTCAACAATCAATTGTCAATCCTCAATCCTCAATAGAATATCTTCAATTCACAGTTTTCAATACTCAATCCCCATTCTTCAATCTTCAAATCTCAATCCACAAACATCAATTATCATCACTCAACTCTCAACAGTCAGTCCTCAATCTTCAATCCTCAATCCTAAATCCGCAATCTTCAATCCTCAATACTCAATATTCAATCCTCAACCCTCAATCCTCAATCCTCAATGCTCAATCCTCAATCGTCAATCCTCAATTCCCAATCCTCAATCTTAGTCCTCAATCCTCAATATTCAATCCTGAATCGTCAATCCTCAATCCTCAATCTTCAATCCTCAATCCTCAATCCTCAATCTTGAATCCTCAATACTCAATCTTCAATCGTGAATCCTCAACTCTCAATCCTCAACACTCAATCCTCAATCGTCAATCCTCAATCCCCAATCCTCAATCCTCTATCCTCTATCCTCAATCCTCAATCGTCAATACTCAATCCTCAATCTTCAATACTCAATACTCAATCTTCAATCCTCAATCCTCAATCCCAAATCCTCAATCCTCAATCCTCAACCCTCAACACTCAATCCTCAGTCCTGAAACATCAATACCGAATCTTCAATACTGAATCCTCAATCTTCAGACCTCAGTCCTCAACAATCAATTGTCAATTCTCAATCCTCAATAGAATATCCTCAATTCACAGTTTTCAATACTCAATCCCCATTCTTCAAACTTCAAATCTCAATACACAAACATCAATTCTCTCCACGCAACCCTCAACACTCAGTCCTCAATCTTCAATCCTCAATCCTAAATCCTCAATCTTCAATCCTCAATACTCAATTCTCAATCCTCAATCCTCAATTCTCAATCCTCAATACTCAATCCGCAGTCGTCAATCCTCAATTCCCAATCCTCAATCTTCAATCCTCAATCCTCAATCTTCAATACTCAATCCTCAATCCTCAATCCTCAATCCTCAATCCTCAATCCCAAGTCCTTAATCCTCAATCCTCAATCCTCAATCCTCAATTCTCAATCCTCAATCCTCAATCCTCAGACCTCAAACATCAATACTCAACCCTCAGTCCTCGTCCGCAATCCACAAACCTCAATCCTCAATCCTCAATCTTCAATCCTCAATACTGAATCTTCAATCTTAAATCCTCAATCCTCAATCCTCAATCCTCAATCCTCAATCTTCAATCCTCAGTCCCCAATCCCCAATGATCAATCCTCAATCCTCAATTCTGAATCCTCAATCTTCAGCCCGCAGTCCTCAACAATCAGTTGTCAATCCTCAATCCTCAATACAACAACATCAATTCACAGTTTTCAATACTCAATACTCAATCTGCAGTCTTCAAATCTCTATCCACAAACATCAATTCTCATCACACAACCCGCAACACTCCGTCCCCAATCCTCAATCTTCAATCCTCAATCTTCAATCCTCAATACTCAATCCTCAATCCTCAATCGTCAATACTCAATACTCAATCGTCAATCCTCAATCCCCAATCCTCAACCTTCAATCCTCTATCCTCAATCCTCAATCCCCAATCCTCAATCTTCAATCCTCAATAATCAATCTTCAATCCTCAATCCGCAATCCTCAGTCCTCAAACCTCAATCCTCAATCCTCAATCCTCAATCATCAATCCTCAATACTCAATCTGCAATCCTCAATCCTCAATCCTCAATCCTCAATCCTAATTCGTCACTCGTCAATACCCAATCCTCAATCTTAAATCCTCAATCCTCAATCCTCAATTCTCAATCCTCAATCCTCAATCCTCAATCCTCAATCCTCAATCCTCAATTCGCAATCCTCAATCCTCAATCCTCAGACCTCAAGCATCAATACCCAACCCTCAGTCCTCGTCCTCAATCCACAACCCTCAATCCTCAATCCTCAATCTTCAATCATCAATATTAAACATTCAATCCTCAATCCACAATCCTCAATCCTCAACCCTCAATCCTCAGTCCTGAAACCTCAATCCCGAATCCTCAATCCTGAATCCGCAAACTTCAGTCCTCAGTCCTCAACAATCAATTGTCAATCCTCAATCCTCAATAGAATATCCTCAATTCACAGTTTTCAATACTCAATCCCCATTCTTCAATCTTCAAATCTCAATCCACAAACATGAATTCTCATCACTCAGCCCTCAACACTCAGTCCTCAATCATCAACCCTCAATCCTCAATCCTCAATCTTGAATCCTCAATACTCAATCTTCAATCCTCAATCCTCAATTCTCAATCCTCAACACTCAATCCTCAATCGTCAATCCTCAATCCCCAATCCTCAATCTTCAATCCTCTATCCTTAATCCTCAATCCTCAATCCCCAATCCTCAATCCTCAATCTTCAATACTCAATACTCAATCTTCAATCCTCAATCCTCAATCCTCAGTCCTCAATCCTCAATCCTCAATCCTCAATCCTCAATCCTCAATCTTCAATCCTCAATACTCAATCTTCAATCCTCAATCCTCAATTCTCAATCCTCAATACTCAATCCTCAATCGTCAATCCTCAATTCCCAATCCTCAATCTTCAATCCTCAATCCTCAATCTTCAATCCTCAATCCTCAATCCTCAGTCCTCAATCCTCAATCCTCAATCCTCAATCGTCAATCTCCAATCCTGAATACTCAATCTTCAATCCTCAATCCTCAATCCTCAATTCGCAATCCTCAATCCTCAATCCTCAGACCTCAAGCATCAATACCCAACCCGCTGTCCTCGTCCTCAATCAACAACCCTTAATCCTCAATCCGCAATCTTCAATCATCAATATTCAACCTTCAATCCTCAATCCTCAATCCTCCATCCTCAATCCTCAATCCTCAATCCTCAAACCTCAATACCGGAGCCTCAATCTTCAATCCTCAATCCTCAATCCTCAATTCTCTATCCTCAATCCTCAGTCCTTAGTCCTCAAACCTCAATCCTCAGCCCTCAACCCTCATCCTCAATCCTCAATCCTCAATCCTCAATCATCAATCCTCAATTTTCAATCCTCAATACTCAATCCTCAATCCTCAATCCTCAATACTCAGTCCGCAATCCTCAATCCTCAATCATCAACACTCAATCCTCAGTCCTGAAACCTCAATCCCGAATCCTCAATCCTGAATCCGCAAACTTCAGTCCTGAGACCTCAACAATCAATTGTCAATCCTCAATTCTCAATAGTATATCCTCAATTCACAGTTTTCAATACTCAATCCCCATTCTTCAATCTTCAAATCTCAGTCCACAAACATCAATTCTCATCACACAACCCTCAACACTCAGTCCACAATCTTCAATCCTCAATCCTCAATCCTCAATCCTCAATCCTCAATTTTCAATCCTCAATACTCAACCTTCAATACTCAATCCTCAATACTCAATCCTCAATCCTCAATCCCCAATCCTCAATCCCAAATCCTCAATCCTCAATCCTCAACCCTCAACACTCATTCCTCAGTCCTGAAACATCAATACCGAATCGTCAATACTGAATCCTCAATCTTCAGCCCTCAGTCCTCAACAATCAATTGTCAATCCTCAATCCTCAATAGAATATCCTCAATTCACAGTTTCCAATACTCAATCCCCATTCTTCAATCTTCAAATCTCAATCCACAAACATCAATTCTCTTCACTCAACCCTCAACACTCAGTCCTCAATCTTCAATCCTCAATCCTAAATCCTCAATCTTCAATCCTCAATACTCAATCTTCAATCCTCAATCCTCAATTCGCAATCCTCAATACTCAATCCTCAATCGTCAATCCTCAATTCCCAATCCTCAATCTTCAATCCCCAATCTTCAATCTTCAATCCTTAATCCTCAATCCTCAATCCCCAATCCTCAATCTTCAAACCTCAATACTCAATCTTCAATCCTCAGTTCTCAATCCTCAATCCTCAATCGTCAATCCTCAATCCTCAATCTTCAATCCTCAATACTCAATCTTCAACACACAATCTTCAATCCTGAATCCTCAATCCTCGTTCTTCAATCCTCAACACCCAATCCTCAATCTTCAATCCTCAATCCTCAATCCTTAATTCTCAATCCTCAATCCTCAATCCTCAGACCTCAAACATCAATACTCAACCCTCAGTCCTCGTCCGCAATCCACAACGCTCAGTCCTCATTCCTCAATCTTCAATCATCAATATTCAACCTTCAATCCTCAATACTCAATCCTCTATCCTCAATCCTGAATCCTGAATGTACAATCCGCAATACCCAATCCTCCATCTTCAATCCTTAATACTCAATCCTCAAACCTCAATCCTCAATCCTCAGTCCTCAAACCTCAAACCTGAATCCTCAAACCTGAATCCTCAATCTTCAGCCCTCAGTCCTCAACAATCAATTGTCAGTCCTCAATCCTCAATAGAATATACCCAATTCGCAGTTTTCAATACTCAATCCCCAATCTTCAATCTCCGAATCTCAATCCACAAACATCAATTCTCATCACTCAACGCTCAACACACAGTCCCCAATCCTCAATCTTCAATCCTCAATCCTCAATCCTCAATCCTCAATCCTCAATCTTCAATCCTCAGTACTCAATCTTCAATCCTCAATCCTCAATCCTCAGTCCTCAATCCTCAATCCTTAATCCTCAATCGTCAATCTCCAATCCTGAATACTCAATCTTCGATCCTCAATCCTCAATCCTCAATCCTCAATCCTCATTCTTCAATCCTCAATACCCAATCCTCAATTTTCAATCCTCAATCCTCAATTCTCAACACTCAATCCTCAATCGTCGGACCTCAAGCATCAATACTCAACCCTCAGTACTCGTCCACAATCCACAACCCTCAATCCTCAATCCTCAACCTTCAATCATCAATATTCAATCTTCAATCCTCAATCATCAATCCTCTATACTCAATCCTCAATCCTGAATGTTCAATCCACAATACCCAATCCTCAATCTTCAATCCACAATCCTCAATTCTCAATCCTCAATCCTCAATCCTCAATCCTCAATCCTCAATCCTCATTCTTCAATCCTCAATACTAAATCCTCAATCTTCAATCCTCAATCCTCAATCCTCAATTCGCAATCCTCAATCCTCAGACCTCAAGCGTCAATACACAACCCTCTGTCCTCGTCCTCAATCCACAACCCTTAATTCTCAATCCGCAATCTTCAATCATCAATATTCAACCTTCAATCCTCAATCCTCAATCCTCAATCCTCAATCCTCAAACCTCAATACCGGAGCCTCAATCTACAATCCTCAATCCTCAATCTTCAATTCTCTATCCTCAATCCTCAGTCCTTAGTCCTCAAACCTCAATCCTCAACCCTCAACCCTCATCCTCAATCCTCAATCCTCAATCATCAATACTCAATTTTCAATCCTCAATACTCAATCCTCAATCCTCTATCCTCAATACTCAATCCTCAATCCTCAATCCTCAATCCTCAACCCTCAATCCTCAGTCCTGAAACCTCAATCCCGAGTCCTTAATCCTGAATCCTCAAACTTCAGTCCTCTGACCTCAACAATCAGTTTTCAATCCTCAATCCTCAATAGAATATCCTCAATTCACAGTTTTCAATACTCAATCACCATTCTTCAATCTTCAAATCTCAATCCACAAACATCAATTCTCATCACTCAACCCTCAACACTCAGTCCACGATCATCAATCCTCAATCCTCAATCCTCAATCTTGAATCCTCAATACTCAACCTTCAATCCTGAATCCTCAATACTCAATCCTCAACACTCAATCCTCAATCGTCAATCCTCAATCCCCAATCCTCAATCTTCAATCCTCTATCCTCAATCCTCAATACTCAATCCTCAATCTTCAATCATCAATATTCAATATTCAATCCTCAATCTTCAATCCTCTATCCTCAATCCTCAATCCTGAATGTTCAATCCTCAATACCCAATCCTCAACCTTCAATCCTCAATCCTCAATCCTCAATCCTCAAACCTCAATCCTCAGTCATGAAACCTCAATACCGTATCCTCAATCTTGAATCCTCAATCTTCAGCCCTCAGTCCTCAACAATCAATCGTCAATCCTCAATCCTCAATAGAATATCCTCAACTCACAGTTTTCAATACTCAATCCCCATTCTTCAATCTTCAAATCTCAATCCACAAAAATCAATTCTCATCACTCAACACTCAACACTCAGTCCACAATCTTCAATCCTCAATCCTCAATCCTCAATCTTGAATCCTCAATACTCAATCTTCAATCCTCAATCCTCAATTCTCAATCCTCAACACTCAATCCTCAATCGTCAATCCTCAATCCCCAATCCTCAATCTTCAATCCTCTATCCTCAATCCTCAATCCTCAATCCTCAATCCTCAGTCTTCAATACTCAATACTCAATCTTCAATCCTCAATCCTCAGTCCTCAGTCCTCAATCCTCAATCCTCAATCCTCAATCCTCAATCTTCTATCCTCAATACTCAATCTGCAATCCTCAATCCTCAATCCTCAATCCTCAATCCTAATTCGTCACTCCTCGAAACCCAGTACTCAATCTTCAATCCTCAATCCTCAATCCTCAATTCTCAATCCTCAATCCTCAATCCTCAATCCTCAATTTTCAATCCTCAATACTCAATCTTCAATACTCAATCCTCAATCCTCAACCCTCAATCCTCAATCCTCAATCCTCATTCTTCAATCCTCAATACTAAATCCTCAATCTTCAATCCTCAATCCTCAATCCTCAATTCTCAATCCGCAATACTCAATCCTCAATCGTCAATCCTCAACCCTGAATCCTCAACCTTCAATCCTCAATACTCAATCTTCAATACTCAATCCTCAATCCTCAATCCTCAATCCTCAATCCTCAATCCTCAATCCCCAATCCTTAATCCTCAATCCTCAATCCTCAACCCACAATCCTCAGTCCTGATACCTCAATACCGAATCCTCAATCCTGAATCCTCAATCCTCAGCCCTCAGTCCTCAACAATCAATTGTCAATCCTCAATCCTCAATAGAATATCTTCAATTCACAGTTTTCAATACTCAATCCCCATTCTTCAATCTTCAAATCTCAATCCACAAACATCAATTATCATCACTCAACTCTCAACAGTCAGTCCTCAATCTTCAATCCTCAATCCTAAATCCGCAATCTTCAATCCTCAATACTCAATATTCAATCCTCAACCCTCAATCCTCAATCCTCAATGCTCAATCCTCAATCGTCAATCCTCAATTCCCAATCCTCAATCTTAGTCCTCAATCCTCAATATTCAATCCTGAATCGTCAATCCTCAATCCTCAATCTTCAATCCTCAATCCTCAATCCTCAATCTTGAATCCTCAATACTCAATCTTCAATCGTGAATCCTCAACTCTCAATCCTCAACACTCAATCCTCAATCGTCAATCCTCAATCCCCAATCCTCAATCCTCTATCCTCTATCCTCAATCCTCAATCGTCAATACTCAATCCTCAATCTTCAATACTCAATACTCAATCTTCAATCCTCAATCCTCAATCCCAAATCCTCAATCCTCAATCCTCAACCCTCAACCCTCAATCCTCAGTCCTGAAACATCAATACCGAATCTTCAATACTGAATCCTCAATCTTCAGACCTCAGTCCTCAACAATCAATTGTCAATTCTCAATCCTCAATAGAATATCCTCAATTCACAGTTTTCAATACTCAATCCCCATTCTTCAAACTTCAAATCTCAATACACAAACATCAATTCTCTTCACGCAACCCTCAACACTCAGTCCTCAATCTTCAATCCTCAATCCTAAATCCTCAATCTTCAATCCTCAATACTCAATTCTCAATCCTCAATCCTCAATTCTCAATCCTCAATACTCAATCCGCAGTCGTCAATCCTCAATTCCCAATCCTCAATCTTCAATCCTCAATCCTCTATCTTCAATACTCAATCCTCAATCCTCAATCCTCAATCCTCAATCCTCAATCCTCAATCCCAAGTCCTTAATCCTCAATCCTCAATCCTCAACCCACAATCCACAGTCCTGATACCTCAATACCGAATCCTCAATCCTGAATCCTCAATCCTCAGACCTCAGTCCTCAACAATCAATTGTCAATCCTCAATCCTCAATAGAATATATTCAATTCACAGTTTTCAATACTCAATCCCCATTCTTCAATCTTCAAATCTCAATCCACAAACATCAATTATCATCACTCAACCCTCAACACTCAGTCCTCAATCGTCAATCGTCAATCCTATATCCGCAATCTTCAATCGTCAATACTCAACATTCAATCCTCAACCCTCAATCCTCAATCCTCAATGCTCAATCCTCAATCGTCAGTCCTCAATTCCCAATCCTCAATCTTCAATCCTGAATCCTCAATATTCAATCCTGAATCGTCAATCCTCAATCCTCAATGCTCAATCTTCCAATCCTCAATACTCAATCTTCAATCGTCAATCCTCAATCCTCAATCCTCAATCCTCAATCCTCAATCCTCAATCATCAATCTTCAATCCCCAATACTCAATCTTCAACCCTCAATCTTCAATCCTCAAACCTCTATCCTCATTCTTCAATCCTCAACACCCAATCCTCAATCTTCAATCCTCAATCCTCAATCCTCAATTCTCAATCCTCAATCCTCAATCCTCAGACCTCAAACATCAATACTCAACCCTCAGTCCTCGTCCGCAATCCACAAACCTCAATCCTCAATACTCAATCTTCAATCATCAATATTCAATCTTCAATCCTCAATCCTCAATCCTCTATCCTCAATCCTCGATCCTTAATGTTCAATCCTCAATACCCAATCCTCAATCTTCAATCCTCAGTACTCAATCCTCAATCCTCAATCCTCAATCCTCAATCCTCAATCTTCAATCCTCAATACTGAATCTTCAATCTTAAATCCTCAATCCTCAATCCTCAATCCTCAATCCTCAATCTTCAATCCTCAGTCCCCAATCCCCAATCATCAATCCTCAATCCTCAATTCTGAATCCTCAATCTTCAGCCCGCAGTCCTCAACAATCAGTTGTCAATCCTCAATCCTCAATACAACAACATCAATTCACAGTTTTCAATACTCAATACTCAATCTGCAATCTTCAAATCACTATCCACAAACATCAATTCTCATCACACAACCCGCAACACTCCGTCCCCAATCCTCAATCTTCAATCCTCAATCTTCAATCCTCAATACTCAATCCTCAATCCTCAATCGACAATACTCAATACTCAATCGTCAATCCTCAATCCCCAATCCTCAACCTTCAATCCTCTATCCTCAATCCTCAATCCTCAATCCTCAATCTTCAATCCTCAATACTCAATCTTCAATCCTCAATCCGCAATCCTCAGTCCTCAAACCTCAATCCTCAATCCTCAATCCTCAATCATCAATCCTCAATACTCAATCTGCAATCCTCAATCCTCAATCCTCAATCCTCAATCCTAATTCGTCACTCGTCAATACCCAATCCTCAATCTTAAATCCTCAATCCTCAATCCTCAATTCTCAATCCTCAATCCTCAATCCTCAATCTTCAATCCTCAATCCTCAATTCCCAATCCTCAATCTTCAATCCTCAATCCTCAATCTTCAATCCTCAATCCTCAATCCTCAGTCCTCAATCCTCAATCCTCAATCCTCAATCGTCAATCTCCAATCCTGAATACTCAATCTTCAATCCTCAATCCTCAATCCTCAATTCGCAATCCTCAAACCTCAATCCTCAGACCTCAAGCATCAATACCCAACCCGCTGTCCTCGTCCTCAATCAACAACCCTTAATCCTCAATCCGCAATCTTCAATCATCAATATTCAACCTTCAATCCTCAATCCTCAATCCTCAATCCTCAATCCTCAATCCTCAATCCTTAAACCTCAATACCGGAGCCTCAATCTTCAATCCTCAATCCTCAATCCTCAATTCTCTATCCTCAATCCTCAGTCCTTAGTCCTCAAACCTCAATCCTCAGCCCTCAACCCTCATCCTCAATCCTCAATCCTCAATCCTCAATCATCAATCCTCAATTTTCAATCCTCAATACTCAATCCTCAATCCTCAATCCTCAATACTCAATCCGCAATCCTCAATCCTCAATCATCAACACTCAATCCTCAGTCCTGAAACCTCAATCCCGAATCCTCAATCCTGAATCCGCAAACTTCAGTCCTGAGACCTCAACAATCAATTGTCAATCCTCAATTCTCAATAGTATATCCTCAATTCACAGTTTTCAATACTCAATCCCCATTCTTCAATCTTCAAATCTCAGTCCACAAACATCAATTCTCATCACACAACCCTCAACACTCAGTCCACAATCTTCAATCCTCAATCCTCAATCCTCAATCCTCAATCCTCAATTTTCAATCCTCAATACTCAACCTTCAATACTCAATCCTCAATACTCAATCCTCAATCCTCAATCCCCAATCCTCAATCCCAAATCCTCAATCCTCAATCCTCAACCCTCAACCCTCATTCCTCAGTCCTGAAACATCAATACCGAATCTTCAATACTGAATCCTCAATCTTCAGCCCTCAGTCCTCAACAATCAATTGTCAATCCTCAATCCTCAATAGAATATCCTCAATTCACAGTTTCCAATACTCAATCCCCATTCTTCAATCTTCAAATCTCAATCCACAAACATCAATTCTCTTCACTCAACCCTCAACACTCAGTCCTCAATCTTCAATCCTCAATCCTAAATCCTCAATCTTCAATCCTCAATACTCAATCTTCAATCCTCATTCCTCAATTCGCAATCCTCAATACTCAATCCTCAATCGTCAATCCTCAATTCCCAATCCTCAATCTTCAATCCCCAATCTTCAATCTTCAATCCTTAATCCTCAATCCTCAATCCCCAATCCTCAATCTTCAAACCTCAATACTCAATCTTCAATCCTCAGATCTCAATCCTCAATCCTCAATCGTCAATCCTCAATCCTCAACCTTCAATCCTCAATACTCAATATTCAACACTCAATCTTCAATCCTGAATCCTCAATCCTCGTTCTTCAATCCTCAACACCCAATCCTCAATCTTCAATCCTCAATCCTCAATCCTTAATTCTCAATCCTCAATCCTCAATCCTCAGACCTCAAACATCAATACTCAACCCTCAGTCCTCGTTCGCAATCCACAACGCTCAGTCCTCATTCCTCAATCTTCAATCATCAATATTCAACCTTCAATCCTCAATACTCAATCCTCTATCCTCAATCCTGAATCCTGAGTGTACAATCCTCAATACCCAATCCTCCATCTTCAATCCTTAATACTCAATCCTCAAACCTCAATCCTCAATCCTCAGTCCTCAAACCTCAAACCTGAATCCTCAATCCTGAATCCTCAATCTTCAGCCCTCAGTCCTCAACAATCAATTGTCAGTCCTCAATCCTCAATAGAATATACCCAATTCGCAGTTTTCAATACTCAATCCCCAATCTTCAATCTCCGAATCTCAATCCACAAACATCAATTCTCATCACTCAACGCTCAACACACAGTCCCCAATCCTCAATCTTCAATCCTCAATCCTCAATCCTCAATCCTCAATCCCCAATCTTCAATCCTCAGTACTCAATCTTCAATCCTCAATCCTCAATCCTCAGTCCTCAATCCTCAATCCTTAATCCTCAATCGTCAATCTCCAATCCTGAATACTCAATCTTCGATCCTCAATCCTCAATCCTCAATCCTCAATCCTCATTCTTCAATCCTCAATACCCAATCCTCAATTTTCAATCCTCAATCCTCAATTCTCAACACTCAATCCTCAATCGTCGGACCTCAAGCATCAATACTCAACCCTCAGTACTCGTCCACAATCCACAACCCTCAATCCTCAATCCTCAACCTTCAATCATCAATATTCAATCTTCAATCCTCAATCATCAATCCTCTATACTCAATCCTCAATCCTGAATGTTCAATCCACAATAGCCAATCCTCAATCTTCAATCCACAATCCTCAATCCTCAATCCTCAATCCTCAATCCTCAATCCTCAATCCTCAATCCTCAATCCTCATTCTTCAATCCTCAATACTAAATCCTCAATCTTCAATCCTCAATCCTCAATCCTCAATTCGCAATCCTCAATCCTCAATCCTCAGACCTCAAGCGTCAATACCCAACCCTCTGTCCTCGTCCTCAATCCACAACCCTTAATTCTCAATCCGCAATCTTCAATCATCAATATTCAACCTTCAATCCTCAATCCTCAATCCTCAATCCTCAATCCTCAATCCTCAATCCTCAAACCTCAATACCGGAGCCTGAATCTACAATCCTCAATCCTCAATCCTCAATTCTCTATCCTCAATCCTCAGTCCTTAGTCCTCAAACCTCAATCCTCAACCCTCAACCCTCATCCTCAATCCTCAATCCTCAATCATCAATACTCAATTTTCAATCCTCAATACTCAATCCTCAATCCTCTATCCTCAATACTCAATCCTCAATCCTCAATCCTCAATCCTCAACCCTCAATCCTCAGTCCTGAAACCTCAATCCCGAGTCCTTAATCCTGAATCCTCAAACTTCAGTCCTCTGACCTCAACAATCAATTTTCAATCCGCAATCCTCAATAGAATATCCTCAATTCACAGTTTTCAATACGCAATCCCCATTCTTCAATCTTCAAATCTCAATCCACAAACATCAATTCTCATCACTCAACCCTCAACACTCAGTCCACGATCATCAATCCTCAATCCTCAATCCTCAATCTTGAATCCTCAATACTCAACCTTCAATCCTGAATCCTCAATACTCAATCCTCAACACTCAATCCTCAATCGTCAATCCTCAATCCCCAATCCTCAATCTTCAATCCTCTATCCTCAATCCTCAATCCTCAATCCTCAATCTTCAATCATCAATATTCAATATTCAATCCTCAATCCTCAATCCTCTATCCTCAATCCTCAATCCTGAATGTTCAATCCTCAATACCCAATCCTCAACCTTCAATCCTCAATCCTCAATCCTCAATCCTCAAACCTCAATCCTCAGTCATGAAACCTCAGTACCGTATCCTCAATCCTGAATCCTCAATCTTCAGCCCTCAGTCCTCAACAATCAATTGTCAATCTTCAATCCTCAATAGAATATCCTCAACTCACAGTTTTCAATACTCAATCCCCATTCTTCAATCTTCAAATCTCAATCCACAAACATCAATTCTCATCACTCAACACTCAACACTCAGTCCACAATCTTCAATCCTCAATCCTCAATCCTCAATCTTGAATCCTCAATACTCAATCTTCAATCCTCAATCCTCAATTCTCAATCCTCAACACTCAATCCTCAATCGTCAATCCTCAATCCCCAATCCTCAATCTTCAATCCTCTATCCTCAATCCTCAATCCTCAATCCTCAAGCCTCAATCTTCAATACTCAATACTCAATCTTCAATCCTCAATCCTCAGTCCTCAGTCCTCAATCCTCAACCCTCAATCCTCAATCCTCAATCTTCTATCCTCAATACTCAATCTGCAATCCTCAATCCTCAATCCTCAATCCTCAATCCTAATTCGTCACTCCTCGAAACCCAGTACTCAATCTTCAATCCTCAATCCTCAATCCTCAATTCTCAATCCTCAATCCTCAATCCTCAATCCTCAATTTTCAATCCTCAATACTCAATCTTCAATACTCAATCCTCAATCCTCAATCCTCAATCCTCAATCCTCAATCCTCATTCTTCAATCCTCAATACTAAATCCTCAATCTTCAATCCTCAATCCTCAATCCTCAATTCGCAAACCTCAATCCTCAATCCTCAGACCTCAAGCGTCAATACCCAACCCTCAGTCCTCGTCCGTAATCCACAACCCTCAATCCTCAATCCTCAATCTTCAATCATCAATATTCAATCTTCAATCCTCAATCCTCAATCCTCAATTCTCAATCCGCAATACTCAATCCTCAATCGTCAATCCTCAACCCTGAATCCTCAACCTTCAATCCTCAATACTCAATCTTCAATACTCAATCCTCAATCCTCAATCCTCAATCCTCAATCCTCAATCCTCAGTCCTGATACCTCAATACCGAATCCTCAATCCTGAATCCTCAATCCTCAGACCTCAGTCCTCAACAATCAATTGTCAATCCTCAATCCTCAATAGAATATATTCAATTCACAGTTTTCAATACTCAATCCCCATTCTTCAATCTTCAAATCTCAATCCACAAACATCAATTATCATCACTCAACCCTCAACACTCAGTCCTCAATCGTCAATCGTCAATCCTAAATCCGCAATCTTCAATCGTCAATACTCAACATTCAATCCTCAACCCTCAATCCTCAATCCTCAATGCTCAATCCTCAATCGTCAGTCCTCAATTCCCAATCCTCAATCTTCAATCCTCAATCCTCAATATTCAATCCTGAATCGTCAATCCTCAATCCTCAATGCTCAATCTTCAATCCTCAATACTCAATCTTCAATCGTCAATCCTCAATCCTCAATCCTCAATCCTCAATCCTCAATCCTCAATCATCAATCTTCAATCCCCAATACTCAATCTTCAACCCTCAATCTTCAAGCCTCAAACCTCTATCCTCATTCTTCAATCCTCAACACCCAATCCTCAATCTTCAATCCTCAATCCTCAATCCTCATTTCTCAATCCTCAATCCTCAATCCTCAGACCTCAAACATCAATACTCAACCCTCAGTCCTCGTCCGCAATCCACAAACCTCAATCCTCAATCCTCAATCTTCAATCATCAATATTCAATCTTCAATCCTCAATCCTCAATCCTCTATCCTCAATCCTCGATCCTTAATGTTCAATCCTCAATACCCAATCCTCAATCTTCAATCCTCAGTACTCAATCCTCAATCCTCAATCCTCAATCCTCAGTCCTCAATCCTCAATTCTCAATCCTCAATCCTCAATAGAATATCTTCAATTCACAGTTTTCAATACTCAATCCATATTCTTCAATCTTCAAATCTCAATCCACAAACATCAATTATCATCACTCAACTCTCAACAGTCAGTCCTCAATCTTCAATCGTCAATCCTAAATCCGCAATCTTCAATCCTCAATACTCAATATTCAATCCTCAACCCTCAATCCTCAATCCTCAATGGTCAATCCTCAATCGTCAATCCTCAATTCCCAATCCTCAATCTTAGTCCTCAATCCTCAATATTCAATCCTGAATCGTCAATCCTCAATCCTCAATCCTCAATCTTCAATCCTCAATACTCAATCTTCAATCCTCAATCCTCAATCCTCAATCCTCAATCCTCAATCCTCAATCCTCAATCCTCAACCTTCAATCCTCAATACTCAATCTTCAACCCTCAATCTTCAATCCTCAGTCCTCTATCCTCATTCTTCAATCCTCAACACCCAATCCTCAATCTTCAATCCTCAATCCTCAAATCTCAATTCTCAATCCTCAATCCTCAATCCTCAGACCTCAAACATCAATACTCAACCCTCAGTCCTCGTCCGCAATCCACAAACCTCAATCCTCAATCCTCAATCTTCAATCATCAATATTCAATCTTCAATCCTCAATCCACAATCCTCTATCCTCAATCCTCAATCCTGAATGTTCAATCCTCAATACCCAATCCTCAATCTTCAATCCCCAATACTCAATCCTCAATCCTCAATCCTCAATCCTCAGTCCTCAATCCTCAATTCTCAATCCTCAATCCTCAATCCTCAGACCTCAAAAATCAATACTCAACCCTCAGCCCTCGTCCGCAATCAACAACCCTCAATCCTCAATCCTCAATCTTCAATCATCAATATTCAACCTTCAATCCTCAATCCTCAATCCTCTATCCTCAATCCTCAATCCTGAATGTTCAATCCTCAATACCCAATCCTCAACCTTCAATCCTCAATCCTCAATCCTCAATCCTCAAACCTCAATACTCAGTCCTGAAACCTCAATACCGAATCCTCAATCCTGAATCCTCAATCTTCAGCCCTCAGTCCTCAACAATCAATTGTCAATTCTCAATCCTCAATAGAATATCCTCAATTCACAGTTTTCAATACTCAATCCCCATTCTTCAAACTTCAAATCTCAATACGCAAACATCAATTCTCTTCACTCAACCCTCAACACTCAGTCCTCAATCTTGAATCCTCAATCCTAAATCCTCAATCTTCAATCCTCAATACTCAGTCTTCAATCCTCAATCCTCAATTCTCAATCCTCAATACTCAATCCGCAGTCGTCAATCCTCAATTCCCAATCCTCAATCTTCAATCCTCAATCCTCAATCTTCAATACTCAATCCTCAATCCTCAATCCTCAATCCTCAATCCTCAATCCCAAGTCCGTAATCCTCAATCCTCAATCCTCAACCCAGAATCCACAGTCCTGATACCTCGATACCGAATCCTCAATCCTGAATCCTCAATCCTCAGACCTCAGTCCTCAACAATCAATTGTCAATCCTCAATCCTCAATAGAGTATATTCAATTCACAGTTTTCAGTACTCAATCCCCATTCTTCAATCTTCAAATCTCAATCCACAAACATCAATTATCATCACTCAACCCTCAACACTCAGTCCTCAATCTTCAATCGTCAATCCTAAATCCGCAATCTTCAATCGTCAATACTCAACATTCAATCCTCAACCCTCAATCCTCAATCCTCAATGCTCAATCCTCAATCGTCAGTCCTCAATTCCCAATCCTCAATCTTCAATCCTCAATCCTCAATATTCAATCCTGAATCGTCAATCCTCAATCCTCAATGCTCAATCTTCAATCCTCAATACTCAATCTTCAATCGTCAATCCTCAATCCTCAATCCTCAATCCTCAATCCTCAATCCTCAATCATCAATCTTCAATCCTCAATACTCAATCTTCAACCCTCAATCTTCAATCCTCAAACCTCTATCCTCATTCTTCAATCCTCAACACCCAATCCTCAATCTTCAATCCTCAATCCTCAATCCTCAATTCTCAATCCTCAATCCTCAATCCTCAGACCTCAAACATCAATACTCAACCCTCAGTCCTCGTCCGCAATCCACAAACCTCAATCCTCAATCCTCAATCTTCAATCATCAATATTCAATCTTCAATCCTCAATCCTCAATCCTCTATCCTCAATCCTCGATCCTGAATGTTCAATCCTCGATACCCAATCCTCAATCTTCAATCCTCAGTACTCAATCCTCAATCCTCAATCCTCAATCCTCAGTCCTCAATCCTCAATTCTCAATCCTCAATCCTCAATCCTCAGACCTCAAACATCAATACTCAACCCCCAGCCCTCGTCCGCAATCCACAACCCTCAATCCTCAATCCTCAAACTTCAATCATCAATCCTCAATCCTCAATCCTCAATTCTCAATCCTCAGTCCTCAATCCTCAGACCTCAAGCATCAATACTCAACCCTCAGTCCTCGTCCGCAATCCACAACCCTCAATCCTCAATCCTCAATCTTCAATCATCAATATGCAATCTTCAATCCTCAATCCTCAATCCTCAATACTCAATCCGCAATAGTCAATCCTCAATCGTCAATCCTCAACCCTGAATGATCAACCTTCAATCCTCAATACTCAATCTTCAATACTCAATCCTCAATCCTCAATCCTCAATCCTCAATCCTCAATCCTCAATCCCAAATCCTTAATCCTCAATCCTCAATCCTCAACCCACAATCCTCAGTCCTGATACCTCAATACCGAATCCTCAATCCTGAATCCTCAATCCTCAGCCCTCAGTCCTCAACAATCAATTGTCAATCCTCAATCCTCAATAGAATATCTTCAATTCACGGTTTTCAATACTCAATCCCCATTCTTCAATCTTCAAATCTCAATCCACAAACATCAATTATCATCACTCAACTCTCAACACTCAGTCCTCAATCTTCAATCGTCAATCCTAAATCCGCAATCTTCAATCCTCAATACTCAATATTCAATCCTCAACCCTCAATCCTCAATCCTCAATGCTCAATCCTCAATCGTCAATCCTCAATTCCCAATCCTCAATCTTAGTCCTCAATCCTCAATATTCAATCCTGAATCGTCAATCCTCAATCCTCAATCCTCAATCTTCAATCCTCAATACTCAATCTTCAATCCTCAATCCTCAATCCTCAATCCTCAATCCTCAATCCTCAATCCTCAATCCTCAATCCTCAATCTTCAATCCTCAATACTCAATCTTCAACCCTCAATCTTCAATCCTCAATCCTCTATCCTCATTCTTCAATCCTCAACACCCAATCCTCAATCTTCAATCCTCAATCCTCAATCCTCAATTCTCAATCCTCAATCCTCAATCCTCAGACCTCAAACATCAATACTCAACCCTCAGTCCTCGTTCGCAATCCACAAACCTCAATCCTCAATCCTCAATCTTCAATCATCAATATTCAATCTTCAATCCTCAATCCACAATCCTCTATCCTCAATCCTCAATCCTGAATGTTCAATCCTCAATACTCAATCTTCAATCCTCAATCATCAATCCTCAGTCCACAATCCTCAATCCTCAATCCTCAATCCTCAATCTTCTATCCTCAATACTCTATCTGCAATCCTCAATCCTCAATCCTCAATCCTCAATCCTAATTCGTCACTCCTCGAAACCCAGTCCTCAATCTTCAATCCTCAATCGTCAATCCTCAATTCTCAATCCTCAATCCTCAATCCTCAATTTTCAATCCTCAATACTAAATCTTCAATACTCAATCCTCAATCCTCAATCCTCAATCCTCAATCCTCAATCCTCAATCCCAAATCCTCAATCCTCAATCCTCAACCATCAACCCTCATTCTTCAGTCCTGAAACATCAATACCGAATCTTCAATACTGAATCCGCAAACCTCAGTCCTCAGTCCTCAACAATCAATTGTCAATCCTCAATCCTCAATAGAATATCCTCAATTCACAGTTTTCAATACTCAATCCCCATTCTTCAAACTTCAAATCTCAATCCACAAACATCAATTCTCTTCACTCAACCCTCAACACTCAGTCCTCAATCTTCAATCCTCAATCCTAAATCCTCAATCTTCAATCCTCAATACTCAATCTTCAATCCACAATCCTCAAATCTCAATCCTCAATACTCAATACGCAGTCGTCAATCCTCAATCCTCAATCCTCAATCCCCAATCCTCAATCCTCAATCCTCAATCCTCAATCTTCAATCCTCAATACTCAATCTTCAACCCTCAATCTTCAATCCTCAATCCTCTATCCTCATTCTTCAATCCTCAACACCCAATCCTCAATCTTCAATCCTCAACCCTCAATCCTCAGTCCACAAACCGCAATCCTGAATCCTCAATCCTGAATCCTCAATCTTCAGCCCTCAGTCCTCAACAATCAATAGTCAGTCCTCAATTCTCAATAGAATATACCCAATTCGCAGTTTTCAATACTCAATCCCCAATCTTCAATCTTCAAATCTCAATCCACAAACATCAATTCTCATCACTCAACGCTCAACACTCAGTCCCCAATCCTCAATCTTCAATCCTCAATCCTCAATCCTCAATCCTCAATCCTCAATCTTCAATCCTCAGTACTCAACCTTCAATCCTCAATCCTCAATCCTCAGTCCTCAATCCTCAATCCTCAATCCTCAATCGTCAATCTCCAATCCTGAATACTCAATCTTCAATCCTCAATCCTCAATCCTCAATCCTCAATCCTCATTCTTCAATCCTCAATACACAATTCTCAATCTTCAATCCTCAATCCTCAATTCTCAACACTCAATCCTCAATCGTCAGACTTCAAGCATCAATACTCAACTCTCAGTAGACGTCCGCAATCCACAACCCTCAATCCTCAATCCTCAACCTTCAATCATCAATATTCAATCTTCAATCCTCAATCATCAATCCTCTATACTCAATCCTCAATCCTGAATGTTCAATCCACAATACCCAATCCTCAATCTTCAATCCTCAATCCTCAATCCTCAATCCTCAATCCTCAATCCTCAATCCTGAATCCTCAATACTCATTCTTCAATCCTCAATACCAAATCCTCAATCCTCAATCCTCAATCCTCAATCCTCAATTCGCAATCCTCAGTCCTCAATCCTCAGACCTCAAGGATCAATACCCAACCCTCTGAACTCGTCCTCAATCCACAACCCTTAATCCTAAATCCGCAATCTTCAATCATCAATATTCAACCTTCAATCCTCAATCCTCAATCCTCAATCCTCAATCCTCAATCCTCAATCCTCAAACCTCAATACCGGGGCCCCAATATTCAATCCTCAATCCTCAATCCTCAATTCTCTATCCTCAATCCTCAGTCCTTAGTCCTGAAACCTCAATCCTCAACCCTCAACCCTCATCCTCAATCCTCAATCCTCAATCCTCAATCATCAATCCTCAATTTTCAATCCTCAATACTCAATCCTCAATCCTCAATCCTCAATACTCAATCCACAATCCTCAATCCTCAATCCTCGACCCTCCATCCTCAGTCCTGAAACCACAATCCCGAATCCTCAATCCTGAATCCGCAAACTTCAGTCCTCAGACTTCAACAATCAATTGTCAATCCTCAATCCTCAATAGAATATCCTCAATTCACAGTTTTGAATACTCAATCCCCATTCTTCAATCTTCAAATCTCAATCCACAAACATCAATTCTCATCACTCAACCCTCAACACTCAGTCCACGGTCTTCAATCCTCAATCCTCAATCCTCAATCTTGAATCCTCAATACTCAATCTTCAATCCTGAATCCTCAACTCTCAATCCTCAACACTCAATCCCCAATCGTCAATCCTCAATCCCCAATCCTCAAACTTCTATCCTCTATCCTCAATCCTCAATCGTCAATCCTCAATCCTCAATCTTCAATACTCAATACTCAATCTTCAATCCTCGATCCTCAATCCTCAGTCCTCAGTCCTCAATCCTCAATCCTCAATCCTCAATCTTCTATCCTCAATACTCAATCCGCAATCCTCAATCCTCAATCCTCAATCCTCAATCCTAATTCGTCACTCCTTGAAGACCAGTCCTCAATCTTCAATCCTCAATCCTCAATCCTCAATTCTCAATCCTCAATACTCAATCCTCAATCCTCAACCTTCAATCCTCAATACTCAACCTTCAATACTCAATCCTCAATCCTCAATCCTCAATCCTCAATCCTCAATCCTGAATCCCAAATCCTCAATCCTCAATCCTCAATCCTCAACCCTCAATCCTCAGTCCTGAAACATCAATTCCGAATCCTCAATCCTGAATCCTCAACCTTCAGCCCTCAGTCCTCAACAATCAGTTGTCAATCCTCAATCCTCAATAGAATATCCTCAATTCACAGCTTTCAATACTCAATCCCCATTCTTCAATCTTCAAATCTCAATCCACAAACATCAATTCTCATCACTCAACCCTCAACACTCAGTCCACGGTCTTCAATCCTCAATCCTCAATCCTCAATCTTGAATCCTCAATACTCAATCTTCAATCCTGAATCCTCAACTCTCAATCCTCAACACTCAATCCCCAATCGTCAATCCTCAATCCCCAATCCTCAAACTTCTATCCTCTATCCTCAATCCTCAATCGTCAATCCTCAATCCTCAATCTTCAATACTCAATACTCAATCTTCAATCCTCGATCCTCAATCCTCAGTCCTCAGTCCTCAATCCTCAATCCTCAATCCTCAATCTTCTATCCTCAATACTCAATCCGCAATCCTCAATCCTCAATCCTCAATCCTCAATCCTAATTCGTCACTCCTTGAAGACCAGTCCTCAATCTTCAATCCTCAATCCTCAATCCTCAATTCTCAATCCTCAATACTCAATCCTCAATCCTCAACCTTCAATCCTCAATACTCAACCTTCAATACTCAATCCTCAATCCTCAATCCTCAATCCTCAATCCTCAATCCTGAATCCCAAATCCTCAATCCTCAATCCTCAATCCTCAACCCTCAATCCTCAGTCCTGAAACATCAATTCCGAATCCTCAATCCTGAATCCTCAACCTTCAGCCCTCAGTCCTCAACAATCAGTTGTCAATCCTCAATCCTCAATAGAATATCCTCAATTCACAGCTTTCAATACTCAATCCCCATTCTTCAATCATCAAATCTCAATCCACAAACATCAATTCTCATCACTCAACCCTCAACACTCGGTCCTCAATCTTCAATCCTCAATCCTAAATCCTCAATCTTCAATCCTCAATACTCAATCTTCAATCCTCAATCCTCAATTCTCAATCCTCAATACTCAATCCTCAATCTTCAATCCTCAGTCCCCAAACCTCAATCTTCAATCCTCAATCCTCAATCCTGAATCCTCAACCTTCAGCACTCAGTCTTCAACAATCAGTTGTCAATCCTCAATCCTCAATACAACATCCCCAATTCACAGTTTTCAATACTCAAAACGCAATTTGCAATCTTCAAATCTCTATCCACAAGCATCAATTCTCATCACTCAACCCTCAACCCTCCTTCCCCAATCCTCAATCTTCAATCCTCAATCCTCAATCCTCAATCCTCAATCCTGAATTTTCAATCCTCAATACTCAATCTTCAATCCTCAATCCTCAATCCTCAATCCTCAATCCTCAATCCTCAATCCTCAACCCTCAATCCTCAGCCCTGAAACCTCAATCCCGAATCCTCAATCCTGAATCCGCAAACCTCAGTCCTCAGTCCTCAACAATCAATTGTCAATCCTCAATCCTCAATAGAATATCCTCAATTCACAGTTGTCAATACTCAATCCCCATTCTTCAATCTTCAAATCTCAATCAACAAACATCAATTCTCATCACTCAACCCTCAACACTCAGTCCACAATCTTCAATCCTCAATCCTCAATCCTCAATCTTGAATCCTCAATACTCAATCTTCAATCCTCAATCCTCAATTCTCAATCCTCAACACTCAATTCTCAATCGTCAATCCTGAATCCCCAATCCTCAATCTTCAATCCTTTATCCTCAATCTTCAATACTTAATCCTCAATCCTCCATCCCCAATCCTCAATCTTCAATCCTCAATACTCAATCTTCAATCTTCAATCCTCAATCCTCGATCCTCAATCCTCAATCCTTAATCTTCAATCCTCAATTCTCAATCTTTAATCCTCAATCCTCAGTCCTCAAACCTCAATTTTGAGTACTCAGTCCTGAATACTCAACCTTCAGCCCTCAGTCCTCAACAATCAGTTGCCAATCCTCAGTCCTCAATAGAATATCCTCAATTCACAGCTTTCAATACTCAATACTCAATCTGCATTCTTCAAATCTCTATCCACAAACATCAATTCTCATAACTCAACCCTCAACACTCAGTCCTCAATGTTCAGTCCTCAATCCTCAATTCTCAATATTCAATCCTCAATTCTGAATCTTCAATCCTAATTCCTCAATCCTCAATTCTCAATCCTCAATCCTCAATCTTCAATCCTCAGTCCCCAAACCTCAATCTTCAATCCTCAATCCTCTATCCTCATTCTTCAATCCTCAACACCCAATCCTCAATCTTCAATCCTCAATCCTCAAATCTCAATTCTCAATCCTCAATCCTCAATCCTCAGACCTCAAACATCAATACTCAACCCTCAGTCCTCGTCCGCAATCCACAAACCTCAATCCTCAATCCTCAATCTTCAATCATCAATATTCAATCTTCAATCCTCAATCCACAATCCTCTATCCTCAATCCTCAATCCTGAATGTTCAATCCTCAATACCCAATCCTCAATCTTCAATCCCCAATACTCAATCCTCAATCCTCAATCCTCAATCCTCAGTCCTCAATCCTCAATTCTCAATCCTCAATCCTCAATCCTCAGACCTCAAAAATCAATACTCAACCCTCAGCCCTCGTCCGCAATCAACAACCCTCAATCCTCAATCCTCAATCTTCAATCATCAATATTCAACCTTCAATCCTCAATCCTCAATCCTCTATCCTCAATCCTCAATCCTGAATGTTCAATCCTCAATACCCAATCCTCAACCTTCAATCCTCAATCCTCAATCCTCAATCCTCAAACCTCAATACTCAGTCCTGAAACCTCAATACCGAATCCTCAATCCTGAATCCTCAATCTTCAGCCCTCAGTCCTCAACAATCAATTGTCAATTCTCAATCCTCAATAGAATATCCTCAATTCACAGTTTTCAATACTCAATCCCCATTCTTCAATCTTCAAATCTCAATCCACAAACATCAATTATCATCACTCAACCCTCAACACTCAGTCCTCAATCTTCAATCGTCAATCCTAAATCCGCAATCTTCAATCGTCAATACTCAACATTCAATCCTCAACCCTCAATCCTCAATCCTCAATGCTCAATCCTCAATCGTCAGTCCTCAATTCCCAATCCTCAATCTTCAATCCTCAATCCTCAATATTCAATCCTGAATCGTCAATCCTCAATCCTCAATGCTCAATCTTCAATCCTCAATACTCAATCTTCAATCGTCAATCCTCAATCCTCAATCCTCAATCCTCAATCCTCAATCCTCAATCATCAATCTTCAATCCTCAATACTCAATCTTCAACCCTCAATCTTCAATCCTCAAACCTCTATCCTCATTCTTCAATCCTCAACACCCAATCCTCAATCTTCAATCCTCAATCCTCAATCCTCAATTCTCAATCCTCAATCCTCAATCCTCAGACCTCAAACATCAATACTCAACCCTCAGTCCTCGTCCGCAATCCACAAACCTCAATCCTCAATCCTCAATCTTCAATCATCAATATTCAATCTTCAATCCTCAATCCTCAATCCTCTATCCTCAATCCTCGATCCTGAATGTTCAATCCTCGATACCCAATCCTCAATCTTCAATCCTCAGTACTCAATCCTCAATCCTCAATCCTCAATCCTCAGTCCTCAATCCTCAATTCTCAATCCTCAATCCTCAATCCTCAGACCTCAAACATCAATACTCAACCCCCAGCCCTCGTCCGCAATCCACAACCCTCAATCCTCAATCCTCAAACTTCAATCATCAATCCTCAATCCTCAATCCTCAATTCTCAATCCTCAGTCCTCAATCCTCAGACCTCAAGCATCAATACTCAACCCTCAGTCCTCGTCCGCAATCCACAACCCTCAATCCTCAATCCTCAATCTTCAATCATCAATATGCAATCTTCAATCCTCAATCCTCAATCCTCAATACTCAATCCGCAATAGTCAATCCTCAATCGTCAATCCTCAACCCTGAATGATCAACCTTCAATCCTCAATACTCAATCTTCAATACTCAATCCTCAATCCTCAATCCTCAATCCTCAATCCTCAATCCTCAATCCCAAATCCTTAATCCTCAATCCTCAATCCTCAACCCACAATCCTCAGTCCTGATACCTCAATACCGAATCCTCAATCCTGAATCCTCAATCCTCAGCCCTCAGTCCTCAACAATCAATTGTCAATCCTCAATCCTCAATAGAATATCTTCAATTCACGGTTTTCAATACTCAATCCCCATTCTTCAATCTTCAAATCTCAATCCACAAACATCAATTATCATCACTCAACTCTCAACACTCAGTCCTCAATCTTCAATCGTCAATCCTAAATCCGCAATCTTCAATCCTCAATACTCAATATTCAATCCTCAACCCTCAATCCTCAATCCTCAATGCTCAATCCTCAATCGTCAATCCTCAATTCCCAATCCTCAATCTTAGTCCTCAATCCTCAATATTCAATCCTGAATCGTCAATCCTCAATCCTCAATCCTCAATCTTCAATCCTCAATACTCAATCTTCAATCCTCAATCCTCAATCCTCAATCCTCAATCCTCAATCCTCAATCCTCAATCCTCAATCCTCAATCTTCAATCCTCAATACTCAATCTTCAACCCTCAATCTTCAATCCTCAATCCTCTATCCTCATTCTTCAATCCTCAACACCCAATCCTCAATCTTCAATCCTCAATCCTCAATCCTCAATTCTCAATCCTCAATCCTCAATCCTCAGACCTCAAACATCAATACTCAACCCTCAGTCCTCGTTCGCAATCCACAAACCTCAATCCTCAATCCTCAATCTTCAATCATCAATATTCAATCTTCAATCCTCAATCCACAATCCTCTATCCTCAATCCTCAATCCTGAATGTTCAATCCTCAATACTCAATCTTCAATCCTCAATCATCAATCCTCAGTCCACAATCCTCAATCCTCAATCCTCAATCCTCAATCTTCTATCCTCAATACTCTATCTGCAATCCTCAATCCTCAATCCTCAATCCTCAATCCTAATTCGTCACTCCTCGAAACCCAGTCCTCAATCTTCAATCCTCAATCGTCAATCCTCAATTCTCAATCCTCAATCCTCAATCCTCAATTTTCAATCCTCAATACTAAATCTTCAATACTCAATCCTCAATCCTCAATCCTCAATCCTCAATCCTCAATCCTCAATCCCAAATCCTCAATCCTCAATCCTCAACCATCAACCCTCATTCTTCAGTCCTGAAACATCAATACCGAATCTTCAATACTGAATCCGCAAACCTCAGTCCTCAGTCCTCAACAATCAATTGTCAATCCTCAATCCTCAATAGAATATCCTCAATTCACAGTTTTCAATACTCAATCCCCATTCTTCAAACTTCAAATCTCAATCCACAAACATCAATTCTCTTCACTCAACCCTCAACACTCAGTCCTCAATCTTCAATCCTCAATCCTAAATCCTCAATCTTCAATCCTCAATACTCAATCTTCAATCCACAATCCTCAAATCTCAATCCTCAATACTCAATACGCAGTCGTCAATCCTCAATCCTCAATCCTCAATCCCCAATCCTCAATCCTCAATCCTCAATCCTCAATCTTCAATCCTCAATACTCAATCTTCAACCCTCAATCTTCAATCCTCAATCCTCTATCCTCATTCTTCAATCCTCAACACCCAATCCTCAATCTTCAATCCTCAACCCTCAATCCTCAGTCCACAAACCGCAATCCTGAATCCTCAATCCTGAATCCTCAATCTTCAGCCCTCAGTCCTCAACAATCAATAGTCAGTCCTCAATTCTCAATAGAATATACCCAATTCGCAGTTTTCAATACTCAATCCCCAATCTTCAATCTTCAAATCTCAATCCACAAACATCAATTCTCATCACTCAACGCTCAACACTCAGTCCCCAATCCTCAATCTTCAATCCTCAATCCTCAATCCTCAATCCTCAATCCTCAATCTTCAATCCTCAGTACTCAACCTTCAATCCTCAATCCTCAATCCTCAGTCCTCAATCCTCAATCCTCAATCCTCAATCGTCAATCTCCAATCCTGAATACTCAATCTTCAATCCTCAATCCTCAATCCTCAATCCTCAATCCTCATTCTTCAATCCTCAATACACAATTCTCAATCTTCAATCCTCAATCCTCAATTCTCAACACTCAATCCTCAATCGTCAGACTTCAAGCATCAATACTCAACTCTCAGTAGACGTCCGCAATCCACAACCCTCAATCCTCAATCCTCAACCTTCAATCATCAATATTCAATCTTCAATCCTCAATCATCAATCCTCTATACTCAATCCTCAATCCTGAATGTTCAATCCACAATACCCAATCCTCAATCTTCAATCCTCAATCCTCAATCCTCAATCCTCAATCCTCAATCCTCAATCCTGAATCCTCAATACTCATTCTTCAATCCTCAATACCAAATCCTCAATCCTCAATCCTCAATCCTCAATCCTCAATTCGCAATCCTCAGTCCTCAATCCTCAGACCTCAAGGATCAATACCCAACCCTCTGAACTCGTCCTCAATCCACAACCCTTAATCCTAAATCCGCAATCTTCAATCATCAATATTCAACCTTCAATCCTCAATCCTCAATCCTCAATCCTCAATCCTCAATCCTCAATCCTCAAACCTCAATACCGGGGCCCCAATATTCAATCCTCAATCCTCAATCCTCAATTCTCTATCCTCAATCCTCAGTCCTTAGTCCTGAAACCTCAATCCTCAACCCTCAACCCTCATCCTCAATCCTCAATCCTCAATCCTCAATCATCAATCCTCAATTTTCAATCCTCAATACTCAATCCTCAATCCTCAATCCTCAATACTCAATCCACAATCCTCAATCCTCAATCCTCGACCCTCCATCCTCAGTCCTGAAACCACAATCCCGAATCCTCAATCCTGAATCCGCTAACTTCAGTCCTCAGACTTCAACAATCAATTGTCAATCCTCAATCCTCAATAGAATATCCTCAATTCACAGTTTTGAATACTCAATCCCCATTCTTCAATCTTCAAATCTCAATCCACAAACATCAATTCTCATCACTCAACCCTCAACACTCAGTCCACGGTCTTCAATCCTCAATCCTCAATCCTCAATCTTGAATCCTCAATACTCAATCTTCAATCCTGAATCCTCAACTCTCAATCCTCAACACTCAATCCCCAATCGTCAATCCTCAATCCCCAATCCTCAAACTTCTATCCTCTATCCTCAATCCTCAATCGTCAATCCTCAATCCTCAATCTTCAATACTCAATACTCAATCTTCAATCCTCGATCCTCAATCCTCAGTCCTCAGTCCTCAATCCTCAATCCTCAATCCTCAATCTTCTATCCTCAATACTCAATCCGCAATCCTCAATCCTCAATCCTCAATCCTCAATCCTAATTCGTCACTCCTTGAAGACCAGTCCTCAATCTTCAATCCTCAATCCTCAATCCTCAATTCTCAATCCTCAATACTCAATCCTCAATCCTCAACCTTCAATCCTCAATACTCAACCTTCAATACTCAATCCTCAATCCTCAATCCTCAATCCTCAATCCTCAATCCTGAATCCCAAATCCTCAATCCTCAATCCTCAATCCTCAACCCTCAATCCTCAGTCCTGAAACATCAATTCCGAATCCTCAATCCTGAATCCTCAACCTTCAGCCCTCAGTCCTCAACAATCAGTTGTCAATCCTCAATCCTCAATAGAATATCCTCAATTCACAGCTTTCAATACTCAATCCCCATTCTTCAATCATCAAATCTCAATCCACAAACATCAATTCTCATCACTCAACCCTCAACACTCGGTCCTCAATCTTCAATCCTCAATCCTAAATCCTCAATCTTCAATCCTCAATACTCAATCTTCAATCCTCAATCCTCAATTCTCAATCCTCAATACTCAATCCTCAATCTTCAATCCTCAGTCCCCAAACCTCAATCTTCAATCCTCAATCCTCAATCCTGAATCCTCAACCTTCAGCACTCAGTCTTCAACAATCAGTTGTCAATCCTCAATCCTCAATACAACATCACCAATGCACAGTTTTCAATACTCAAAACGCAATTTGCAATCTTCAAATCTCTATCCACAAGCATCAATTCTCATCACTCAACCCTCAACCCTCCTTCCCCAATCCTCAATCTTCAATCCTCAATCCTCAATCCTCAATCCTCAATCCTGAATTTTCAATCCTCAATACTCAATCTTCAATCCTCAATCCTCAATCCTCAATCCTCAATCCTCAATCCTCAATCCTCAACCCTCAATCCTCAGCCCTGAAACCTCAATCCCGAATCCTCAATCCTGAATCCGCAAACCTCAGTCCTCAGTCCTCAACAATCAATTGTCAATCCTCAATCCTCAATAGAATATCCTCAATTCACAGTTTTCAATACTCAATCCCCATTCTTCAATCTTCAAATCTCAATCAACAAACATCAATTCTCATCACTCAACCCTCAACACTCAGTCCACAATCTTCAATCCTCAATCCTCAATCCTCAATCTTGAATCCTCAATACTCAATCTTCAATCCTCAATCCTCAATTCTCAATCCTCAACACTCAATTCTCAATCGTCAATCCTGAATCCCCAATCCTCAATCTTCAATCCTTTATCCTCAATCTTCAATACTTAATCCTCAATCCTCCATCCCCAATCCTCAATCTTCAATCCTCAATACTCAATCTTCAATCTTCAATCCTCAATCCTCGATCCTCAATCCTCAATCCTTAATCTTCAATCCTCAATTCTCAATCTTTAATCCTCAATCCTCAGTCCTCAAACCTCAATTTTGAGTACTCAGTCCTGAATACTCAACCTTCAGCCCTCAGTCCTCAACAATCAGTTGCCAATCCTCAGTCCTCAATAGAATATCCTCAATTCACAGCTTTCAATACTCAATACTCAATCTGCATTCTTCAAATCTCTATCCACAAACATCAATTCTCATAACTCAACCCTCAACACTCAGTCCTCAATGTTCAGTCCTCAATCCTCAATTCTCAATATTCAATCCTCAATTCTGAATCTTCAATCCTAATTCCTCAATCCTCAATTCTCAATCCTCAATCCTCAATCTTCAATCCTCAGTCCCCAAACCTCAATCTTCAATCCTCAATCCTCAATCCTGAAACCTCAACCTTCAGCACTCAGTCTTCAACAATCAGTTGTCAATCCTCAATCCTCAATACAACATCACCAATGCACAGTTTTCAATACTCAATACGCAATCTGCAATCTTCAAATCTCTATCCACAAGCATCAATTCTCATCACTCAACCCTCAACCCTCCGTCCCAAATCCTCAATCTTCAATCCTCAATCCTCAATCCTCAATCCTCAATCCTGAATTTTCAATCCTCAATACTCAATCCTCAATTCTCAATCCTCAATACTCAATCCTCAATCGTCAATCCTCAATTCCCAGTCGTCAATCTTCAATCCTCAATCCTCAATCTTCAATCCTTAATCCTCAATCCTCCATCCCCAATCCTCAATCTTCAATCCTCAATACTCAATCTTCAATCCTCAATCCTCAATCCTCAATGCTCAATCCTCAATCCTCAATCATCAATCTTCAATACTCAATACTCAATCTTCAACCCTCAATCTTCAATCCTCAATCCTCTATCCTCATTCTTCAATCCTCAACACCCAATCCTCAATCTTCAATCCTCAATCCTCAATCCTCAATTCTCAATCCTCAGTCCTCAATCCTCGGACCTCAAGCATAAATACTCAACCCTCAGTCCTCGTCCGCAATCCACAACCCTCAATCCTCAACCCTCAATCTTCAATCATCAATATTCAATCTTCAAACCTCAATCCTCAATCCTCTATCCTCAATCCTCAATCCTGAATGTTCAATCCTCAATACAGAATCCTCAATCTTCAATCCTCATTACTCAATCCTCAATCCTCAACCCTCAATCCTCAGTCCTCAAACCTCAATCCTGAATCCTCAATCCTGAATCCTCAATCTTCAGCCCTCTGTCCTCAAAAATCAGTTTTCAATCCTCAATCCTCAATAGAATATCACCAATTCACAGTTTTCGATCCTCAATACTCAATCTGCAATCTTCAAATCTCTATCCACAGACATCAATTCTCATCACTCAACCCTCAACACTCAGTCCCCAAACCTCAATCTTCAATCCTCAATCCTCAATCCTGAATCCTCAACCTTCAGCACTCAGTCTTCAACAATCAGTTGTCAATCCTCAATCCTCAATACAACATCACAAATGCACAGTTTTCAATACTCAATACGCAATCTGCAATCTTCAAATCTCTATACACAAGCATCAATTCTCATCACTCAACCCTCAACCCTCCGTCCCCAATCCTCAATCTTCAATCCTCAACCCTCAATCCTCAATCCTCAATCCTCAATTTTCAATCCTCAATACTCAATCTTCAATCCTCAATCCTCAATCCTCAATCCTCAATCCTCAATCCTCAATCCTCAACCCTCAATCCTCAGCCCTGAAACCTCAATCCCGAATCCTCAATCCTGAATCCGCAAACCTCAGTCCTCAGTCCTCAACAATCAATTGTCAATCCTCAATCCTCAATAGAATATCCTCAATTCACAGTTTTCACTACTCAATCCCCATTCTTCAATCTTCAAATCTCAATCCACAAACATCAATTCTCATCACTCAACCCTCAACACTCAGTCCACGGTCTTCAATCCTCAATCCTCAATCCTCAGTCTTGTATCCTCAATACTCAATCTTCAATCCTCAATCCTCAATTCTCAATCCTCAATACTCAATCCTCAATCGTCAATCCTCAATTCCCAATCGTCAATCTTCAATCCTCAATCCTCAATCTTCAATACTTAATCCTCAATCCTCCATCCCCAATCCTCAATCTTCAATCCTCAATACTCAATCTTCAATCTTCAATCCTCAATCCTCGATCCTCAATCCTCAATCCTTAATCTTCAATCCTCAATTCTCAATCTTTAATCCTCAATCCTCAGTCCTCAAACCTCAATTTTGAGTACTCAGTCCTGAATACTCAACCTTCAGCCCTCAGTCCTCAACAATCAGTTGCCAATCCTCAGTCCTCAATAGAATATCCTCAATTCACAGTTTTCAATACTCAATCCCCATTCTTCAATCTTCAAATCTCAATCAACAAACATCAATTCTCATCACTCAACCCTCAACACTCAGTCCACAATCTTCAATCCTCAATCCTCAATCCTCAATCTTGAATCCTCAATACTCAATCTTCAATCCTCAATCCTCAATTCTCAATCCTCAACACTCAATTCTCAATAGTCAATCCTCAATCCCCAATCCTCAATCTTCAATCCTTTATCCTCAATCCTCAACCCTCAATCCTCAATCCTCAATCTTCAATACTCAATACTCAATCTTCAATCCTCAATCCTCAATCCTCAGTCCTCAATCCTCAATCCTCAATCCTCAGTCCTCAATCTTCTATCCTCAATACTCAATCTGCAATCCTCAATCCTCAATCCTCAATCCTCAATCCTAATTCGTCACTCCTCGAAACCCAGTCCTCAATTTTCAATCCTCAATCCTCAATCCTCAATTCTCAATCCTCAATACTCAATCCTCAATTTTCAATCCTCAATACTCAATCTTCAATACTCAATCCTCAATCCTCAATCCTCAATCCCCAATACTCAATCCTCAATCCTCAATCCCAAATCCTCAATCCTCAATCCTCAACCCTCAACCCTCATTCCTCAGTCCTGAAACATCAATACCGAAACTTCAATACTGAATCCTCAATCTTCAGACCTCAGTCCTCAACAATCAATTGTCAATCCTCAATCCTCAATAGAATATCCTCAATTCACAGTTTTCAGTACTCAATCCCCATTCTTCAATCTTCAAATCTCAATCCACAAACATCAATTATCATCACTCAACTCTCAACACTCAGTCCTCAATCTTCAATCGTCAATCCTAAATCCGCAATCTTCAATCCTCAATACTCAATATTCAATCCTCAACCCTCAATCCTCAATCCTCAATGCTCAATCCTCAATCGTCAATCCTCAATTCCCAATCCTCAATCTTAGTCCTCAATCCTCAATATTCAATCCTGAATCGTCAATCCTCAATCCTCAATCCTCAATCTTCAATCCTCAATACTCAATCTTCAATCCTCAATCCTCAATCCTCAATCCCCAATCCTCAATCCTCAATCCTCAATCCTCAACCTTCAATCCTCAATACTCAATCTTCAACCCTCAATCTTCAATCCTCAATCCTCTATCCTCATTCTTCAATCCTCAACACCCAATCCTCAATCTTCAATCCTCAACCCTCAATCCTCAGTCCACAAACCTCAATCCTGAATCCTCAATCCTGAATCCTCAATCTTCAGCCATCAGTCCTCAACAATCAATAGTCAGTCCTCAATCCTCAATAGAATATACCCAATTCGCAGTTTTCAATACTCATTCCCCAATCTTCAATCTTCAAATCTCAATCCACAAACATCAATTCTCATCACTCAACCCTCAACACTCAGTCCACGGTCTTCAATCCTCAATCCTCAATCCTCAATCTTGAATCCTCAATACTCAATCTTCAGTCCTGAATCCTCAACTCTCAATCCTCAACACTCAATCCTCAATCGTCAATCCTCAATCCCCAATCCTCAATCTTCTATACTCTATCCTCAATCCTCAATCGTCAATCCTCAATCCTCAATCTTCAATACTCAATACTCAATCTTCAATCCTCAATCCTCAATCCTCAGTCCTCAGTCCTCAATCCTCAATCCTCAATCCTCAATCTTCTATCCTCAATACTCAATCCGCAATCCTCAATCCTCAATCCTCAATCCTCAATCCTAATTCGTCGCTCCTTGAAGCCCAGTACTCAATCTTCAATCCTCAATCTTCAATCCTCAATACTCAATCTTCAACCCTCAATCTTCAATCCTCAATCCTCTATCCTCATTCTTCAATCCTCAACACCCAATCCTCAATCTTCAATCCTCAACCCTCAATCCTCAGTCCACAAACCTCAATCCTGAATCCTCAATCCTGAATCCTCAATCTTCAGCCCTCAGTCCTCAACAATCAATAGTCAGTCCTCAATTCTCAATAGAATATACCCAATTCGCAGTTTTCAATACTCAATCCCCAATCTTCTATCTTCAAATCTCAATCCACAAACATCAATTCTCATCACTCAACGCTCAACACTCAGTCCCCAATCCTCAATCTTCAATCCTCAATCCTCAATCCTCAATCCTCAATCCTCAATCTTCAATCCTCAGTACTCAACCTTCAATCCTCAATCCTCAATCCTCAGTCCTCAATCCTCAATCCTCAATCCTCAATCGTCAATCTCCAATCCTGAATACTCAATCTTCAATCCTCAATCCTCAATCCTCAATCCTCAATCCTCATTCTTCAATCCTCAATACACAATTCTCAATCTTCAATCCTCAATCCTCAATTCTCAACACTCAATCCTCAATCGTCAGACTTCAAGCATCAATACTCAACCCTCAGTAGTCGTCCGCAATCCACAACCCTCAATCCTCAATCCTCAACCTTCAATCATCAATATTCAATCTTCAATCCTCAATCATCAATCCTCTATACTCAATCCTCAATCCTGAATGTTCAATCCACAATACCCAACCCTCAATCTTCAATCCTCAATCCTCAATCCTCAATCCTCAATCCTCAATCCTCAATCCTGAATCCTCAATACTCATTCTTCAATCCTCAATACCAAATCCTCAATCCTCAATCCTCAATCCTCAATCCTCAATTCGCAATCCTCAGTCCTCAATCCTCAGACCTCAAGGATCAATACCCAACCCTCTGAACTCGTCCTCAATCCACAACCCTTAATCATAAATCCGCAATCTTCAATCATCAATATTCAACCTTCAATCCTCAATCCTCAATCCTCAATCCTCAATCCTCAATCCTCAATCCTCAAACCTCAATACCGGGGCCCCAATCTTCAATCCTCAATCCTCAATCCTCAATTCTCTATCCTCAATCCTCAGTCCTTAGTCCTGAAACCTCAATCCTCAACCCTCAACCCTCATCCTCAATCCTCAATCCTCAATCCTCAATCATCAATCCTCAATTTTCAATCCTCAATACTCAATCCTCAATCCTCAATCCTCAATACTCAATCCACAATCCTCAATCCTCAATCCTCGACCCTCCATCCTCAGTCCTGAAACCACAATCCCGAATCCTGAATCCTGAATCCGCAAACTTCAGTCCTCAGACTTCAACAATCAATTGTCAATCCTCAATCCTCAGTAGAATATCCTCAATTCACAGTTTTCAATACTCAATCCCCATTCTTCAATCTTCAAATCTCAATCCACAAACATCAATTCTCATCACTCAACCCTCAACACTCAGTCCACGGTCTTCAATCCTCAATCCTCAATCCTCAATCTTGAATCCTCAATACTCAATCTTCAATCCTGAATCCTCAACTCTCAATCCTCAACACTCAATCCCCAATCGTCAATCCTCAATTCTCAACACTCAATCCTCAATCGTCAGACTTCAAGCATCAATACTCAACCCTCAGTAGTCGTCCGCAATCCACAACCCTCAATCCTCAATCCTCAACCTTCAATCATCAATATTCAATCTTCAATCCTCAATCATCAATCCTCTATACTCAATCCTCAATCCTGAATGTTCAATCCACAATACCCAACCCTCAATCTTCAATCCTCAATCCTCAATCCTCAATCCTCAATCCTCAATCCTCAATCCTGAATCCTCAATACTCATTCTTCAATCCTCAATACCAAATCCTCAATCCTCAATCCTCAATCCTCAATCCTCAATTCGCAATCCTCAGTCCTCAATCCTCAGACCTCAAGGATCAATACCCAACCCTCTGAACTCGTCCTCAATCCACAACCCTTAATCATAAATCCGCAATCTTCAATCATCAATATTCAACCTTCAATCCTCAATCCTCAATCCTCAATCCTCAATCCTCAATCCTCAATCCTCAAACCTCAATACCGGGGCCCCAATCTTCAATCCTCAATCCTCAATCCTCAATTCTCTATCCTCAATCCTCAGTCCTTAGTCCTGAAACCTCAATCCTCAACCCTCAACCCTCATCCTCAATCCTCAATCCTCAATCCTCAATCATCAATCCTCAATTTTCAATCCTCAATACTCAATCCTCAATCCTCAATCCTCAATACTCAATCCACAATCCTCAATCCTCAATCCTCGACCCTCCATCCTCAGTCCTGAAACCACAATCCCGAATCCTGAATCCTGAATCCGCAAACTTCAGTCCTCAGACTTCAACAATCAATTGTCAATCCTCAATCCTCAGTAGAATATCCTCAATTCACAGTTTTCAATACTCAATCCCCATTCTTCAATCTTCAAATCTCAATCCACAAACATCAATTCTCATCACTCAACCCTCAACACTCAGTCCACGGTCTTCAATCCTCAATCCTCAATCCTCAATCTTGAATCCTCAATACTCAATCTTCAATCCTGAATCCTCAACTCTCAATCCTCAACACTCAATCCCCAATCGTCAATCCTCAATCCCCAATCCTCAATCTTCTATCCTCTATCCTCAATCCTCAATCGTCAATCCTCAATCCTCAATCTTCAATACTCAATACTAAATCTTCAATCCTCAATCCTCAATCCTCAGTCCTCAGTCCTCAATCCTCAATCCTCAATCCTCAATCTTCTATCCTCAATTCTCAATCCGCAATCCTCAATCCTCAATCCTCAATCCTCAGTCCTAATTCGTCACTCCTTGAAGACCAGTCCTCAATCTTCAATCCTCAATCCTCAATCCTCAATTCTCAATCCTCAATACTCAATCCTCAATCCTCAACCTTCAATCCTCAATACTCAACCTTCAATACTCAATCCTCAATCCTCAATCCTCAATCCTCAATCCTCAATCCTGAATCCCAAATCCTCAATCCTCAATCCTCAATCCTCAACCCTCAATCCTCAGTCCTGAAACATCAATTCCGAATCCTCAATCCTGAATCCTCAACCTTCAGTCCTCAGTCCTCAACAATCAGTTGTCAATCCTCAATCCTCAATAGAATATCCTCAATTCACAGCTTTCAATACTCAATCCCCATTCTTCAATCATCAAATCTCAATCCACAAACATCAATTCTCATCACGCAACCCTCAACACTCGGTCCTCAATCTTCAATCCTCAATCCTAAATCCTCAATCTTCAGTCCTCAATACTCAATCTTCAATCCTCAATCCTCAATTCTCAATCCTCAATACTCAATCCTCAATCGTCAATCCTCAATTCCCTATCGTCAATCTTCAATCCTCAATCCTCAATCTTCAATCCTTAATCCTCAATCCTCCATCCCCAATCCTCAATCTTCAATCCTCAATACTCAATCTTCAATCCTCAATCCTCAATCCTCAATGCTCAATCCTCAATCCTCAATCATCAATCTTCAATACTCAATACTCAATCTTCAACCCTCAATCTTCAATCCTCAAACCTCTATCCTCATTCTTCAATCCTCAACACCCAATCCTCAATCTTCAATCCTCAATCCTCAATCCTCAATTCTCAATCCTCAGTCCTCAATCCTCAGACCTCAAGCATCAATACTCAACCCTCAGTCCTCGTCCGCAATCCACAACCCTCAATCCTCAACCCTCAATCTTCAATCATCAATATTCAATCTTCAAACCTCAATCCTCAATCCTCCATCCTCAATCCTCAATCCTGAATGTTGAATCCTCAATACAGAATCCTCAATCTTCAATCCTCATTACTCAATCCTCAATCCTCAACCCTCAATCCTCAGTCCTCAAACCTCAATCCTGAATCCTCAATCCTGAATCCTCAATCTTCAGCCCTCTGTCCTCAAAAATCAGTTTTCAATCCTCAATCCTCAATAGAATATCACCAATTCACAGTTTTCGATCCTCAATACTCAATCTGCAATCTTCAAATCTCTATCCACTGACATCAATTCTCATCACTCAACCCTCAACACTCAGTCCCCAAACCTCAATCTTCAATCCTCAATCCTCAATCCTGAATCCTCAACCTTCAGCACTCAGTCTTCAACAATCAGTTGTCAATCCTCAATCCTCAATACAACATCACCAATGCACAGTTTTCAATACTCAATACGCAATCTGCAATCTTCAAATCTCTATACACAAGCATCAATTCTCATCACTCAACCTTCAACCCTCCGTCCCCAATCCTCAATCTTCAATCCTCGACCCTCAATCCTCAATCCTCAATCCTCAATTTTCAATCCTCAATACTCAATCTTCAATCCTCAATCCTCAATCCTCAATCCTCAATCCTCAATCCTCAATCCTCAACCCTCAATCCTCAGCCCTGAAACCTCAATCCCGAATCCTCAATCCTGAATCCGCAAACCTCAGTCCTCAGTCCTCAACAATCAATTGTCAATCCTCAATCCTCAATAGAATATCCTCAATTCACAGTTTTCACTACTCAATCCCCATTCTTCAATCTTCAAATCTCAATCCACAAACATCAATTCTCATCACTCAACCCTCAACACTCAGTCCACGGTCTTCAATCCTCAATCCTCAATCCTCAGTCTTGTATCCTCAATACTCAATCTTCAATCCTCAATCCTCAATTCTCAATCCTCAATACTCAATCCTCAATCGTCAATCCTCAATTCCCAATCGTCAATCTTCAATCCTCAATCCTCAATCTTCAATACTTAATCCTCAATCCTCCATCCCCAATCCTCAATCTTCAATCCTCAATACTCAATCTTCAATCTTCAATCCTCAATCCTCGATCCTCAATCCTCAATCCTTAATCTTCAATCCTCAATTCTCAATCTTTAATCCTCAATCCTCAGTCCTCAAACCTCAATTTTGAGTACTCAGTCCTGAATACTCAACCTTCAGCCCGCAGTCCTCAACAATCAGTTGCCAATCCTCAGTAATCAATAGAATATCCTCAATTCACAGCTTTCAATACTCAATACTCAATCTGCATTCTTCAAATCTCTATCCACAAACATCAATTCTCATAACTCAACCCTCAACACTCAGTCCTCAATGTTCAGTCCTCAATCCTCAATTCTCAATATTCAATCCTCAATTCTGAATCTTCAATCCTAATTCCTCAATCCTCAATTCTCAATCCTCAATCCTCAACCTTCAATCCTCAATACTCAACCTTCAATACTCAATCCTCAATCCTCAATCCTCAATCCTCAATCCTCAACCCTGAATCCCAAATCCTCAATCCTCAATCCTCAATCCTCAACCCTCAATCCTCAGACCTGAAACATCAATTCCAAATCCTCAATCTTGAATCCTCAACCTTCAGCCCTCAGTACTCAACAATCAGTTGTCAGTCCTCAATCCTCAATAGAATATCCTCAATTCACAGCTTTCAATACTCAATCCCCATTCTTCAGACATCAAATCTCAATCCACAAACATCAATTCTCATCACTCAACCCTCAACACTCAGTCCTCAATCTTCAATCCACAATCCTAAATCCTCAATCTTCAATCCTGAATACTCAATCTTCAATCCTCAATCCTCAATTCTCAATCCTCAATACTCAATCCTCAATCGTCAATCCTCAATTCCCAATCGTCAATCTTCAATCCTTAATCCTCAATCTTCAATCCTTAATCCTCAATCCTCAATCCTCAATCGTCAATCCTCAATTCCCTATCCTCAATCTTCAATCCTCAATCCTCAATCTTCAATCCTTAATCCTCAATCCTCAATCCCCAATCCTCAATCTTCAATCCTCAATCCTCAATCCTCAATCCTCAATCCTCATTCTTCAATCCTCAGTACACAATTCTCAATCTTCAATCCTCAATCCTCAATTCTCAACACTCAATCCTCAATCGTCAGACCTCAAGCATCGATACTCAACCCTCAGTAGTCGTCCGCAATCCACAACCCTCAATCCTCAATCCTCAACCTTCAATCATCAATATTCAGTCTTCTCTCCTCTATCATCAATCCTCTATACTCAATCCTCAATCCTCAATCCTCAAACCTCAATACCGGAGCCTCAATCTTCAATCCTCAATCCTCAATCCTCAATTCTCTATCCTCAATCCTCAGTCCTTAGTCCTCAAACCTCAATCCTCAACCCTCAACCCTCATCCTCAATCCTCAATCCTCAATCCTCAATCATCAATCCTCAATTTTCAATCCTCAATACTCAATCCTCAATCCTCAATCCTCAATACTCAATCCACAATCCTCAATCCTGAATCCTCAACCCTCAATCCTCAGTCCTGAAACATCAATTCCAAATCCTCAATCTTGAATCCTCAACCTTCAGCCCTCAGTACTCAACAATCAGTTGTCAGTCCTCAATCCTCAATAGAATATCCTCAATTCACAGCTTTCAATACTCAATCCCCATTCTTCAGTCATCAAATCTCAATCCACAAACATCAATTCTCATCACTCAACCCTCAACACTCAGTCCTCAATCTTCAATCCCCAATCCTAAATCCTCAATCTTCAATCCTGAATACTCAATCTTCAATCCTCAATCCTCAATTCTCAATCCTCAATACTCAATCCTCAATCGTCAATCCTCAATTCCCAATCGTCAATCTTCAATCCTTAATCCTCAATCTTCAATCCTTAATCCTCAATCCTCAATCCTCAATCGTCAATCCTCAATTCCCAATCCTCAATCTTCAATCCTCAATCCTCAATCTTCAATCCTTAATCCTCAATCCTCAATCCCCAATCCTCAATCTTCAATCCTCAATCCTCAATCCTCAATCCGCAATCCTCATTCTTCAATCCTCAGTACACAATTCTCAATCTTCAATCCTCAATCCTCAATTCTCAACACTCAATCCTCAATCGTCAGACCTCAAGCATCGATACTCAACCCTCAGTAGTCGTCCGCAATCCACAACCCTCAATCCTCAATCCTCAACCTTCAATCATCAATATTCAGTCTTCTCTCCTCTATCATCAATCCTCTATACTCAATCCTCAATACTGAATGTTCAATCCACAATACCCAATCCTCAATCTTCAATCCTCAATCCTCAATCCTCAATCCTCAATCCTCAATCCTCAATCCTCAATCCTCAATCCTCAATCCTCATTCTTCAATCCTCAATACCAAATCCTCAATCCTCAATCCTCAATCCTCAATCCT
This sequence comes from Calliopsis andreniformis, assembly GCF_051401765.1. Lineage (NCBI taxonomy): Eukaryota > Metazoa > Arthropoda > Insecta > Hymenoptera > Andrenidae > Calliopsis > Calliopsis andreniformis. The sequence continues at coordinate 19,586 of NW_027480638.1, read as the reverse complement.
CAATTCGCAATCCTCAGTCCTCAATCCTCAGACCTCAAGCATCAATACCCAACCCTCTGACCTCGTCCTCAATCCACAAACCTTAACCCTAAATCCGCAATCTTCAGTCATCAATATTCAACCTTCAATCCTCAATCCTCAATCCTCAATTCTCAATCCTCAATCCTCAATCCTCAAACGTCGATACCGGAGCCCCAATCTTCAATCCTCAATCCTCAATCCTCAATTCTCTATCCTCAATCCTCAGTCCTTAGTCCTGAAACCTCAATCCTCAACCCTCAACCCTCATCCTCAATCCTCAATCCTCAATCCTCAATCATCAATCCTCAATTTTCAATCCTCAATACTCAATCCTCAAAACTCAATCCTCAATACTAAATCCACAATCCTCAATCATCAATCCGCAACCCTCAATCCTCAGTCCTGAAACCTCAATCCCGAATCCTCAATCCTGAATCCGCAAACTTCAGTCCTCAGACCTCAACAATCAATTGTCAATCCTCAATCCTCAATAGAATATCCTCAGTTCACAGTTTTCAATACTCAATCCCCATTCTTCAATCTTCAAATCTCAATCCACAAACATCAATTCTCATCACTCAACCCTCAACACTCAGTCCACGGTCTTCAATCCTCAATCCTCAATCCTCAATCTTGAATCCTCAATACTCAATCTTCAGTCCTGAATCCTCAACTCTCAATCCTCAACACTCAATCCTCAATCGTCAATCCTCAATCCCCAATCCTCAATCTTCTATCCTCTATCCTCAATCCTCAATCGTCAATCCTCAATCCTCAATCTTCAATACTCAATACTCAATCTTCAATCCTCAATCCTCAATCCTCAGTCCTCAGTCCTCAGTCCTCAATCCTCAATCCTGAATCCTCAACCTTCAGCCCTCAGTCCTCAACAATCAATTGTTAGTCCTCAATGCTCAATAGAATATACCCAATTCGCAGGTTTCAATACTCAATCCCCAATGTTCAATCTTCAAATCTCAATCCACAAACATCAGTTCTCATCACTCAACGCTCAACACTCAGTCCCCAATCCTCAATCTTCAATCCTCAATCCTCAATCCTCAATTCACAGTCCTCAATCCTCAGTCCTGAGTCCTCAGACCTCAACCCTCAACCCTCAACCCTCAGCCCTCATCCTCAATCCTCAATCCTCGATCCTCAATCCTCAATCCTTAATCTTCAATCCTCAATACTCAATCTTTAATCCTCAATCCTCAGTCCTCAAACCTCAATTCTGAGTACTCAGTCCTGAATACTCAACCTTCAGCCCTCAGTCCTCAACAATCAGTTGCCAATCCTCAGTCCTTAATAGAATATCCTCAATTCACAGCTTTCAATACTCAATACTCAATCTGCATTCTTCAAATCTCTATCCACAAACATCAATTCTCATAACTCAACCCTCAACACTCAGTCCTCAATGTTCAGTCCTCAATCCTCAATTCTCAATATTCAATCCTCAATTCTGAATCTTCAATCCTAATTCCTCAATCCTCAATTCTCAATCCTCAATCCTCAATCTTCAATCCTCAGTCCCCAAACCTCAATCTTCAATCCTCAATCCTCAATCCTGAATCCTCAACCTTCAGCACTCAGTCTTCAACAATCAGTTGTCAATCCTCAATCCTCAATACAACATCACCAATGCACAGTTTTCAATACTCAATACTCAATCTGCAATCTTCAAATCTCTATCCACAAGCATCAATTCTCATCACTCAACCCTCAACCCTCCGTCCCCAATTCTCAATCTTCAATCCTCAATCCTCAATCCTCAATCCTCAATCCTCAATTTTCAATCCTCAATACTCAATCTTCAATCCTCAATCCTCAATCCTCAATCCTCAACCCTCAATCCTCAGCCCTGAAACCTCAATCCCGATTCCTCAATCCTGAATCCGCAAACCTCAGTCCTCAGTCCTCAACAATCAATTGTCAATCCTCAATCCTCAATAGAATATCCTCAATTCACAGTTTTCAATACTCAATCCCCATTCTTCAATCTTCAAACCTCAATCCACAAACATCAATTCACATCACTCAACTCTCAACACTCAGTCCTCAATCTTCAATCCTCAATCCTCAATCCTCAATCTTGAATCCTCAATACTCAATCTTCAATCCTCAATCCTCAATAGTCAATCCTCAACACTCAATCCTCAATCGTCAATCCTCAATCCCCAATCCTCAATCTTCAATCCTCTATCCTCAATCCTCAATCCTCAATCCTCAATCCTCAATCATCAATCTTCAATACTCAATACTCAATCTTCAATCCTCAATCCTCAATCCTCAATCCTCAGTCCTCAATCCTCAATCCTCAATCCTCAATCCTCAATCTTCTACCCTCAATACTCAATCTGCAATCCTCAATCCTCAATCCTCAATCCTCAAACCTAATTCGTCACTCCTCGAAACCCAGTCGTCAATCTTCAATCCTCAATCCTCAATCCGCAATCTTGAATCCTCAATACTCAATCTTCAATCCTCAATCCTCAATTCACAATCCTCAACACTCAATCCTCAATCGTCAATCCTCAATCCCCAATCCTCAATCTTCAATACTCTATCCTCGATCCTCAATCCTCAATCCTCAATCCTCAACCTTCAATACCCAATACTCAATCTTCAATCCTCAATCCTTCTATCCTCAGTCCTCAATCCTCAATCCTCAATCCTCAATCCTCAATCTTCAATCCTCAATACTCAATCTGCAATCCTCAGACCTCAAACATCAATACTCAACCCTCAGTCCTCGTCCGCAATCCACAAACCTCAATCCTCAATCCTCAATCTTCAATCATCAATATTCAATCTTCAATCCTCAATCCTCAATCCTCTATCCTCAATCCTCAATCCTGAATGTTCAATCCTCAATACCCAACCCTCAATCTTCAATCCTCAATACTCAATCCTCAATCCTCAATCCTCAATCCTCAGTCCTCAATCCTCAAATCTCAATCCTCAATCCTCAATCCTCAGACCTCAAATGTCAATACTCAACCCTCAGCCCTCGTCCGCAATCCACAACACTCAATCCTCAATCCTCAATCTACAATCATCAATCCTCAATCCTCAATCCTCAATTCTCAATCCTCAATCCTCAATCCTCAATCCTCAATATTCAATCGTCAATCCTCAATCCTCAATCCTCAATCCTCAATCCTCAATCCTCAATCCTCAATCGTCAATCCTCAATTCCCAATCCTCAATCCTCAATCTTCAATCCTTAATCCTCAATCCTCAATCCCCAATCCTCAATCTTCAATACTCAATCTTCAATCCTCAATCCTCAATCCACAGTCCTCAATCCTCAATCCTCATCCTTCAATCCTCAACACCCAATCCTCAATCTTCAATCCTCAATCCTCAAACCTCAATTCTCAATCCTCAGTCCTCAATCCTCAGAACTCAAGCATCAATACTCAACCCTCAGTCCTCGTCCGCAATCCACAACCCTCAATCCTCAATCCTCAATCTTCAATCATCAATATTCAATCTTCAATTCTCAATCCTCAAAGCTCAATTCTCAATACGCAATACTCAATCCTCAATCGTCAATCCTCAATCCTGAATTCTCAACCTTCAATCAACAATACTCAGTCTTCAATACTCAATCCTCAATCCTCAATCCTCAACCCTCAATCCTCAATCCTCAATCCCAAATCCTTAATCCTCAATCCTCAATCCTCAACCCACAATCCACAGTCCTGATACCTCAATACCGAATCCTCAATCCTGAATCCTCAATCCTCAGCCCTCAGTCCTCAACAATCAATTGTCAATCCTCAATCCTCAATAGAATATCTTCAATTCACAGTTTTCAATACTCAATCCCCATTCTTCAATCTTCAAATCTCAATCCACAAACATCAATTATCATCACTCAACCCTCAACACTCAGTCCTCAATCTTCAATCGTCAATCCTAAATCCGCAAACTTCAATCCTCAATACTCAACATTCAGTCCTCAACCCTCAATCCTCAATCCTCAATGCTCAATCCTCAATCGTCAATCCTCAATTCCCAATCCTCAATCTTCAATCCTCAATCCTCAATATTCAATCCTGAATCGTCAATCCTCAATCCTCAATGCTCAATCTTCAATCCTCAATACTCAATCTTCAATCGTCAATCCTCAATCCTCAATCCTCAATCCTCAATCCTCAATCCTCAATCATCAATCTTCAATCCTCAATACTCAATCTTCTACCCTCAATCTTCAATCCTCAATCCTCTATCCTCAGTCTTCAATCCTCAACACCCAATCCTCAATCTTCAATCCTCAATCCTCAAACCTCAATTCTCAATCCTCAGTCCTCAATCCTCAGACCTCAAACATCAATACTCAACCCTCAGTCCTCGTCCGCAATCCACAACCCTCAATCCTCAATCCTCAATCTTCAATCATCAATATTCAATCTTCAATACTCAATCCTCAATGCTCAATTCTCAATCCGCAATACTCAATCCTCAATCGTCAATCCTCAATCCTGAACTCTCAACCTTCAATCCTCAATACTCAATCTTCAATACTCAATCCTCAATCCTCAATCCTCAACCCTCAATCCTCAATCCTCAATCCCAAATCCTTAATCCTCAATCCTCAATCCTCAACCCACAATCCACAGTCCTGATACCTCAATACCGAATCCTCAATCCTGAATCCTCAATCCTCAGCCCTCAGTCCTCAACAATCAATTGTCAATCCTCAATCCTCAATAGAATATCTTCAATTCACAGTTTTCAATACTCAATCCCCATTCTTCAATCTTCAAATCTCAATCCACAAACATCAATTATCATCACTCAACCCTCAACACTCAGTCCTCAATCTTCAATCGTCAATCCTAAATCCGCAATCTTCAATCCTCAATACTCAACATTCAATCCTCAACCCTCAATCCTCAATCCTCAATGCTCAATCCTCAATCGTCAATCCTCAATTCCCAATCCTCAATCTTCAATCCTCAATCCTCAATATTCAATCCTGAATCGTCAATCCTCAATCCTCAATGCTCAATCTTCAATCCTCAATACTCAATCTTCAATCGTCAATCCTCAATCCTCAATCCTCAATCCTCAATCCTCAATCCTCAATCATCAATCTTCAATCCTCAATACTCAATCTTCTACCCTCAATCTTCAATCCTCAATCCTCAGACCTCAAACGTCAATACTCAACCCTCAGCCCTCGTCCGCAATCCACAACCCTCAATCCTCAATCCTCAAGCTTCAATCATCAATCCCCAATCCTAAATCCTCAATCTTCAATCCTCAATACTCAATCTTCAATCCTCAATCCTCAATTCTCAATCCTCAACACTCAATCCTCAATCGTCAATCCTCAATTCCCAATCGTCAATCTTCAATCCTCAATCCTCAATCTTCAATCCTCAATACTCAGTCTTCAATCCTCAATCCTCAATCCTGAACCCTCAATCCTCAATCCTCAATCCTCAATCGTCAGTATCCAATCCTGAATTGTCAATCTTCAATCCTCAATCCTCAATCCTCAATCCTCAACCCTCATTCTTCAATCCCCAATACCCAATCTTCAATCTTCAATCCTGAATCCTCAATCCTCTATCCTCAATCCTCGATCCTGAATGTTCAATCCTCAATACCCAATCCTCAATCTTCAATCCTCAATACTCAATCCTCAATCCTCAATCCTCAATCCTCAGTCCACAATCCTCAATTCTCAAACCTCAATCCTCAATCCACAGACCTCAAACATCAATACTCAACCCTCAGCCCTCGTCCGCAATCCACAACCCTCAATCCTCAATCCTCAAACTTCAATCATCATTCCTCAATCCTCAATCCTCAATTCTCAATCCTCAATCCTCAATCCTCAATCTTCAATCCTCAATCTTCAATACTCAATCTTCAATCCTCAATCCTCAATCCTCAGTCCACAATCCTCAATCCTCATTCTTCAATACTCAACACCCAATCCTCAATCTTGAATCCTCAATCCTCAATCCTCAATTCTCAATCCTCTGTCCTCAATCCTCAGACCTCAAGCATCAATACTCAACCCTTAGTCCTCGTCCGCAATCCACAACCCTCAATCCTCAATCCTCAATCTTCAATCATCAATATTCAATCTTCAATCCTCAATCCTCAATCCTCAATTCTCAATCCGCAATACTCAATCCTCAACCGTCAATCCTCAACCCTGAATCCTCAACCTTCAATCCTCAATACTCAATCTTCAATACTCAATCCTCAATCCTCAATCCTCAATCCTCAATCCTCAATCCTCAATCCCAAATCCTTAATCCTCTATCCTCAATCCTCAACCCACAATCCTCAGTCCTGATACCTCAATACCGAATCCTCAATCCTGAATCCTCAATCCTCAGCCCTCAGTCCTCAACAATCAATCGTCAATCCTCAATCCTCAATAGAATATCTTCAATTCACAGTTTTCAATACTCAATCCCCATTCTTCAATCTTCAAATCTCAATCCACAGACATCAATTATCATCACTCAACTCTCAACACTCAGTCCTCAATCTTCAATCGTCAATCCTAAATCCGCAATCTTCAATCCTCAATACTCAATATTCAATCCTCAACCCTCAATCCTCAATCCTCAATGCTCAATCCTCAATCGTCAATCCTCAATTCCCAATCCTGAATCCTAGTCCTCAATCCTCAATATTCAATCCTGAATCGTCAATCCTCAATCCTCAATCCTCAATCTTCAATCCTCAATACTCAATCTTCAATCCTCAATCCTCAATCCTCAATCCTCAATCCTCAATCCTCAATCCTCAATCCTCAATCTTCAATCCTCAATACTCAATCTTCAACCCTCAATCTTCAATCCTCAATCCTCTATCCTCATTCTTCAATCCTCAACACCCAATCCTCAATCCTCAATCCTCAACCCTCAATCCTCAGCCCTGAAACCTCAATCCCGAATCCTCAATCCTGAATCCGCAAACCTCAGTCCTCAGTCCTCAACAATCAATTGTCAATCCTCAATCCTCAATGGAATATCCTCAATTCACAGTTTTCAATACTCAATCCCCATTCTTCAATCTTCAAACCTCAATCCACAAACATCAATTCTCATCACTCAACTCTCAACACTCAGTCCTCAATCCTCAATACTCAATCTTCAATCCTCAATCCTTAATTGTCAATCCTCAACACTCAATCCTCAATCGTCAATCCTCAATCCCCAATCCTCAATCTTCAATCCTCTATCCTCAATCCTCAATCCTCAATCCTCAATCCTCAATCATCAATCTTCAATACTCAATACTCAATCTTCAATCCTCAATCCTCAATCCTCAGTCCTCAATCCTCAATCCTCAATCCTCAATCCTCAATCTTCTACCCTCAATACTCAATCTGCAATCCTCAATCCTCAATCCTCAATCCTCAAACCTAATTCGTCACTCCTCGAAACCCAGTCCTCAATCTTCAATCCTCAATCCTCAATCCGCAATCTTGAATCCTCAATACTCAATCTTCAATCCTCAATCCTCAATTCACAATCCTCAACACTCAATCCTCAATCGTCAATCCTCAATCCCCAATCCTCAATCTTCAATCCTCTATCCTCAATCCTCAATCCTCAATCCTCAATCCTCAACCTTCAATACCCAATACTCAATCTTCAATCCTCAATCCTCAATCCTCAGTCCTCAATCCTCAATCCTCAATCCTCAATCCTCAATCTTCAATCCTCAATACTCAATCTGCAATCCTCAGACCTCAAACATCAATACTCAACCCTCAGTCCTCGTCCGCAATCCACAACCCTCAATCCTCAATCCTCAATCTTCAATCATCAATATTCAATCTTCAATCCTCAATCCTCAATGCTCAATTCTCAATCCGCAATACTCAATCCTCAATCGTCAATCCTCAATCCTGAACTCTCAACCTTCAATCCTCAATACTCAATCTTCAATACTCAATCCTCAATCCTCAATCCTCAACCCTCAATCCTCAATCCTCAATCCCAAATCCTTAATCCTCAATCCTCAATCCTTAACCCACAATCCTCAGTCCTGATACCTCAATACCGAATCCTCAATCCTGAATCCTCAATCCTCAGCCCTCAGTCCTCAAGAATCAATTGTCAATCCTCAATCCTAAATAGAATATCTTCAATTAACAGTTTTCAATACTCAATCCCCATTCTTCAATCTTCAAATCTCAATCCACAAACATCAATTATCATCACTCAACCCTCAACACTCAGTCCTCAATCTTCAATCGTCAATACTAAATCCGCAATCTTCAATCCTCAATACTCAACCTTCAATCCTCAACCCTCAATCCTCAATCCTCAATACTCAATCCTCAATCGTCAGTCCTCAATTCCCAATCCTCAATCTTCAATCCTCAATCCTCAATATTCAATCCTGAATCGTCAATCCTCAAGCCTCAATCCTCAATCTTCAATCCTCAATACTCAATCCTCAATCCTCAATCATCAATCCTCAATTTTCAATCCTCAATACTCAATCCTCAATCCTCAATCCTCAATACTCAATCCACAATCCTCAATCCTCAATCCTCAACCCTCAATCCTCAGTCCTGAAACCTCAATCCCGAATCCTCAATCCTGAATCCGCAAACTTCAGTCCTCAGACCTCAACAATCAATTGTAAATCCTCAATCCTCAATAGAATATCCTCAATTCACAGTTTTCAATACTCAATCCCCATTCTTCAATCTTCAAATCTCAATCCACAAACATCAATTCTCATCACTCAACCCTCAACACTCAGTCCACGGTCTTCAATGCTCAATCCTCAATCCTCAATCTTGAATCCTCAATGCTCAATCTTCAATCCTGAATCCTCAACTCTCAATCCTCAACACTCAATCCTCAATCGTCAATCCTCAATCCCCAATCCTCAATCTTCTATCCTCTATCCTCAATCCTCAATCGTCAATCCTCAATCCTCAACCTTCAATACTCAATACTCAATCTTCAATCCTCAATCCTCAATCCTCAGTCCTCAGTCCTCAATCCTCAATCCTCAATCCTCTATCTTCTATCCTCAATACTCAATCCGCAATCCTCAATCCTCAATCCTCAATCCTCAATCCTAATTCGTCACTCCTTGAAGCCCAGTCCTCAATCTTCAATCCTCAATCCTCAATCCTCAATTCTCAATCCTCAATACTCAATCCTCAATCCTCAACCTTCAATCCTCAATACTCAACCTTCAATACTCAATCCTCAATCCTCAATCCTGCAATCCTCAATCCTCAATCCTGAATCCCAAATCCTCAATCCTCAATCCTCAATCCTCAACCCTCAATCCTCAGTCCTGAAACATCAATTCCAAATCCTCAATCTTGAATCCTCAACCTTCAGCCCTCAGTACTCAACAATCAGTTGTCAATCCTCAATCCTCAATAGAATATCCTCAACTCACAGCTTTCAATACTCAATCCCCATTCTTCAATCTTCAAATCTCAGTCCACAAACATCAATTATCATCACACAACCCACAACACTCAGTCCTCATTCTTCAATCGTCAATCCTAAATCCGCAATCTTCAATCCTCAATACTCAACCTTCAATCCTCAACCCTCAATCCTCAATCCTCAATACTCAATCCTCAATCGTCAATCCTCAATTCCCAATCCTCAATCTTCAATCCTCAATCCTCAATCTTCAATCCTGAATCGTCAATCCTCAATCCTCAATCCTCAATCCTCAATACTCAATCCTCAATCGTCAATCCTCAATTCCCAATCCTCAATCTTCAATCCTCAATCCTCAATCTTCAATCCTGAATCGTCAATCCTCAATCCTCAATCCTCAATCTTCAATCCTCAATACTCAATCTTCAATCCTCAATCCTCAATCCTCAATCCTCAATCCTCAATCCTCAATCTTCAATCCTCAATACTCAATCATCAACCCTCAATCTTCAATCCTCAATCCTCTATCCTCATTCTTCAATCCTCAACACCCAATCCTCAATCTTGAATCCTCAATCTTTAATCCTCAATTCTCAATCCTCAATCCTCAATCGTCAGACCTCAAACATCAATACTCAACCCTCAGTCCTCGTCCGCAATCCACAACCCTCAATCCACAATCCTCAATCTTCAATCATCAATATTCAATCTTCAATCCTCAATCCTCAATTCTCTATCCTCAATCCTCAATCCTGAATGTTCAATCCTCAATACCCAATCCTCAATCTTCAATCCTCAATACTCAATCCTCAATCCTCAATCCTCAATCCTCAGTCCTCAATCCTCAATTCTCAATCCTCAATCCTCAATCCTCAGACCTAAAACATCAATACTCAACCCTCAGCCCTCGTCCGCAATCCACAACCCTCAATCCTCAATCCTCAATCTTCAATCATCAATATTCAATCTTCAATCATCAATCCTCAATCCTCTATCCTGAGTCCTCAATACTGAATGTTCAATCCTCAATACCCTATCCTCAACCTTCAATCCTCAATCCTCATTCCTCAATCCTCAAACCTCAATCCTCAGTCCTGAAACCTCAATACCGAATCCTCAATCCTGAATCCTCAATCTTCAGCCCTCAGTCCTCAACAATCAATTGTCAATCCTCAATCCTCAATAGAATATCCTCAATTCACAGTTTTCAATACTCAATCCCCATTCTTCAATCTTCAAATCTCAATCCACAAACATCAATTTTCATCACTCAACCCTCAACACTCAGTCCTCAATCTTCAATCCTCAATCCTAAATCCTCAATTTTCAATCCTCAATACTCAATCTTCAATCCTCAATCCTCAATTCTCTATCCTCAATCCTCAATCCTCAATCCTCAATCCTCAATCAACAATCCTCAATACTCAATCTTCAACTCTCAATCTTCAATCCTCAATCCTCTATCCTCATTCTTCAATCCTCAACACCCAACCCTTAATCTTCAATCCTCAATCCTCAATCCTCAATTCTCAATCCTCAATCCTCAATCCTCAGACCTCAAACATCAATACTCAACCCTCATTCCTCGTCCGCAATCCACAACACTCAATCCTCAATCCTCAATCTTCAATCATCAATATTCAATCTTCAATCCTCAATCCTCAATCCTCTATCCTCAATCCTCAATCCTGAATGTTCAATACTCAATACCCAATCCTCAATATTTAATCCTCAATCCTCAACCGTCAACCCTCAATTCCCAATCCTCAATCATCAATCCTCAATCCTCAATCCTGAATCCTCAATCCTGAACCTTCAATCCACAATACTCAATCTTCAACCCTCAATCTTCAATCCTCAATACTCTATCCTCATTCTTCAATCCTCAACACCCAATCCTCAATCTTCAATCCTCAATCCTCAATCCTCAATTCTCAATCCTCAATCCTCAATCCTCAATCCCAAATCCTCAATCCTCAATCCTCAATCCTCAACCCTCAATCCTCAGTCCTGAAACATCAATTCCGAATCCTCAATCCTGAATCCTCAACCTTCAGCCCTCAGTCCTCAACAATCAGTTGTCAATCCTCAATCCTCAATAGAATATCCTCAATTCACAGCTTTCAATACTCAATCCCCATTCTTCAATCATCAAATCTCAATCCACAAACATCAATTCTCATCACTCAACCCTCAACACTCGGTCCGCAATCTTCAATCCTCAATCCTAAATCCTCAATCTTCAATGCTCAATACTCAATCTTCAATCCTCAATCCTCAATTCTCAATCCTCAATACTCAATCCTCAATCTTCAACCCTCAGTTCCCAATCCTCAATCTTCAATCCTCAACCCTCAATCTTCAATCCTTAATCCTCAATCCTCCATCCCCAATCCTCAATCTTCAATCCTCAATACTCAATCTTCAATCCTCAATCCTCAATCCTCAATCCTCAATCCTCAATCCTCAATCCTCAATCATCAATCTTCAATCCTCAATACTCAATCTTCAACCCTCAATCTTCAATCCTCAATCCTCTATCCTCATTCTTCAATCCTCAACACCCAATCCTCAATCTTCAATCCTCAATCCTCGATCCTCAATTCTCAATCCTCAATCCTGAATCCTCAGAACTCAAACATCAATACTCAACCCTCAGTCCTCGTCCGCAATCCACAACCCTCAATCCTCAATCCTCAATCTTCAATCGTCAATATTCAATCTTCAAACGTCAATCCTCAATCCTCTATCCTCAATCCTCAATACTGAATGTTCAATCCTCAATACAGAATCCTCAATCTTCAATCCTCAGTACTCAATCCTCAATCCTCAATTCTCAATGCTCAACCCTCAATCCTCAATCCTCAATCTTCAATCCTTAATCCTCAATACTCAATTCTCAATCCTCAATCCTCAATCGTCAATGCTCAATTCCCAATCCTCAATCTTCAATCCTCAATCCTCAATCTTCAATCCTTAATCCTCAATGCTCAATCTTCAATCCTCAATACTCAATCTTCAATCGTCAATCCTCAATCCTCAATCCCAAATCCTTAATCCTCAATCCTCAATCCTCAACCCACAATCCACAGTCCTGATACCTCAATACCGAATCCTCAATCCTAAATCCTCAATCCTCAGCACTCAGTCCTCAACAATCAATTGTCAATCCTCAATCCTCAATAGAATATCTTCAATTCACAGTTTTCAATACTGAATCCCCATTCTTCAATCTTCAAATCTCAATCCACAAACATCAATTATCATCACTCAACCCTCAACACTCAGTCCTCAATCTTCAATCGTCAATCCTAAATCCGCAATCTTCAATCCTCAATACTCAACATTCAATCCCCAACCCTCAATCCTCAATCCTCAATGCTCAATCCTCAATCGTCAATCCTCAATTCCCAATCCTCAATCTTCAATCCTCAATCCTCAATACTCCATCCTGAATCGTCAATCCTCAATCCTCAATGCTCAATCGTCAATCCTCAATCCTCAATCATCAATCTTCAATCCTCAATACTCAATCTTCTACCCTCAATCTTCAATCCTCAATCCTCTATCCTCATTCTTCTATCCTCAACACCCAATCCTCAATCTTCAATCCTCAATCCTCAATCCTCAATTCTCAATCCTCAATCCTCAATCCCCTATCCTCAATCCTCAATACTGAATGTTCAATCCTCAATACAGAATCCTCAATCTTCAATCCTCAATACTCAATCCTCAATCCTCAATTCTCAATCCTCAATCCTCAATCCTCAATCCGCAATCCACAAACCTCAATCCTCAATCCTCAATCTTCAATCATCAATATTCAATCTTCAATCCTCAATCCTCAATCCTCTATCCTCAATCCTCGATCCTGAATGTTCAATCCTCAATACCCAATCCTCAATCTTCAATCCTCAATACTCAATCCTCATTCCTCAATCCTCAATCCTCAGTCCTCAATCCTCAATTCTCAATCCTCAATCCTCAATCCTCAGACCTCAAACATCAATACTCAACCCTCAGCCCTCGTCCGCAATCCACAACCCTCAATCCTCAATCCTCAATCCTCAAACTTCAATCATCAATCCTCAATCCTCAATCCTCAATTCTCAATCCTCAATCCTCAATCCTCAATCCTCAATCTTCAATCCTTAATCCTCAATACTCAATCCTCAATCCTCAATCGTCAATGCTCAATTCCCAATCCTCAATCTTCAATCCTCAAACCTCAATCTTCAATCCTTAATCCTCAATCCTCAATCCCCAATCCTCAATCTTCAATACTCAATCTTCAATCCTCAATCCTCAATCCTCAGTCCTCAATCCTCAATCCTCATTCTTCAATACTCAACACCCAATCCTCAATCTTCAATCCTCAATCCTCAATCCTCAATTCTCAATCCTCAGACCTCAATCCTCAGCCTTCAATACTCAATCCTCATTCTTCAATCCTCAATACACAATTCTCAATCTTCAACCCTCAATCCTCAATTCTCAACACTCAATCCTCAATCGTCAGACCTCAAGCATCAATACTCAACCCTCAGTATTCGTCCGCAATCCACAACCCTCAATCCTCAATCCTCAACCTTCAATCATCAATATTCAATCTTCAATCCTGAATCATCAATCCTCTATACTCAATCCTCAATCCTGAATGTTCAATCCACAATACCCAATCCTCAATCTTCAATCCTCAATCCTCAACCCTCAATCCTCAGTCCTGAAACCTCAATCCCGAATCCTCAATCCTGAATCCGCAAACTTCAGTCCTCAGACCTTAACAATCAATTGTCAATCCTCAATCCTCAATAGAATATCCTCAATTCACAGTTTTCAATACTCAATCCCCATTCTTCAATCTTCAAATCTCAATCCACAAACATCAATTCTCATCACTCAACCCTCAACACTCAGTCCACGGTCTTCAATGCTCAATCCTCAATCCTCAATCATGAATCCTCAATACTCAATCTTCAATCCTGAATCCTCAACTCTCAATCCTCAACACTCAATACTCAATCGTCAATCCTCAATCCCCAATCCTCAATCTTCTATCCTCTATCCTCAATCCTCAATCCTCAATCCTCAATCCTCAATCTTCAATACTCAATACTCAATCTTCAATCCTCAATCCTCAATCCTCAGTCCTCAGTCCTCAATCCTCAATCCTCAATCCTCAATCTTCTATCCTCAACACTCAATCCGCAATCCTCAATCTTCAATCCTCAATCCTCAATCCTAATTCGTCACTCGTTGAAGCCCAGTCCTCAATCTTCAATCCTCAATCCTCAATCCTCAATTCTCAATCCTCAATACTCAATCCTCAATCCTCAACCTTCAATCCTCAATACTCAACCTTCAATACTCAATCCTCAATCCTCAATCCTCAATCCTCAATCCTCAATCCTCAACCCTCAATCCTCAGTCCTGAAACATCAATTCCAAATCCTCAATCTTGAATCCTCAACCTTAAGCCCTCAGTCCTCAACAATCAGTTGTCAATCCTCAATCCTCAATAGAATATCCTCAATTCACAGCTTTCAATACTCAATCCCCATTCTTCAATCATCAAATCTCAATCCACAAACATCAATTCTCATCACTCAACCCTCAACACTCAGTCCTCAATCTTCAATCCCCAATCCTAAATCCTCAATCTTCAATCCTCAATACTCAATCTTCAATCCTCAATCCTCAATTCTCAATCCTCAACACTCAATCCTCAAACGTCAATCCTCAATTCCCAATCATCAATCTTCAATCCTCAATCCTCAATCTTCAATCCTCAATACTCAGTCTTCAATCCTCAATCCTCAATCCTGAACCCTCAATCCTCAATCCTCAATCCTCAATCGTCAATCTCCAATCCTGAATTGTCAATCTTCAATCCTCAATCCTCAATCCCCAATCCTCAATCCTCATTCTTCAATCCCCAATACCCAATCCTCAATCTTCAATCCTCAATCCTCAATCCTCTATCCTCAATCCTCGATCCTGAATGTTCAATCCTCAATACCCAATCCTCAATCTTCAATCCTCAATACTCAATCCTCAATCCTCAATCCTCAATCCTCAGTCCACAATCCTCAATTCTCAATCCTCAATCCTCAATCCTCAGGCCTCAAACATCACTACTCAACCCTCAGCCCTCGTCCGCAATCCACAACCCTCAATCCTCAATCCTCAAACTTCAATCATCATTCCTCAATCCTCAATCCTCAATTCTCAATCCTCAATCCTCAATCCTCAATCCTCAATCCTCAATCTTCAATCCTTAATCCTCAATCCTGAATTCTCAATCCTCAATCCTCAATCGACAATCCTCAATTTTCAATCCTCAATACTCAATCTTCAATCCTCAATCCTCAATCCTCAATCCTGAATCCTCAATCCTCAATCCTCAACCCTCAATCCTCAGCCCTGAAACCTCAATCCTGAATCCGCAAACCTCAGTCCTCAGTCCTCAACAATCAATTGTCAATCCTCAATCCTCAATAGAATATCCTCAATTCACAGTTTTCAATACTCAATCCCCATTCTTCAATCTTCAAACCTCAATCCACAAACATCAATTCTCATCACTCAACTCTCAACACTCAGTCCTCAATCTTCAATCCTCAATCCTCAATCCTCATTCTTGAATCCTCAATACTCAATCTTCAATCCTCAATCCTCAATTGTCAATCCTCGACACTCAATCCTCAATCGTCAATCCTGAATCCCCAATCCTCAATCTCAATCCTCTATCCTCAATCCGCAATCCTCAATCCTCAATCCTCAATCATCAATCTTCAATACTCAATACTCAATCTTCAATCCTCAATCCTCAATCCTCAGTCCTCAATCCTCAATCCTCAATCCTCAATCCTCAATCTTCTACCCTCAATACTCAATCTGCAATCCTCAATCCTCAATCCTCAATCCTCAAACCTAATTCGTCACTCCTCGAAACCCAGTCCTCAATCTTCAATCCTCAATCCTCAATCCGCAATCTTGAATCCTCAATACTCAATCTTCAATCCTCAATCCTCAATTCACAATCCTCAACACTCAATCCTCAATCGTCAATCCTCAATCCCCAATCCTCAATCTTCAATCCTCTATCCTCAATCCTCAATCCTCAATCCCCAATCCTCAACCTTCAATACCCAATACTCAATCTTCAATCCTCAATCCTCAATCCTCAGTCCTCAATCCTCAATCCTCAATCATCATTCCACAATCCTCAATCTTCAATCCTCAATACTCAATCTGCAATCCTCAGACCTCAAACATCAATACTCAACCCTCAGTCCTCGTCCGCAATCCACAAACCTCAATCCTCAATCCTCAATCTTCAATCATCAATATTCAATCTTCAATCCTCAATCCTCAATCCTCTATCCTCAATCCTCAATCCTGAATGTTCAATCCTCAATACCCAATCCTCAATCTTCAATCCTCAATACTCAATCCTCAATCCTCAATCCTCAATCCTCAGTCCTCAATCCTCAATTCTCAATCCTCAATCCTCAATCCTCAGACCTCAAACGTCAATACTCAACCCTCAGCCATCGTCCGCAATCCACAACCATCAATCCTCAATCCTCAATCTTCAATCATCAATCCTCAATCCTCAATCCTCAATTCTCAATCCTCAATCCTCAATCCTCAATCCTCAATCTTCAATCGTCAATCCTCAATCCCCAATCCTCAATCCTCAATCCTCAATCGTCAATCCTCAATTCCCAATTCTCAATATTCAATCCTCAATCCTCAATCTTCAATCCTTAATCCTCAATCCTCAAACCCCAATCCTCAATCTTCAATACTCAATCTTCAATCCTCAATCCTCAATCCTCAGTCCTCAATCCTCAATCCTCATTCTTCAATCCTCAACACCCAATCCTCAATCTTCAATCCTCAATCCTCAAACCTCAATTCTCAATCCTCAGTCCCCAATCCTCAGAACTCAAGCATCAATACTCAACCCTCAGTCCTCGTCCGCAATCCACAACCCTCAATCCTCAAACCACAATCCACAGTCCTGGTACCTCAATACCGAATCCTCAATCCTGAATCCTCAATCCTCAGCCCTCAGTCCTCAACAATCAATTGTCAATCCTCAATCCTCAATAGAATATCTTCAATTCACAGTTTTCAATACTCGATCCCCATTCTTCAATCTTCAAATCTCAATCCACAAACATCAATTATCATCACTCAACCCTCAACACTCAGTCCTCATTCTTCAATCGTCAATCCTAAATCCGCAATCTTCAATCCTCAATACTCAATCTTCAATCTTCAATCCTCAATCCTCAATCCTCAATCCTCAAACCTCAATCATCAATCTTCAATCCTCAAACCTCAAACCTCAATACCGGAGCCTCAATCTTCCATCCTCAATCCTCAATCCTCAACTCTCTATCCTCAATCCTCAGTCCTTAGTCCTCAAACCTCAATCCTCAACCCTCAACCCTCATCCTCAATACTCAATCCTCAATCCTCAATCATCAATCCTCAATTTTCAATCCTCAATACTCAATCCTCAATCCTCAATCCTCAATACTCAATCCACAATCCTCAATCCTCAATCCTCAACCCTCAATCCTCAGTCCTGAAACCTCAATCCCGAATCCTCAATCCTGAATCCGCAAACTTCAGTCCTCAGACCTCAACAATCAATTGTCAATCCTCAATCCTCAATAGAATATCCTCAATTCACAGTTTTCAATACTCAATCCCCATCCTTCAATCTTCAAATCTCAATCCACTAACATCAATTCTCATCACTCAACCCTCAACACTCAGTCCACGGTCTTCAATGCTCAATCCTCAATCCTCAATCTTGAATCCTCAATACTCAATCTTCAATCCTGAATCCTCAACTCTCAATCCTCAACACTCAATACTCAATCGTCAATCCTCAATCCCCAATCCTCAATCTTCTATCCTCTATCCTCAATCCTCAATCCTCAATCCTCAATCCACAATCTTCAATACTCAATACTCAATCTTCAATCCTCAATCCTCAATCCTCAGTCCTCAGTCCTCAATCCTCAATCCTCAATCCTCAATCTTCTATCCTCAATACTCAATCCGCAATCCTCAATCTTCAATCCTCAAACCTCAATCCTAATTCGTCACTCCTTGAAGCCCAGTCCTCAATCTTCAATCCTCAATCCTCAATCCTCAATCCTCAATTCTCAATCCTCAATACTCAATCCTCAATCCTCAACATTCAATCCTCAATACTCAACCTTCAATACTCAATCCTCAATCCTCAATCCTCAATCCTCAATCCTCAATCCTCAACCCTCAATCCTCAGTCCTGAAACATCAATTCCAAATCCTCAATCTTGAATCCTCAACCTTCAGCCCTCAGTCCTCAACAATCAGTTGTCAATCCTCAATCCTCAATAGAATATCCTCAATTCACAGCTTTCAATACTCAATCCCCATTCTTCAATCATCAAATCTCAATCCACAAACATCAATTTTCATCACTCAACCCTCAACACTCAGTCCTCAATCTTCAATCCCCAATCCTAAATCATCAATCTTCAATCCTCACTCCTCAATTCTCAATCCTCAATACTCAATCCTCAATCCTCAACCTTCAATCCTCAATACTCAACCTTCAATACTCAATCCTCAATCCTCAATCCTCAATCCTCAATCCTCAATCCTGAATCCCAAATCCTCAATCCTCAATCCTCAATCCTCAACCCTCAATCCTCAGTCCTGAAACATCAATTCCAAATCCACAATCTTGAATCCTCAACCTTTAGCCCTCAGTACTCAACAATCAGTTGTCAATCCTCAATCCTCAATAGAATATCCTCAACTCACAGCTTTCAATACTCAATCCCCATTCTTCAATCATCAAATCTCAATCAACAAACATCAATTCTCATCACTCAACCCTCAACACTCAGTCCTCAATCTTCAATCCCCAATCCTAAATCCTCAATCTTCAAACCTCAATACTCAATCTTCAATCCTCAATCCTCAATTCTCAATCCTCAATACTCAATCCTCAATCGTCAATCCTCAATTCCCTATCGTCAATCTTCAATCCTCAATCCTCAATCTTCAATCCTTAATCCTCAATCCTCCATCCCCAATCCTCAATCTTCAATCCTCAATACTCAATCTTCAATCTTC